>NC_060191.1:75182271-75237271 GCF_021184085.1 Oncorhynchus gorbuscha | reverse complement strand
GGGTGTAGGTAGGGTGTAGTGTAGTGTAGGTATGGTGTAGTTGTTGAGCGGCTTCACTGTAATTATATTGTAGGTTTCGGATATAAAAAACAAAAACATTTTAAAATGAAAATAAAAGAAAGACATTGTTTGATCTCTATGATAATGGATGATAATTATCTATGATAATGGATGGTTTTTTACTTCTGTTGTCTGTAGACATTATTAGAATACAAGTATCGCTGGTCAAAACTACATTTCATTTATACTCATGACGACTTTCGGGTGGTTTCCATGTTTCGCAAAAATATTAAACTTTGACCCCTGTTGCAGCATCCGTTTTCATGGGTATGTGGGATGGGCTGTATGCAGGCTATGTCTCGAGCCACTGTAGCTACATAGTGTAATGAACACGAGGGGAGACAGAGAGCTGGTTTCAAGTGCAGGGCGCAGCTGGTGTTTATTGGAGGAGGCAGGTAGCTGGGTCCAGGGGCAGAAGGTCATACACAGGAGGAGGCAGGTAGCTGGGTCCAGGGGCAGGCAGAAGGTCAGACACAGGAGGAGGCAGGTAGCTGGGTCCAGGGGCAGGCAGAAGGTCATGCACAGGAGGAGGCAGATAGCTGGGTCCAGGGGCAGGCAGAAGGTCATACACAGGAGGAGGCAGGTAGCTGGGTCCAGGGGCAGGCAGAAGGTCATACACAGGAGGAGGCAGGTAGCTGGGTCCAGGGGCAGGTAGAAGGTCATACACAGGAGGAGGCAGGTAGCAGGGTCAGGCAGAAGGTCATACACAGGAGGAGGCATGTAGCTGGGTCCAGGGGCAGGTAGCTGGGTCCAGGGGCAGGCAGAAGGTCATACACAGGAGGAGGCAGGTAGCTGGGTCCAGGGGCAGGCAGAAGGTCATACACAGGAGGAGGCAGGTAGCAGGGTCCAGGGGCAGAAGGTCATACACAGGAGGAGGCAGGTAGCTGGGTCCAGGGGCAGTCAGAAGGTCATACACAGGAAGAGGTAGGTAGCTGGGTCCAGGGGCAGGCAGAAGGTCATACACAGGAGGAGGCAGGTAGCTGGGTCCAGGGGCAGGCAGAAGGTCATACACAGGAGGAGGCAGGTAGCTGGGTCCAGGGGCAGGCAGAAGGTCATACACAGGAGGAGGTAGGTAGCTGGGTCCAGGGGCAGGCAGAAGGTCATACACAGGAGGAGGCAGGTAGCTGGGTCAGGCAGAAGGTCATACACAGGAGGAGGCATGTAGCTGGGTCCAGGGGCAGGTAGAAGGTCATACACAGGAGGAGGCAGGTAGCTGGGTCCAGGGACAGGTAGCTGGGTCCAGGGGCAGGCAGAAGGTCATACACAGGAGGAGACAGGTAGCTGGGTCCAGGGGCAGGCAGAAGGTCATACACAGGAGGCAGGTAGCTGGGTCCAGGGGCAGGCAGGAGGTCATACACAGGAGGAGGCAGGTAGCTGGGTCCAGGGCAAAAAACGATGATACACAGGAGGACTAATTTGGAAATAAACAGAGCTCCGACGAGATGTGTATGAAAACAAACAATACCTCACGATGACGGGGTGCAAAGATCTGAACTAAATAGTGTGTGATAATGACATACAGGTGTGTGAACAGGTGATCAGAATTCAGGTGATTGGGATCTGGAGAACGAGCTGCGTTCAGGCGGATCTACGTGTTTGAGAGTGTGAGTTGGAAGCAGACGTTACACATAGCCATGACAACGAATCTCACCTGTCAATCAAACACCTGATTGAAAGTTAGCCAGCTAACGTTAGCACACAGGATATGATACCTACAGTGCCCTCCACTAATATTGGCACCCTTGGTAAATTTGAGCAAAAAGGGCTGTTTATCTATCCTCTTGGTCTTTCATTCAAAATATTTACAAAAATTTAACCTTTAATTGAAGTAAAATTATAGAAAAAAATGAATGTGAAATAAAGTACATATTTTTCTCGAAAAACACGTGTGCCACAATTATTTGCACAACTAGAAATTCTTATGAGTAGAATCTAACCGAAGTACTGTATTTTCCATTTCATATTTTACGTTTTTTAAGTTCACCTGAGTGATTAGGAACACTTAATAAGTGACTAGCCATGACTTCCTGTTTCACTGGGGTATAAATATGAGGTGACACACAGGCCAAGTTCGCATAGTCATCCATCACTATGGGAAAGAGCTGCACAAATCAGGAAATGGCTCTAAGAAAATAGCTCAAAGGTTAAAAATGACCATTTCCATTACTATCACGGCAATAATGAGTAAGTTTAAAGCAACTAGAGGTGTTAACAATCTGCCTGGAAGAACTGCGACACAAACAACACAGAGTTACACATGGGATAAACAAACGTACAGTCAAATAACACAATAGAAAAGTCTATATACAGTGTGTGCAAATGTAGTAAGATTAGGGAGGTAAGGCAGTAAATAGGCCATAGTGGTGGCGAAATTATTACAATTTAACAATTAAACACCGGTGTGCAGAAGATGAATGTGCAAGTAGAGATACTGGGGTGCAAAGGAGCAAAGCATTTAAAATAACAATATGGGGATGAGGTAGTTGGGTGGGCTATTTATAGATGGGCTTATGTACAGGGATCTGTGAGCTGCTCTGACAGCTGGTGCTTTAAGTTAGTGAGGGGAGATATGAGTCTCCAGCTTCAGTGATTTTTGCAATTCGTTCCAGTCATTGGCAGCAGAGAACTGCTGGAGGACAAAGAGGAGTTGTCTTTGGGAGTGACCAGTGAAATATATCTGGTGGAGCGCGTGCTACGGGTGGGTGTTGCTTTGGTGACCAGTGAGCTGAGATATACACTCTAACCACTAGGCTACCCTTGGCGATGAATATGAAGCGAGTGCCAGCCACTGAGAGCATATAGGTCCCAGTGGTGGGTAGTATATGGGGCTTTGGTGACAAAACGGATGGCACTGTGATAGACTACATCCAAAATGCCGAGTAGAGTGTTGGAGGGTATTATGTAAACGACATCGGCAAAGTCAGGTGACTGAGGCACATATGAGGGAGGAAGAGCAATCGCCAACACCAGAGTCTGAAGGGAAGACAAGTAAGCATATTCTGCAAACGAGACGCTTTAATTATGTCAATGTTACTTTGCTAATTCTGATCCCCCCCACACACACTATGCAGTGGGGCAAACCAGAAGCCAAAATGGCCCTATTTCACATGGATAATCCACCCAAAACCACTAGTTTACATGGTTAAATAACAGTAATATGTGAAGAAGTGGGAAAAAAATTGTGAACAAATGTAACATTTTTGTTGTTATATAAAAGGAATGACCCAGAGAAATATATTTAGAGTAGAGGTGCTGACTAACGGTGAATAAACTGTCAGCTATCAATATAAATTAAAACTGTATATATAAACTCCCATTAAGTTATTGAGTGACCATTAAGAAGGCACAGTGATGCTGAAACGTTGGTGTCTAACCCAATAAATTAATGAGAGTTTATATATATATATGTATATAACCCAATAAATTAATGAGAGTTTATATATATATATATATATATATATATATATATATATATATATATATATATATATATACATATGTATATATATATATATATATATATATATATATATATATAAACTCTCATTAATTTATTGGGTTAGACACCAACGTTTCAGCATCACTGTGCCTTCTTAATGGTCACTCAATAACTTAATGGGAGTTTATATATACAGTTTTAATATTTACATATATTTACATATATATATATATATATATATATATATATATATTTACATTTACATTTAAGTCATTTAGCAGACGCTCTTATCCAGAGCGACTTACAAATTGGTGCATTCACCTTATGACATCCAGTGGAACAGTCACTTTACAATAGTGCATCTAAATCTTAAAGGGGGGTGAGAGGGATTACTTATCCTATCCTAGGTATTCCTTAAAGAGGTGGGGTTTCAGGTGTCTCCGGAAGGTGGTGATTGACTCCGCTGTCCTGGCGTCGTGAGGGAGTTTGTTCCACCATTGGGGGGCCAGCGCAGCGAACAGTTTTGACTGGGCTGAGCGGGAGCTGTACTTCCTCAGTGGTAGGGAGGCGAGCAGGCCAGAGGTGGATGAACGCAGTGCCCTTGTTTGGGTGTAGGGCCTGATCAGAGCCTGGAGGTACTGAGGTGCCGTTCCCCTCACAGCTCCGTAGGCAAGCACCATGGTCTTGTAGCGGATGCGAACTTCAACTGGAAGCCAGTGGAGAGAACGGAGGAGCGGGGTGACGTGAGAGAACTTGGGAAGGTTGAACACCAGACGGGCTGCGGCGTTCTGGATGAGTTGAAGGGGTTTAATGGCACAGGCAGGGAGCCCAGCCAACAGCGAGTTGCAGTAATCCAGACGGGAGATGACAAGTGCCTGGATTAGGACCTGCACCGCTTCCTGTGTGAGGCAGGGTCGTACTCTGCGGATGTTGTAGAGCATGAACCTACAGGAACGGGCCACCGCCTTGATGTTGGTTGAGAACGACACGGTGTTGTCCAGGATCACGCCAAGGTTCTTGGCGCTCTGGGAGGAGGACACAATGGAGTTGTCAACCGTGATGGCGAGATCATGGAACGGGCAGTCCTTCCCCGGGAGGAAGAGCAGCTCCGTCTTGCCGAGGTTCAGCTTGAGGTGGTGATCCGTCATCCACACTGATATGTCTGCCAGACATGCAGAGATGCGATTCGCCACCTGGTCGTCAGAAGGGGGAAAGGAGAAGATTAATTGTGTGTCGTCTGCATAGCAATGATAGGAGAGACCATGTGAGGTTATGACAGAGCCAAGTGACTTGGTGTATAGCGAGAATAGGAGAGGGCCAAGAACAGAGCCCTGGGGGACACCAGTGGTGAGAGCGCGTGGTGAGGAGACAGATTCTCGCCACGCCACCTGGTAGGAGCGGCCTGTCAGGTAGGACGCAATCCAAGCGTGGGCCGCGCCGGAAATGCCCAACTCGGAGAGGGTGGAGAGGAGGATCTGATGGTTCACAGTATCGAAGGCAGCCGATAGATCTAGAAGGATGAGAGCAGAGGAGAGAGAGTTAGCTTTAGCAGTGCGGAGCGCCTCCGTGATACAGAGGAGAGCAGTCTCAGTTGAATGACTAGTCTTGAAACCTGACTGATTTGGATCAAGAAGGTCATTCTGAGAGAGATAGCGGGAGAGCTGGCCAAGGACGGCACGTTCAAGAGTTTTGGAGAGAAAAGAAAGAAGGGATACTGGTCTGTAGTTGTTGACATCGGAGGGATCGAGTGTAGGTTTTTTCAGAAGGGGTGCAACTCTCGCTCTCTTGAAGACGGAAGGGACGTAGCCAGCGGTCAGGGATGAGTTGATGAGCGAGGTGAGGTAAGGGAGAAGGTCTCCGGAAATGGTCTGGAGAAGAGAGGAGGGGATAGGGTCAAGCGGGCAGGTTGTTGGGCGGCCGGCCGTCACAAGACGCGAGATTTCATCTGGAGAGAGAGGGGAGAAAGAGGTCAGAGCACAGGGTAGGGCAGTATGAGCAGAACCAGCGGTATATATGTATATATATATATATATACACAGTGTGTCGACTCCTTTTATTTATTTTTAGCGTTTTCATTTTGTTGTCATAACAACGGTAGTAGCAACGTGAACATCGTTGTGGAAATCTGCTGCGTTTCAAGTGGACTACAAAATCCACAATGCAATGCTCTCTCTGGGCTGGCTGGCTAGCTGAGTAGCTACACACAATAATACCACAGTCAATATCAGCGTGTGAAGTAGCTAGCTAACTGTAACTGTTAAACCTTGCAAACAAACTAGGATGTGTAGATATATTTGCATGTAGGATTCCAACAGTTGGGATATTTTTTGACAAGCAGGTACTCACTTCTTTATGGCAAACACCCAAACATGAACTACAATATTCCTATAAACATTTGTTTATCCAGTAAATGCGATTCGAGGGATTCTAAATTGGGAGGGTTGAAATGGCCTATGCATTAGTAATTGTACTGAATCAACATAAATTGAACTTCAACAGGTTTGTTTATAACACTTGAAATATTAGGCTGTTCAAAAAGAGAAACACTACAATCATGTTGTATTCTCATTGGTAAAAAAGTGATGATGATGGTGATGATGGTGATGATGAGGATGATGATAATAATGGTGATGAGGATGGTAATGATGATGATGGTGATGGTGATGATGAGGATGGTGGTGGTGGTGGTGGGTCCCCTGCCCCAGTCCAGGTCGGTATCCCCTGCCCCAGTCCAGGTCGGTATCCCCTGCCCCAGTCCAGGTTGGTATCCCCTGCCTCAGTCCAGGTTGGTATCCCCTTATCCCAGTCCAGGTTGGTATCCCCTTATCCCAGTCCAGGTTGGTATCCCCTTATCCCAGTCCAGGTTGGTATCCCCTGCCCCAGTCCAGGTTGGTATCCCCTGCCCCAGTCCAGGTCGGTATCCCCTGCCCCACTCTGTACCGGTTCCCCCTGTATATAGTATCATTATTAACCTGTACCCCCGCACATTGACTGGGTACCGGTACCCCCCTGTATATAGTCTCATTACTAACCTGTGCCCCCTGTATATAGTCTCATTACTAACCTGTACCCCCTGTATATAGTCTCATTACTAACCTGTACCCCCGCACATTGACTCGGTACCGGTACCCCCCTGTATATATTCTCATTACTAACCTGTACCCTCTCACATTGACTCGGTACCGGTACCCCCTGTATATAGTCTCATTACTAACCGGAACCCCCTGTATATAGTCTCATTACTAACCTGTACCCCCCGTACATTGACTCGGTACCGGTACCCCCTGTATATAGTCTCATTACTAACCTGTACCCCTGTATATAGTCTCATTACTAACCTGTACCCCTGTTTATAGTCTCATTACTGACCGGAACCCCCTGTATATAGTCTCATTACTAACCTGTACCCCCCGTACATTGACTCGGTACCGGTACCCCCTGTATATAGTCTCATTACTAACCTGTACCCCTGTATATAGTCTCATTACTAACCTGTACCCCTGTTTATAGTCTCATTACTGACCTCTGTACCCCTGTATATAGTCTCATTACTAACCTGTACCCCTGTATATAGTCTCATTACTAACCTGTGCCCCCTGTATATAGTCTCATTACTAACCTGTACCCCTGTATATAGTCTCATTACTAACCTGTACCCCTGTTTATAGTCTCATTACTGACCTCTGTACCCCTGTATATATTCTCATTACTAACCTGTACCCCTGTATATAGTCTCATTACTAACCTGTACCCCTGTATATAGTCTCATTACTGACCTCTGTACCCCTGTATATAGTCTCATTACTAACCTGTACCCCTGTATATAGTCTCATTACTAACCTGTTGTAATGAAGTTCGTCTGTTGTTTGAAGTGAGTCAGACCGAAATGCAGCGTGTAGGTTACTCATGACTTTTAATGAAGAATAATGCGGTACATGAAATAACTGAAAATACAAAAACAACAAACGAGTGAAACTAATACAGCCTATCTGGTGACTAACACTAAGACAGGTACAATCACCCACAAAATACAACGCGCACTCAGGCTACCTAAATACGGTTCCCAATCCGAGACAACTAGAATCAGCTGACTCCAATTAGGAATCGCCTCAGGCAGCCAAGCTTAACTAGACACACCCCTAATAATACACACTCCCAATTAATACAAACCCCAATACGAAATACAACATATAAACCCATGTCACACCCTGGCCTACCCAAACAAATAACAAAAACACAAGATACAATGACCAAGGCGTGACACCTGTACCCCCTGTATATAGTCTCATTACTAACCTGTACCCCTGTATATAGTCTCATTACTAACCGGTACCCCCTGTATATAGCCTCATTAATAGCCTGTACCCCTGTATATAGCCTCATTACTAACCTGTACCCCTGTATATAGTCTCATTACTGACCTCTGTACCCCTGTATATAGTCTCATTACTAACCTGTACCCCTGTATATAGTCTCATTACTAACCTGTTGTAATGAAGTTCGTCTGTTGTTTGAAGTGAGTCAGACCGAAATGCAGCGTGTAGGTTACTCATGACTTTTAATGAAGAATAATGCGGTACATGAAATAACTGAAAATACAAAAACAACAAACGAGTGAAACTAATACAGCCTATCTGGTGACTAACACTAAGACAGGTACAATCACCCACGAAATACAACGCGCACTCAGGCTACCTAAATACGGTTCCCAATCCGAGACAACTAGAATCAGCTGACTCCAATTAGGAATCACCTCAGGCACCCAAGCCTAACTAGACACACCCCTAATAATACACACTCCCAATTAATACAAACCCCAATACGAAATACAACATATAAACCCATGACACGGCCTGCAACGGAAACATGCAGTCTCTCCTTCACTGCAGCCGAGGTGATTAAGACATTTAAACGTGTTAACCCTCGCAAGGCTGCAGGCCCAGACGGCATCCCCAGCCGCGCCCTCCGAGCATGCGCAGACCAGCTGGCCGGTGTGTTTACGGACATATTCAATCAATCCCTATACCAGTCTGCTGTTCCCACATGCTTCAAGAGGGCCACCATTGTTCCTGTTCCCAAGAAAGCTAAGGTAACTGAGCTAAACGACTACCGCCCCGTAGCACTCACTTCCGTCATCATGAAGTGCTTTGAGAGACTAGTCAAGGACCATATCACCTCCACCCTACCTGACACCCTAGACCCACTCCAATTTGCTTACCGCCCAAATAGGTCCACAGACGATGCAATCTCAACCACACTGCACACTGCCCTAACCCACCTGGACAAGAGGAATACCTATGTGAGAATGCTGTTCATCGACTACAGCTCGGCATTCAACACCATAGTACCCTCCAAGCTCGTCATCAAGCTCGAGACCCTGGGTCTCGACCCCGCCCTGTGCAACTGGGTACTGGACTTCCTGACGGGCCGCCCCCAGGTGGTGAGGGTAGGCAACAACATCTCCTCCCCGCTGATCCTCAACACGGGGGCCCCACAAGGGTGCGTTCTGAGCCCTCTCCTGTACTCCCTGTTCACCCACGACTGCGTGGCCACGCACGCCTCCAACTCAATCATCAAGTTTGCGGACGACACAACAGTGGTAGGCTTGATTACCAACAACGACGAGACGGCCTACAGGGAGGAGGTGAGGGCCCTTGGAGTGTGGTGTCAGGAAAATAACCTCACACTCAACGTCAACAAAACTAAGGAGATGATTGTGGACTTCAGGAAACAGCAGAGGGAACACCCCCTATCCACATCGATGGAACAGTAGTGGAGAGGGTAGCTAGTTTTAAGTTCCTCGGCATACACATCACAGACAAACTGAATTGGTCCACTCACACTGACAGCGTCGTGAAGAAGGCGCAGCAGCGCCTATTCAACCTCAGGAGGCTGAAGAAATTCGGCTTGTCACCAAAAGCACTCACAAACTTCTACAGATGCACAATCGAGAGCATCCTGGCGGGCTGTATCACCGCCTGGTACGGCAACTGCTCCGCCCTCAACCGTAAGGCTCTCCAGAGGGTAGTGAGGACTGCACAACGCATCACCGGGGGCAAACTACCTGCCCTCCAGGACACCTACACCACCCGTTGTTACAGGAAGGCCATAAAGATCATCAAGGACATCAACCACCCGAACCACTGCCTGTTCACCCCGCTATCATCCAGAAGGCGAGGTCAGTACAGGTGCATCAAAGCTGGGACCGAGAGACTGAAAAACAGCTTCTATCTCAAGGCCATCAGACTGTTAAATAGCCACCACTAACATTGAGTGGCTGCTGCCAACACACTGTCATTGACACTGACCCAACTCCAGCCATTTTAATAATGGGAATTGATGGGAAATGATGTAAATATATCACTAGCCACTTTAAACAATGCTACCTTATATAATGTTACTTACCCTACATTATTCATCTCATATACATATGTATATACTGTACTCTACAACATCGACTGCATCCTTATGTAACACATGTATCACTAGCCACTTTAACTATGCCACTTTGTTTACTTTGTCTACATACTCATCTCATATGTATATACTGTACTCGATACCATCTACTGTATGCTGCTCTGTACCATCACTCATTCATATATCCTTATGTACATGTTCCTTATCCCCTTACACTGTGTATAAGACAGTAGTTTTGGAATTGTTAGTTAGATTACTTGTTGGTTATCACTGCATTGTCGGAACTAGAAGCACAAGCATTTCGCTACACTCGCATTAACATCTGCTAACCATGTGTATGTGACAAATAAAATTTGATTTGATTTGATTTGATTTGATTTGTCACACCCTGGCCTACCCAAACATATAACAAAAACACAAGATACAATGACCAAGGCGTGACAGAACCCCGCCCCCCTAAGGTGCGGACTCCGGGACGCACCTCAAGAGCATAGGGAGTGTCCGGGTGGGCGTCTGTCCATGGTGGCGGTTCTGGCTCGGGACGTGGACCCCACTCCATAAATGTCCTAGTTCCTCCCCTTCGCTTCCTAGGATAATCCACCTTCTCCGCCGACCATGGCCTAATAGTCCTCACCCTGATCCCCACATAACTGAGGGGCAGCTCGGGACCGAGGGGCAGCTCGGGACAGAGGGGCAGCTCGGGACAGAGGGGCAGCTCGGGACAGAGGGGCAGCTCGGGACAGAGGGGCAACTCAGGATAGAGGGGCAGCTCGGGACAGAGGGGCAGCCGGGACAGAGGGGCGGCCCGGGACAGAGGGGCAGCCCGGGACAGAGGGGCAGCCCGGGACCGAAGCAGCCCGGTACTGAGGGGAAGCCCGGTACTGAGGGGAAGCCCGGTACTGAGAGGGAGCCCAGTACTGAGAGGGAGCTCAGTACTGAGAGGAAGCTCAGTACTGAGAGGAAGCTCGGTACTGAGAGGGAGCCCAGTACAGAGAGGGAGCCTAGTACTGAGAGGAAGCTCAGTACTGAGAGGAAGCTCAGGCAGGTAGTAGGCTCCGGTAAATCCTGGCTGGCTGGTGGACATGGATGATTAAGGTTGTCTGGCCGATCTAGAAGATCTTGGCAGACTGGCACTTCTGGCGGATCCTGGCAGACTGGCACTTCTGGTGGATCCTGGCAGACTGGTGACGCTGGGCCGACTGGCGGCGCTGGGCAGACAGGAGACTCCAACAGTGCAGGAGAGGAGAAAGGCTCTGGCTGCGCTGAACAGGCGGGAGACTCCAACAGTGCAGGAGAGGAGAAAAGCTCTGGCTGCGCTGAACAGGCGAGGCGCACTGGACGCGCTGGGCCGACTGGGAGCACTGGCGGCGCTGGGCAGACAGGAGACTCCGGCAGCGCAGGAGAGGAGAAAGGCTCTGGCTGCGCTGAACAGGCGGGAGACTCCAACAGTGCAGGAGAGGAGAAAAGCACTGGCTGTGCTGAACAGGCGAGGCGCACTGGAGGCCTGGTGCGTGGTGCTGGAACTGGTGGTACTGGCGCGAGGACACGCACAGGAAGCCTGGTGCGGGGAGCTGCTACCGGAGGACTGGTGTGTAGAGGTGGCTCTGGATAGACCGGACCGTGCAGGCGCACTGGAGCTCTTGAGCACCGAGCCTGCCCAAGCTTACCTGGCTCGATGCCCACTCTAGCCCGGCCAATAGGAAGGGCTGGTATGTGTCGCAGCTGGCTCTGCACCCGCACTGGAAACACCGTGCGCTCCATAGCATAACACGGTGCCTGCCCGGTCTCTCTAGCCCAACGGTGAGCACAGGGAGTATGCGCAGGTTTCCTACCTGGCATAACTATTCCCCCTTTTAGCCCCCCCCAATATTTTTTGGGGGGTGACTTTCCGGTTTCCAACCGCGTCGCCGTGCTGCCTCCTCATACATGCACCTCTCCGCTTTAGCTGCCTCTATTTCCTCCTTGGGACGGCGATATTCTCCCGGCTGCTCCCAGGGTCCTTGACCGTCTAATTCCTCCTCCCATGTCCAAATCTCCAAATGATGCATTCTCTCCCATTGCAACTGCTCTTCACGATTAACAGGGAGAGTAGGCTCAGGTCTGTTTCCTGACTCAGCCACTCTCTCTCTGCGCTTTCCCCTGTTACCTTCAGTTTTCGCTCTGTATAGCAATGCTTTCCTTCTCGATTCCATATGTGTATAGCCCTCTTCGCATTGCTGTAGGGAATCCCAGGCGGGCTCCTGCACTCGCTCTGGGTCGGCCGCCCACCTGTCGATTTCTTCCCACGTCGTATAATCCCTGCTTCTGCCGTCCATAGCGTCCTCCTTTAGATCCTGCCAGTTCACACGCTGCTCGGTCTGTCAATGGTGGGTGATTCTGTAATGAAGTTGTCATGTTTGTCATTTATTATCATGTCTTGTCCCTGTGCTCCCCATTCTATTCGTTTCCCTCTGCTGGTCTTATTTGGTTCTTTCCCTCCTTCTATCCCTCTCTCTCCCCCTCCCTCTCTCACTCTCTCGCTCTCTCTTCTCTCTATCGTTCCGTTCCTGCTCCCAGCTGTTTCCTATTCCCCTAATCATCATTTAGTCTTCCCACACCTGTTCCCGATCCTTTCCCCTGATTAGAGTCCCTATTTATTCCTTTGTGTTCCGTTCCTGTCCCGTCGGTTCCTTGTTTAGTATTCACCATGCTGTGATTGCGTTTCGCCCTGTCCTGTCGTGTTTTTGCTGTGATTGTGTATCGCCCTGTCCTGTCGTGTTTTTTGCCTTCATCAGATGCTGCGTGTGAGCAGGTGTCTCTGTCTACTACGGCCTGCGCCTACCCGAAGCGACCTGCAGTCTGTGGCCGCTTCTCCAGTTATTCCCCTCTACAGACTAGAGGATTTCTGTTATTCCCTGTTTGGACTTAAATAAACTCTGTTTCTGTTAAGTCGCTTTTGGGTCCTCTTTCACCTGCATGACAGAAGGAACCGACCAAGGAATGGACCCAGCGACTTCAGACGCTCGTTACACTGCCGTCGAGATCCAAGGAGCCATGCTCGGCAGACACGAGCAGGAATTGTCTGCTGCTCGCCATGCCGTGGAGAACCTGGCCGCTCAGGTTTCCGACCTCTCTGGACAGTTCCAGAGTCTACGTCTCGTGCCACCTGTTACTTCCTGGCCTGCCGAGCCTCCAGAACCTAGGGTTAATAACCCACCTTGCTACTCCGGGCAGCCCACTGAGTGCCGCTCCTTTCTCACGCAGTGTGAGATTGTGTTCTCTCTCCAACCCAACACATACTCTAGAGAGAGAGCTCGGGTTGCTTACGTCATTTCACTCCTTACTGGCCGGGCTCGAGAATGGGGCACAGCTATCTGGGAGGCAAGGGCTGATTGCTCTAACAAATTCCAGAACTTTAAAGAGGAGATGATTCGGGTTTTTGACCGTTCAGTTTTTGGTGGGGAGGCTTCTAGGGCCCTGGCTTCCTTATGCCAAGGTGAACGGTCCATAACGGATTATTCTATTGAGTTTCGCACTCTTGCTGCCTCTAGTGAGTGGAACGAGCCGGCGCTGCTCGCTCGTTTTCTGGAGGGACTCCACGCAGTGGTTAAGGATGAGATTCTCTCCCGGGAGGTTCCTTCAGATGTGGACTCTTTGATTGCTCTCGCCATCCGCATAGAACGACGGGTAGATCTTCGTCACCGGGCTCGTGGAAGAGAGCTCGCATCAACGGTGTTTCCCTGCTCCGCATCGCAACCATCTCCCTCCTCTGGCTTTGAGACTGAGCCCATGCAGCTGGGAGGGATTCGCATCTCGAATAAGGAGAGGGAACGGAGGATCACCAACCGCCTGTGCCTCTATTGCGGAGTTGCTGGACATTTTGTTAATTCATGTCCAGTAAAAGCCAGAGCTCATCTGTAAGCGGAGGGCTACAGGTGAGCGCAACTACTCAAGTCTCTCCATCAAAGTCCTGTACTACTTTGTCGGTCCACCTACGCTGGACCGGTTCGGGTGCTACATGTAGTGCCTTGATAGACTCTGGGGCTGAGGGTTGTTTCATGGACGAAGCATGGGTTCGGAAACATGACATTCCTTTCAGAGAGTTAGAGAAGCCTACGCCCATGTTCGCCTTAGATGGTAGTCATCTTCCCAGTATCAGATTTGAGACACTACCTTTAACCCTCACAGTATCTGGTAACCACAGTGAGACTATTTCTTTTTTGATTTTCCGTTCACCGTTTACACCTGTTGTTTTGGGTCATCCCTGGCTAGTATGTCATAATCCTTCTATTAATTGGTCTAGTAATTCTATCCTATCCTGGAACGTTTCTTGTCATGTGAAGTGTTTAATGTCTGCCATCCCTCCCGTTTCTTCTGTCCCTACTTCTCAGGAGGAACCTGGCGATTTGACAGGAGTGCCGGAGGAATATCATGATCTGCGCACGGTCTTCAGTCGGTCCCGAGCCAACTCCCTTCCTCCTCACCGGTCGTATGATTGTAGTATTGATCTCCTTCCGGGGACCACTCCTCCTCGAGGTAGACTATACTCTCTGTCGGCTCCCGAACGTAAGGCTCTCGAGGATTATTTGTCTGTGTCTCTTGACGCCGGTACCATAGTGCCTTCTTCTTCTCCGGCCGGGGCGGGGTTCTTTTTGTTAAGAAGAAGGACGGTACTCTGCGCCCCTGCGTGGATTATCGAGGGCTGAATGACATAACGGTTAAGAATCGTTATCCGCTTCCCCTTATGTCATCAGCCTTCGAGATTCTGCAGGGAGCCAGGTGCTTTACTAAGTTGGACCTTCGTAACGCTTACCATCTCGTGCGCATCAGAGAGGGGGACGAGTGGAAAACGGCGTTTAACACTCCGTTAGGGCATTTTGAGTACCGGGTTCTGCCGTTCGGTCTCGCCAATGCGCCAGCTGTTTTTCAGGCATTAGTTAATGATGTTCTGAGAGACATGCTGAACATTTTTGTTTTTGTCTATCTTGACGATATCCTGATTTTTTCTCCGTCACTCGAGATTCATGTTCAGCACGTTCGACGTGTTCTACAGCGCCTTTTAGAGAATTGTCTCTACGTAAAGGCTGAGAAGTGCTCTTTTCATGTCTCCTCCGTTACTTTTCTCGGTTCCGTTATTTCCGCTGAAGGCATTCAGATGGATTCCGCTAAGGTCCAAGCTGTCAGTGATTGGCCCGTTCCAAGGTCACGTGTCGAGTTGCAGCGCTTTTTAGGTTTCGCTAATTTCTATCGGCGTTTCATTCGTAATTTCGGTCAAGTTGCTGCCCCTCTCACAGCTCTTACTTCTGTCAAGACGTGTTTTAAGTGGTCCGGTTCCGCCCAGGGAGCTTTTGATCTTCTAAAAGAACGTTTTACGTCCGCTCCTATCCTCGTTACTCCTGACGTCACTAGACAATTCATTGTCGAGGTTGACGCTTCAGAGGTAGGCGTGGGAGCCATTCTATCCCAGCGCTTCCAGTCTGACGATAAGGTTCATCCTTGCGCTTATTTTTCTCATCGCCTGTCGCCATCTGAGCGCAACTATGATGTGGGTAACCGTGAACTGCTCGCCATCCGCTTAGCCCTAGGCGAATGGCGACAGTGGTTGGAGGGGGCGACCGTTCCTTTTGTCGTTTGGACAGACCATAAGAACCTTGAGTACATCCGTTCTGCCAAACGACTTAATGCCCGTCAAGCTCGTTGGGCGTTGTTTTTCGCTCGTTTCGAGTTTGTGATTTCTTACCGTCCGGGTAGCAAGAACACCAAGCCTGATGCCTTATCCCGTCTGTTTAGTTCTTCTGTGGCTTCTACTGATCCCGAGGGGATTCTTCCTTATGGGCGTGTTGTCGGGTTAACAGTCTGGGGAATTGAAAGACAGGTTAAGCAAGCACTCACGCACACTGCGTCGCCGCGCGCTTGTCCTAGTAACCTCCTTTTCGTTCCTGTTTCCACTCGTCTGGCTGTTCTTCAGTGGGCTCACTCTGCCAAGTTAGCTGGTCATCCCGGTGTTCGAGGCACTCTTGCGTCTATTCGCCAGCGCTTTTGGTGGCCGACTCAGGAGCGTGACACGCGCCGTTTCGTGGCTGCTTGTTCGGACTGCGCGCAGACTAAGTCGGGTAACTCTCCTCCTGCCGGTCGTCTCAGACCGCTCCCCATTCCTTCTCGACCATGGTCTCACATTGCCTTAGACTTCATTACCGGTCTGCCTTTGTCTGCGGGGAAGACTGTGATTCTGACGGTTGTCGATAGGTTCTCTAAGGCGGCACATTTCATTCCCCTCGCTAAACTTCCTTCCGCTAAGGAGACGGCACAAATCATTATTGAGAATGTATTCAGAATTCATGGCCTCCCGTTAGACGCCGTTTCAGACAGAGGCCCGCAATTCACGTCACAGTTTTGGAGGGAGTTCTGTCGTTTGATTGGTGCGTCCGTCAGTCTCTCTTCCGGGTTTCATCCCCAGTCTAACGGTCAAGCAGAGAGGGCCAATCAGACGATTGGTCGCATACTACGCAGCCTTTCTTTCAGAAACCCTGCGTCTTGGGCAGAACAGCTCCCTGGGCAGAATACGCTCACAATTCGCTTCCTTCGTCTGCTACCGGGTTATCTCCGTTTCAGAGTAGTCTGGGTTACCAGCCTCCTCTGTTCTCATCCCAGCTTGCCGAGTCCAGCGTTCCCTCCGCTCAAGCGTTTGTCCAACGTTGTGAGCGCACCTGGAGGAGGGTGAGGTCTGCACTTTGCCGTTACAGGGCACAGACGGTGAGAGCCGCCAATAAACGCAGGATTAAGAGTCCAAGGTATTGTTGCGGCCAGAGAGTGTGGCTTTCCACTCGCAACCTTCCTCTTACGACAGCTTCTCGTAAGTTGACTCCGCGGTTCATTGGTCCGTTCCGTGTCTCCCAGGTCGTCAATCCTGTCGCTGTGCGACTGCTTCTTCCGCGACATCTTCGTCGCGTCCATCCTGTCTTCCATGTCTCCTGTGTTAAGCCCTTTCTTCGCACCCCCGTTCGTCTTCCCTCCCCCCTCCCGTCCTTGTCGAGAGCGCACCTATTTACAAGGTACATAAGATCATGGACATGCGTTCTCGGGACGGGGTCACCAATACTTAGTGGATTGGGAGGGTTACGGTCCTGAGGAGAGGAGTTGGGTTCCGTCTCGGGACGTGCTGGACCGTTCACTCATCGATGATTTCCTCCGTTGCCGCCAGGATTCCTCCTCGAGTGCGCCAGGAGGCGCTCGGTGAGTGGGGGTACTGTCATGTTTGTCATTTATTATCATGTCTTGTCCCTGTGCTCCCCATTCTATTCGTTTCCCTCTGCTGGTCTTATTTGGTTCTTTCCCTCCTTCTATCCCTCTCTCTCCCCCTCCCTCTCTCACTCTCTCGCTCTCTCTTCTCTCTATCGTTCCGTTCCTGCTCCCAGCTGTTTCCTATTCCCCTAATCATCATTTAGTCTTCCCACACCTGTTCCCGATCCTTTCCCCTGATTAGAGTCCCTATTTATTCCTTTGTGTTCCGTTCCTGTCCCGTCGGTTCCTTGTTTAGTATTCACCATGCTGTGATTGCGTTTCGCCCTGTCCTGTCGTGTTTTTGCTGTGATTGTGTATCGCCCTGTCCTGTCGTGTTTTTTGCCTTCATCAGATGCTGCGTGTGAGCAGGTGTCTCTGTCTACTACGGCCTGCGCCTACCCGAAGCGACCTGCAGTCTGTGGCCGCTTCTCCAGTTATTCCCCTCTACAGACTAGAGGATTTCTGTTATTCCCTGTTTGGACTTAAATAAACTCTGTTTCTGTTAAGTCGCTTTTGGGTCCTCTTTCACCTGCATGACAGAAGTTCATCTGTTGTTTGAAGTGAGTCAGACCGAAATGCAGCGTGTAGGTTACTCATGACTTTTAATGAAGAATAATGCGGTACATGAAATAACTGAAAATACAAAAACAACAAACGAGTGAAACTAATACAGCCTATCTGGTGACTAACACTAAGACAGGTACAATCACCCACGAAATACAACGCGCACTCAGGCTACCTAAATACGGTTCCCAATCCGAGACAACTAGAATCAGCTGACTCCAATTAGGAATCGCCTCAGGCAGCCAAGCTTAACTAGACACACCCCTAATAATACACACTCCCAATTAATACAAACCCCAATACGAAATACAACATATAAACCCATGTCACACCCTGGCCTACCCAAACAAATAACAAAAACACAAGATACAATGACCAAGGCGTGACACCTGTACCCCCTGTATATAGTCTCATTACTAACCTGTACCCCTGTATATAGTCTCATTACTAACCGGTACCCCCTGTATATAGCCTCATTAATAGCCTGTACCCCTGTATATAGCCTCATTACTAACCTGTACCCCCTGCACATTGCCTCGGTACCGGTAACACCTGTATATAGTCTCATTACTAACCGGTACCCCCTGTATATAGTCTCATTACTAACCGGTACCCCCTGTATATAGTCTCATTACTAACCAGTACCCCCTGTTTATAGTCTCATTACTAACCAGTACCCCCTGTATATAGTCTCATTACTAACCAGTACCCCCTGTTTATAGTCTCATTACTAACCAGTACCCCCTGTATATAGTCTCATGACTAACCTGTACCCCCTGTATATAGCCTCATTACTAACCTGTACCCCTGTATATAGTCTCATTATTAACCTGTACCCCTGTATATAGTCTCATTATTAACCTGTACCCCTGTATATAGTCTCATTACTAACCTGTACCCCTGTATATAGTCTCATTACTAACCTGTACCCCCCGCACATTGACTCGGTACCGGTACCCCCTGTATATAGTCTCATTACTAACCTGTACCCCTGTATACAGTCTCATTACTAACCTGTGCCCCATGTATATAGTCTCATTACTAACCGGAACCCCCTGTATATAGTCTCATTACTAACCTGTACCCCCCGTACATTGACTCGGTACCGGTACCCCCTGTATATAGTCTCATTACTGACCTGTACCCCTGTATATAGTCTCATTACTAACCTGTACCCCTGTATATAGTCTCATTACTAACCTGTGCCCCCTGTATATAGTCTCATTACTAACCTGTACCCCTGTATATAGTCTCATTACTAACCTGTACCCCTGTATATAGTCCCATTCCTAACCTGTACCCCCTGTATATAGTCTCATTACTAACCTGTACCCCTGTATATAGTCTCATTACTAACCGGTACCCCCTGTATATAGCCTCATTACTAACCTGTACCCCTGTATATAGTCTCATTACTAACCTGTACCCCCTGCACATTGCCTCGGTACCGGTAACCCCTGTATATAGTCTCATTACTAACCGGTACCCCCGTATATAGTCTCATTACTAACCGGTACCCCCTGTATATAGTCTCATTACTAACCAGTACCCCCTGTTTATAGTCTCATTACTAACCAGTACCCCCTGTATATAGTCTCATGACTAACATGTACCCCCTGTATATAGCCTCATTACTAACCAGTACCCCCTGTATATAGTCTCATTACTAACCTGTACCCCCGCACATTGACTCGGGGGGTACAGGTTAGTATATAGTCTCATTACTAACCTGTACCCCTGTATATCAAATCAAATCAAATCAAATCAAATCAAATTTATTTATATAGCCCTTCGTACATCAGCTGATATCTCAAAGTGCTGTACAGAAACCCAGCCTAAAACCCCAAACAGCAAACAATGCAGGTGTAAAAGCATAGTCTCATTACTAACCGGTACCCCCTGTATATAGTCTCATTACTAACCTGTACCCCTGTATATAGTCTCATTACTAACCTGTACCCCCTGTATATAGTCTCATTACTAACCTGTATATAGTCTCATTACTAACCTATATCCCTGCAAACTGACTCGGTACCGGTACCCCCTGTATATAGTCTCATTACTAACCTGTATATAGTCTCATTACTAACCTGTATATAGTCTCATTACTAACCTGTACCCCCTGTATATAGTCTCATTACTAACCTGTACCCCCGCACATTGACTCGGTACCTGTACCCCCTGTATATAGTCTCATTACTAACCTGTACCCCCTTTATATAGTCTCATTACTAACCTGTACCCCTGTATATAGTCTCATTACTAACCTGTATATAGTCTCATTACTAACCTGTATATAGTCTCATTACTAACCTGTATATAGTCTCATTACTAACCTGTATATAGTCTCATTACTAACCTGTATATAGTCTCATTACTAACCTGTATATAGTCTCATTACTAACCTGTATATAGTCTCTTTACTAACCTGTATATAGTCTCATTACTAACCTGTATATAGTCTCAGTACTAACCTGTATATAGTCTCATTACTAACCTGTATATAGTCTCATTACTAACCTGTATCCCTGCACATTGACTCGGTACCGGTACCCCCCTGTATATAGTCTCATTACTAACCTGTATCCCTGCACATTGACTCGGTACCGGTACCCCCCTGTATATAGTCTCATTACTAACCTGTATATAGTCTCATTACTAACCTGTATCCCTGCACATTGACTCGGTACCGGTACCCCCCTGTATATAGTCTCATTACTAACCTGTATCCCTGCACATTGACTCGGTACCGGTACCCCCCTGTATATAGTCTCATTACTAACCTGTATATAGTCTCATTACTAACCTGTATATAGTCTCATTACTAACCTGTATATAGTCTCATTACTAACCTGTATATAGTCTCATTACTAACCTGTATCCCTGCACATTGACTCGGTACCGGTACCCCCCTGTATATAGTCTCATTACTAACCTGTATATAGTCTCATTACTAACCTGTATATAGTCTCATTACTAACCTGTATATAGTCTCATTACTAACCTGTATATAGTCTCATTACTAACCTGTATCCCTGCACATTGACTCGGTACCGGTACCCCCCTGTATATAGTCTCATTACTAAC
This sequence comes from Oncorhynchus gorbuscha, assembly GCF_021184085.1. Classification (NCBI taxonomy): domain Eukaryota; kingdom Metazoa; phylum Chordata; class Actinopteri; order Salmoniformes; family Salmonidae; genus Oncorhynchus; species Oncorhynchus gorbuscha. The sequence goes on along the minus strand of NC_060191.1, from coordinate 75,216,444 downwards.
CTGTATCCCTGCACATTGACTCGGTACCGGTACCCCCCTGTATATAGTCTCATTACTAACCTGTATATAGTCTCATTACTAACCTGTATCCCTGCACATTGACTCGGTACCGGTACCCCCCTGTATATAGTCTCATTACTAACCTGTATATAGTCTCATTACTAACCTGTATCCCTGCACATTGACTCGGTACCGGTACCCCCTGTATATAGTCTCATTACTAACCTGTATCCCTGCACATTGACTCGGTACCGGTACCCCCCTGTATATAGTCTCATTACTAACCTGTATATAGTCTCATTACTAACCTGTATATAGTCTCATTACTAACCTATATCCCTGCAAACTGACTCGGTACCGGTACCCCCCTGTATATAGTCTCATTACTAACCTGTATAAAGTCTCATTACTAACCTGTATCCCTGCACATTGACTCGGTACCGGTACCCCCTGTATATAGTCTCATTACTAACCTGTATATAGTCTCATTACTAACCTGTATATAGTCTCATTACTAACCTGTATATAGTCTCATTACTAACCTGTATATAGTCTCATTACTAACCTGTATATAGTCTCATTACTAACCTGTATATAGTCTCATTACTAACCTGTATCCCTGCACATTGACTCGGTACCGGTACCCCCTGTATATAGTCTCATTACTAACCTGTATATAGTCTCATTACTAACCTGTATCCCTGCACATTGACTCGGTACCGGTACCCCCTGTATATAGTCTCATTACTAACCTGTATCCCTGCACATTGACTCGGCACCGGTACCCCCCTGTATATAGTCTCATTACTAACCTGTATATAGTCTCATTACTAACCTGTATCCCTGCACATTGACTCGGTACCGGTACCCCCTGTATATAGTCTCATTACTAACCTGTATCCCTGCACATTGACTCGGTACCGGTACCCCCTGTATATAGTCTCATTACTAACCTGTATATAGTCTCATTACTAACCTGTATATAGTCTCATTACTAACCTGTATCCCTGCACATTGACTCGGTACCGGTACCCCCTGTATATAGTCTCATTACTAACCTGTATCCCTGCACATTGACTCGGTACCGGTACCCCCTGTATATAGTCTCATTACTAACCTGTATATAGTCTCATTACTAACCTGTATATAGTCTCATTACTAACCTGTATCCCTGCACATTGACTCGGTACCGGTACCCCCTGTATATAGTCTCATTACTAACCTGTATATAGTCTCATTACTAACCTGTATCCCTGCACATTGACTCGGCACCGGTACCCCCCTGTATATAGTCTCATTACTAACCTGTATATAGTCTCATTACTAACCTGTATCCCTGCACATTGACTCGGCACCGGTACCCCCCTGTATATAGTCTCATTACTAACCTGTATATAGTCTCATTACTAACCTGTATATAGTCTCATTACTAACCTGTATCCCTGCACATTGACTCGGTACCGGTACCCCCTGTATATAGTCTCATTACTAACCTGTATCCCTGCACATTGACTCGGCACCGGTACCCCCCTGTATATAGTCTCATTACTAACCTGTATATAGTCTCATTACTAACCTGTATCCCTGCACATTGACTCGGTACCGGTACCCCCTGTATATAGTCTCATTACTAACCTGTATCCCTGCACATTGACTCGGTACCGGTACCCCCTGTATATAGTCTCATTACTAACCTGTATATAGTCTCATTACTAACCTGTATATAGTCTCATTACTAACCTGTATCCCTGCACATTGACTCGGTACCGGTACCCCCTGTATATAGTCTCATTACTAACCTGTATCCCTGCACATTGACTCGGTACCGGTACCCCCTGTATATAGTCTCATTACTAACCTGTATATAGTCTCATTACTAACCTGTATATAGTCTCATTACTAACCTGTATCCCTGCACATTGACTCGGTACCAGTACCCCCTGTATATAGTCTCATTACTAACCTGTATATAGTCTCATTACTAACCTGTATCCCTGCACATTGACTCGGCACCGGTACCCCCCTGTATATAGTCTCATTACTAACCTGTATATAGTCTCATTACTAACCTGTATATAGTCTCATTACTAACCTGTATCCCTGCACATTGACTCGGCACCGGTACCCCCCTGTATATAGTCTCATTACTAACCTGTATATAGTCTCATTACTAACCTATATCCCTGCACATTGACTCGGTACCGGTACCCCCCTGTATATAGTCTCATTACTAACCTGTATATAGTCTCATTACTAACCTGTATATAGTCTCATTACTAACCTGTATCCCTGCACATTGACTCGGTACCGGTACCCCCTGTATATAGTCTCATTACTAACCTGTATCCCTGCACATTGACTCGGTACCGGTACCCCCTGTATATAGTCTCATTACTAACCTGTATATAGTCTCATTACTAACCTGTATATAGTCTCATTACTAACCTGTATCCCTGCACATTGACTCGGTACCGGTACCCCCTGTATATAGTCTCATTACTAACCTGTATCCCTGCACATTGACTCGGTACCGGTACCCCCTGTATATAGTCTCATTACTAACCTGTATATAGTCTCATTACTAACCTGTATATAGTCTCATTACTAACCTGTATCCCTGCACATTGACTCGGCACCGGTACCCCCCTGTATATAGTCTCATTACTAACCTGTATCCCTGCACATTGACTCGGTACCGGTACCCCCCTGTATATAGTCTCATTACTAACCTGTATATAGTCTCATTACTAACCTGTATATAGTCTCATTACTAACCTGTATATAGTCTCATTACTAACCTGTATATAGTCTCATTACTAACCTGTATATAGTCTCATTACTAACCTGTATCCCTGCACATTGACTCGGTACCGGTACCCCCCTGTATATAGTCTCATTACTAACCTGTATCCCTGCACATTGACTCGGTACCGGTACCCCCCTGTATATAGTCTCATTACTAACCTGTATCCCTGCACATTGACTCGGTACCGGTACCCCCCTGTATATAGTCTCATTACTAACCTGTATCCCTGCACATTGACTCGGTACCGGTACCCCCCTGTATATAGTCTCATTACTAACCTGTATCCCTGCACATTGACTCGGTACCGGTACCCCCTGTATATAGTCTCATTACTAACCTGTATCCCTGCACATTGACTCGGTACCGGTACCCCCTGTATATAGTCTCATTACTAACCTGTATATAGTCTCATTACTAACCTGTATCCCTGCACATTGACTCGGTACCGGTACCCCCTGTATATAGTCTCATTACTAACCTGTATCCCTGCACATTGACTCGGTACCGGTACCCCCCTGTATATAGTCTCATTACTAACCTGTATCCCTGCACATTGACTCGGTACCGGTACCCCATGTATATAGTCTCATTACTAACCTGTATATAGTCTCATTACTAACCTGTACCCCTGTATACAGTCTCATTACTAACCTTTACCCCCTGTATATAGTCTCATTACTAACCTGTATATAGTCTCATTACTAACCTGTACCCCTGTATATAGTCTCATTACTAACCTTTACCCCCTGTATATAGTCTCATTACTAACCTTTACCCCCTGTATATAGTCTCATTACTAACCTGTACCCCTGTATACAGTCTCATTACTAACCTTTACCCCCTGTATATAGTCTCATTACTAACCTGTATATAGTCTCATTACTAACCTGTACCCCTGTATATAGTCTCATTACTAACCTTTACCCCCTGTATATAGTCTCATTACTAACCTGTACCCCTGTATATAGTCTCATTACTAACCTTTACCCCCTGTATATAGTCTCATTACTAACCTGTACCCCTGTATATAGTCTCATTACTAACCTTTACCCCCTGTATATAGTCTCATTACTAACCTGTATATAGTCTCATTACTAACCTGTACCCCCTGTATATAGTCTCATTACTAACCTGTATATAGTCTCATTACTAACCTGTACCCCTGTATATAGTCTCATTACTAACCTTTACCCCCTGTATATAGTCTCATTACTAACCTGTACCCCTGTATACAGTCTCATTACTAACCTGTACCCCTGTATATAGTCTCATTACTAACCTGTACCCCTGTATATAGTCTCATTACTAACCTGTATATAGTCTCATTACTAACCTGTATATAGTCTCATTACTAACCTGTATATAGTCTCATTACTAACCTGTATATAGTCTCATTACTAACCTGTATATAGTCTCATTACTAACCTGTATATAGTCTCATTACTAACCTGTATATAGTCTCATTACTAACCTGTATATAGTCTCATTACTAACCTATATCCCTGCACATTGACTCGGTACCGGTACCCCCTGTATATAGTCTCATTACTAACCTGTATATAGTCTCATTACTAACCTGTATATAGTCTCATTACTAACCTGTATATAGTCTCATTACTAACCTGTATACAGTCTCATTACTAACCTGTATATAGTCTCATTACTAACCTGTACCCCCTGTATATAGTCTCATTACTAACCTTTACCCCCTGTATATAGTCTCATTACTAACCTGTACCCCTGTATATAGTCTCATTACTAACCTGTATATAGTCTCATTACTAACCTGTATATAGTCTCATTACTAACCTGTATATAGTCTCATTACTAACCTGTACCCCCTGTATATAGTCTCATTACTAACCTTTACCCCCTGTATATAGTCTCATTACTAACCTGTACCCCTGTATATAGTCTCATTACTAACCTGTATATAGTCTCATTACTAACCTGTATATAGTCTCATTACTAACCTGTATATAGTCTCATTACTAACCTGTATATAGTCTCATTACTAACCTGTATACAGTCTCATTACTAACCTGTATATAGTCTCATTACTAACCTGTACCCCCTGTATATAGTCTCATTACTAACCTGTATATAGTCTCAGTACTAACCTGTATATAGTCTCATTACTAACCTGTATATAGTCTCATTACTAACCTGTACCCCTGTATATAGTCTCATTACTAACCTGTACCCCTGTATATAGTCTCATTACTAACCTGTATATAGTCTCATTACTAACCTGTATATAGTCTCATTACTAACCTGTATATAGTCTCATTACTAACCTGTATACAGTCTCATTACTAACCTGTATATAGTCTCATTACTAACCTGTACCCCCTGTATATAGTCTCATTACTAACCTGTATATAGTCTCAGTACTAACCTGTATATAGTCTCATTACTAACCTGTATATAGTCTCATTACTAACCTGTACCCCCTGTATATAGTCTCATTACTAACCTGTATATAGTCTCATTACTAACCTGTATATAGTCTCATTACTAACCTGTACCCCTGCACATTGACTCGGTACCGGTACCCCCTGTATATAGTCTCATTACTAACCTGTACCCCTGTATATATGCTTGTTGTTGTTATTTTATTGTACCCCCTGTATGTATATATATATATATATGTTGTTATTTTATTGTACCCCTGTATATATATATATATATATATGTTGTTATTTTATTGTATATATATATATATATGTTGTTATTTTATTGTACCCCTGTATATATATATATATATGTTGTTATTTTATTGTACCCCTGTATATATATATATATATGTTGTTATTTTATTGTATATATATATATATGTTGTTATTTTATTGTACCCCTGTATATATATATATATATGTTGTTATTTTATTGTACCCCTGTATATATATATATATATGTTGTTATTTTATTGTATATATATATATATATGTTGTTATTTTATTGTATATATATATATATGTTGTTATTTTATTGTATATATATATATATATGTTGTTATTTTATTGTATATATATATATATATGTTGTTATTTTATTGTATATATATATATATGTTGTTATTTTATTGTATATATATATATATATGTTGTTATTTTATTGTATATATATATATATATGTTGTTATTTTATTGTATATATATATATATATGTTGTTATTTTATTGTATATATATATATATATGTTGTTATTTTATTGTATATATATATATATATGTTGTTATTTTTTGTATATATATATATATATGTTGTTATTTTATTATATATATATATATATATATATTTTATTGTATATATATTATATATGTTGTTATTTTTTGTATATATATATATATATGTTGTTATTTTATTGTATATATATATATATATGTTGTTATTTTATTGTATATATATATATATATGTTGTTATTTTATTGTATATATATATATATATGTTGTTATTTTATTGTATATATATTATTATGTTGTTATTTTATATATATATATATATATGTTGTTATTTTATTGTATATATATATATATATGTTGTTATTTTATTGTATATATATATATATATGTTGTTATTTTATTGTATATATATATATATATGTTGTTATTTTATTGTATATATATATATATATGTTGTTATTTTATTGTATATATATATATATATGTTGTTATTTTATTGTATATATATATATATATGTTGTTATTTTATTGTATATATATATATATATGTTGTTATTTTATTGTATATATATATATATGTTGTTATTTTATTGTATATATATATATGTTGTTATTTTATTGTATATATATATATGTTGTTATTTTATTGTATATATATATATATATGTTGTTATTTTATTGTATATATATATATATATGTTGTTATTGTATTGTATATATATATATATATGTTGTTATTTTATTGTATATATATATATATATGTTGTTATTTTATTGTATATATATATATATGTTGTTATTTTATTGTATATATATATATATATGTTGTTATTTTATTGTATATATATATATATATGTTGTTATTTTATTGTATATATATATATATATGTTGTTATTTTATTGTATATATATATATATATGTTGTTATTTTATTGTATATATATATATATATGTTGTTATTTTATTGTATATATATATATATATGTTGTTATTTTATTGTATATATATATATATATGTTGTTGTTATTTTATTGTATATATATATATATATGTTGTTATTTTATTGTATATATATATATATATATGTTGTTATTTTATTGTATATATATATATATATATATATGTTGTTATTTTATTGTATATATATATATATATATATATGTTGTTATTTTATTGTATATATATATATATGTTGTTATTTTATTGTATATATATATATATATGTTGTTATTTTATTGTATATATATATATATATATGTTGTTATTTTATTGTATATATATATATATATGTTGTTATTTTATTGTATATATATATATATATATGTTGTAATAGGTGCTACACGTTATCAGACTGTAGGTGCTAAGAAATAATAAAACTTGAGTTTATTTGTTAAATATTTTCTTATTTTCTTTTCTTCTTAACTCTATTTATCGAATTGTTGATTCTTCTTAACTCTATTTATCGAATTGTTGATTCTTCTTAACTCTATTTATCGAATTATTGATTCTTCTTAACTCTATTTATCGAATTATTGATTCTTCTTAACTCTATTTATCGAATTGTTGATTCTTCTTAACTCTATTTATCGAATTGTTGATTCTTCTTAACTCTATTTATCGAATTGTTGATTCTTCTTAACTCTATTTATCGAATTATTGATTCTTCTTAACTCTATTTATCGAATTGTTGATTCTTCTTAACTCTATTTATCGAATTATTGATTCTTCTTAACTCTATTTATCGAATTGTTGATTCTTCTTAACTCTATTTATCGAATTATTGATTCTTCTTAACTCTATTTATCGAATTATTGATTCTTCTTAACTCTATTTATCGAATTGTTGATTCTTCTTAACTCTATTTATCGAATTATTGATTCTTCTTAACTCTATTTATCGAACTGTTGATTCTTCTTAACTCTATTTATCGAATTGTTGATTCTTCTTAACTCTATTTATCGAATTGTTGATTCTTCTTAACTCTATTTATCGAATTATTGATTCTTCTTAACTCTATTTATCGAATTGTTGATTCTTCTTAACTCTATTTATCGAATTATTGATTCTTCTTAACTCTATTTATCGAACTGTTGATTCTTCTTAACTCTATTTATCGAATTGTTGATTCTTCTTAACTCTATTTATCGAATTGTTGATTCTTCTTAACTCTATTTATCGAATTGTTGATTCTTCTTAACTCTATTTATCGAATTGTTGATTCTTCTTAACTCTATTTATCGAATTGTTGATTCTTCTTAACTCTATTTATCGAATTGTTGATTCTTCTTAACTCTATTTATCGAATTGTTGATTCTTCTTAACTCTATTTATCGAATTATTGATTCTTCTTAACTCTATTTATCGAATTGTTGATTCTTCTTAACTCTATTTATCGAATTGTTGATTCTTCTTAACTCTATTTATCGAATTGTTGATTCTTCTTAACTCTATTTATCGAATTATTGATTCTTCTTAACTCTATTTATCGAACTGTTGATTCTTCTTAACTCTATTTATCGAACTGTTGATTCTTCTTAACTCTATTTATCGAATTGTTGATTCTTCTTAACTCTATTTATCGAATTGTTGATTCTTCTTAACTCTATTTATCGAATTGTTGATTCTTCTTAACTCTATTTATCGAATTGTTGATTCTTCTTAACTCTATTTATCGAATTGTTGATTCTTCTTAACTCTATTTATCGAATTGTTGATTCTTCTTAACTCTATTTATCGAATTGTTGATTCTTCTTAACTCTATTTATCGAATTGTTGATTCTTCTTAACTCTATTTATCGAATTGTTGATTCTTCTTAACTCTATTTATCGAATTGTTGATTCTTCTTAACTCTATTTATCGAATTGTTGATTCTTCTTAACTCTATTTATCGAATTATTGATTCTTCTTAACTCTATTTATCGAATTGTTGATTCTTCTTAAATCTATTTATCGAATTGTTGATTCTTCTTAACTCTATTTATCGAATTATTGATTCTTCTTAACTCTATTTATCGAATTGTTGATTCTTCTTAACTCTATTTATCGAATTATTGATTCTTCTTAACTCTATTTATCGAATTGTTGATTCTTCTTAACTCTATTTATCGAATTGTTGATTCTTCTTAAATCTATTTATCGAATTGTTGATTCTTCTTAACTCTATTTATCGAATTGTTGATTCTTCTTAACTCTATTTATCGAATTATTGATTCTTCTTAACTCTATTTATCGAATTGTTGATTCTTCTTAACTCTATTTATCGAATTGTTGATTCTTCTTAAATCTATTTATCGAATTATTGATTCTTCTTAACTCTATTTATCGAATTGTTGATTCTTCTTAACTCTATTTATCGAATTGTTGATTCTTCTTAACTCTATTTATCGAATTGTTGATTCTTCTTAACTCTATTTATCGAATTGTTGATTCTTCTTAACTCTATTTATCGAATTGTTGATTCTTCTTAACTCTATTTATCGAATTGTTGATTCTTCTTAACTCTATTTATCGAATTGTTGATTCTTCTTAACTCTATTTATCGAATTATTGGTTCCGGGTTTGTAAGTAACCATTTCACGGTAAGGTTGTATTCTGCACATGTGACTAATACAGTTTGATTTGATTTGATTTGATACAGTAAACTCTGGTAGATTGTATGGAGTAAAACCGATGCTGCTATTTGCATTACAAATGCTGCTATTTGCATTACAAAAAAGAAAAGGGAAAGCCATACTCTGGGATGCTATTTCCTCTTTGCAATAAATTACATCCTGTTGAAGTAATACATTATTATATGCGTTTTTTTTTTGTAATTTTCCTTGACTGAAATGTAAAGTTGTGAAATATTTTTTTTCAGTACAGTTCTAAAGTGACATGACATTTTCATTTCATTTTCATTTCATTTTCGTGCTCCAGGCAAGAACACCACCTAGACCAGGTAAGTACATCGTAAAACCTAAAACCCCAAACAGCAAGCAATGCAGGTGTAGAAGCACGGTGGCTAGGAAAAACTCCCTAGAAAGGCCAAAACCTAGGAGGAAACCTAGAGAGGAACCAGGCTATGAGGGGTGGCCAGTCCTCTTCTGGCTGTGCCGGGTGGAGATTATAAACCTAGAGAGGAACCAGGCTATGAGGGGTGGCCAGTCCTCTTCTGGCTGTGCCGGGTGGATATTATAAATCTAGAGAGGAACCAGGCTATGTGGGGTGGCCAGTCCTCTTCTGGCTGTGCCGGGTGGATATTATAACAGAATATGTCCAAGATGTTCAAATGTTCATAGATGACCAGCAGGGTCAAATAATAATAATCACAGGCAGAACAGTTGTCGAGAATGCAACAGGTCAGCACCTCAGGAGTAAATGTCAGTTGACTTCTCATAGCTTCTCAAGTTCATCACATTGCACGTTTGGTAGCTCCAGGAAAGAACGTATTCTAGGCCACGTATGAAAATATGGGTCCAGCCCATTCCCCATACCCAGCTCTGTCTAACCTGTTTAACCAGCCCCTCCCCTCCCATGGTTCTCTGTCCCTATAAGACCAGCCGTCCAGCAGCGACCGTTCCCTGCTCTCTCTGACTCTCCTCTCCTCCGTCTCTCCGTCTGTCTGTCTGTCTGTGGATCTCTGAGCGACAGCCATCATGTTCGTTGCTCCACCTGGCTATCAGCCCGTCTACAACCCTGTGAGTAGCACGTCTCCTTGTCTAGAGTGTGTACAGATATCATAGATATTGTCTGGATCTATCGTTCTTCATTTACTTCTCTTTTACTCTATGTATCGTCTTGGGATATAAACTCCCTTAAAGTGGGGAGTAGCGGATCTGGTACCGGTTCCAACCAACATTTTAGCTTATATATCAATCTGTGGACCCCGTACATCGAAATGGATTGCATGCAGAGATAGCCCTAGTTCTCATGAACTCGGGAGTATGGGGGCATTCAAGACAACTGGGAACTTAAGAGATAAACGAGGTCAAATCATGACGTCAAAGATCTTCAGGTCGGAAAGTCGGAGCTCTAGAAAGATGCTTGAGTTTTCCGATTTGGAATTCCGAGTTGGATGAACGTTCAAAAATATTTTTCACAGTCTTTTTTCCTCCATAGTTTGCAGTTGTCTTGCATATATCGCTTTCGCCTATGTGACTATGGCTGTGAAATCTGACTCTTACCTAAAGCTGGGATGTCCCACCTAACATTTAATTTGCTCTTCCCGCTCTCCATCAGCTCCTTGCTGAACGCTACGTCATCGACGACCCTGTGATTAGGGAGGAAGAGGCGAAACGAGAGTTTTACTCCGTCCAAAATCTATCCACGTTAAGCGGATATTTATCAAATTATTATTATTAAATGAAAAAAAATATTAAACAAATGAGGAGTTTTTTGTATTTTTGTATAGCAGAACAATGAGAGAATTTAGTCAAAGATAAAATAAAATAAACATGATAAAATGTTTAAAAAAATGAATTGCTATTTTGATATGTGAGGCTTATTTGATCATAATAGAAGTTTGATAATGTTTAGGTTGTTAGTACTGATATAAGTGTGATGCAAGTGACATCCTGGCGACTTTGAGAAGAAAAAAATATATATATATATTAGAATTGTCACTGTTGAAATTCGAGAAGTCGAGAAGTCGATGCATGGTCATGAGGCATAGAATCTCACTCTTCATTGAATACAGGCCGATGACATCAACATCGCTCATCAAATATATATATATAAATAAAAAAAACGTCTTAAAAGAGCGAGATGTATCCACCAATCCAAAGAGAGGTACAGGCGGGAGGCTTGACAGCCCGCCGTTCCGCTCTGTGGACAACGAATCCCATTGTTATGGCAGAAACCTAAGCAGCTCATCATGATATCCAGTATCTCTGCACCCATCGGTGCCCCAGAGCGAGACATCTCAGTGGCATTTTTTTTCTGGTCATTGCGGGGCGAGTGGGGAGGAGACAATAAGTAGACCAGAGCCAGCTGTTCCCTCTCTGGCATGAGCATGCCAGATATTATGGCGGAACCATAAGCCATGCGGAAAAGCATGATAAATCGACTATCTTCATTTAAAATCCACCATCTTTGATCCTAGTGCCGCAGGAGAGAGTTATTTCGTTGCTCTAGCATATTCAGCGATCGATTTATAGTTTATAAAAGGAAATGTCAAATATTTCATAGATTTAAAAAAATAAAAAAATTAACACTTTCTGTTTGCCATAGATGGATATCTATATGAGATGAGAGGCGAGTTCCTAATGAGTTCAGGAAGCCAAGCTCGAGCCCTGTACGGTGTTAAGAAGGGTGGGGGCTAGCCCAATAATGTACATAACAATGGTGGTTATGCATCTTGTTGACATTCATCCAAGGACGTCTTGACTTGCATTACACCCTCGCTGTAGAATAATTTTCTCATGAAAAAGCACTCCTGTAAACGCCACCTGCTACAAGCAGAAATAGGTTATGGGTAAACTAGAAATGTGACAAATCTGTTTTGATAGGAAGTAGGCGTCACTGATGAATGTGTGAATGATCTTGTCATGTTTTTGGCATTGGAACATCTTTGAAGGCAAGAACCGGCAGAACAGGTTATGTAGTGTTATCATCACAATAACAAGGAAAACCGCAGTAACTGTGGTCCAAAAAAATCCAGAGTGCAGAAATCATATTTGTAATTGAGCTTGTATCTTTCTTTTATCAGGAAGGTTAGATTTTCCTATTTTTGGCAGTAGAAGCATTACTATGTGTTGTTTATGGCCCGCTCATGATAAATAATTACTTTTAGGGAGTCTATTTAGGCAGAAATCTACATTTAGACATTACATCTTAACAGGAAAAGTTCCCAGACTGCCTTGCATCTCTACTTGTGTATAGTTGTTAAACGGTTATTATTTCCCAGACTGCCTTGCATCTCTACTTGTGTATAGTTGTTAAACGGTTATTATTTCCCAGACTGCCTTGCATCTATAATTGTGTATAGTTGTTAAACGGTTATTACTGTGTGTTGTGTGCAGAGTATCCCCTATGTGGGGCCGATCTACGGCGGGCTGAGATCAGGGATGTCTGTTTACATCCAGGGAGTCATCCCTCACGAGATCACCAGGTGAGAAACACACAACCTCTGAGGATTGGAGGTATGCTACACGTTATCAGACTGTAGGTGCTAATAGGTGCTACACGTTATCAGACTGTAGGAGCTAATAGGTGCTACACATTATAAGACTGTAGGTGCTAATACTAATAGGTGCTAATAGGTGCTAATAGGTGCTACACGTTATCAGACTGTAGGTGCTAATAGGTGCTAATAGGTGCTACACGTTATCAGACTGTAGGTGCTAATAGGTGCTAATAGGTGCTACACGTTATCAGACTGTAGGTGCTAATAGGTGCTAATAGGTGCTACACGTTATCAGACTGTAGGTGCTAATAGGTGCTAATAGGTGCTACACGTTATCAGACTGTAGGTGCTAATAGGTGCTACACATTATAAGACTGTAGGTGCTAATACTAATAGGTGCTAATAGGTGCTAATAGGTGCTACATGTTATCAGACTGTAGGTGCTAATAGGTGCTACACGTTATCAGACTGTAGGTGCTAATAGGTGCTACACGTTATCAGACTGTAGGTGCTAATAGGTGCTAATAGGTGCTACACGTTATCAGACTGTAGGTGCTAATAGGTGCTAATAGGTGCTACACGTTATCAGACTGTAGGTACTAATAGGTGCTACACGTTATCAGACTGTAGGTGCTAATAGGTGCTAATAGGTGCTAATAGGTGCTAATAGGTGCTACACGTTATCAGACTGTAGGTGCTAATAGGTGCTACACGTTATCAGACTGTAGGTGCTAATAGGTGCTAATAGGTGCTACACGTTATCAGACTGTAGGTGCTAATAGGTGCTAATAGGTGCTACATGTTATCAGACTGTAGGTGCTAATAGGTGCTAATAGGTGCTACACGTTATCAGACTGTAGGTGCTAATAGGTGCTAATAGGTGCTAATAGGTGCTACACATTATCAGACTGTAGGTGCTAATAGGTGCTACACGTTATCAGACTGTAGGTGCTAATTGGTGCTACACGTTATCAGACTGTAGGTGCTAATAGGTGCTAATAGGTGCTACACGTTATCAGACTGTAGGTGCTAATAGGTCCTACACATTATAAGACTGTAGGTGCTAATACTAATAGGTGCTAATAGGTGCTAATAGGTGCTACACGTTATCAGACTGTAGGTGCTAATAGGTGCTACACGTTATCAGACTGTAGGTGCTAATAGGTGCTACACGTTATCAGACTGTAGGTGCTAATAGGTGCTAATAGGTGCTACACGTTATCAGACTGTAGGTGCTAATAGGTGCTAATAGGTGCTACACGTTATCAGACTGTAGGTGCTAATAGGTGCTAATGGGTGCTACACGTTATCAGACTGTAGGTGCTAATAGGTGCTAATAGGTGCTACACGTTATCAGACTGTAGGTGCTAATAGGTGCTAATAGGTGCTACACGTTATCAGACTGTAGGTGCTAATAGGTGCTAATAGGTGCTACATGTTATCAGACTGTAGGTGCTAATAGGTGCTAATAGGTGCTACACGTTATCAGACTGTGGGTGCTAATAGGTGCTAATAGGTGCTAATAGGTGCTATACATTATCAGACTGTAGGTGCTAATAGGTGCTAATAGGTGCTACACATTATCAGACTGTAGGTGCTAATAGGTGCTACACGTTATCAGACTGTAGGTGCTAATTGGTGCTACATGTTATCAGACTGTAGGTGCTAATAGGTGCTAATAGGTGCTACACGTTATCAGACTGTAGGTGCTAATAGGTGCTACACATTATAAGACTGTAGGTGCTAATACTAATAGGTGCTAATAGGTGCTAATAGGTGCTAATAGGTGCTACACGTTATCAGACTGTAGGTGCTAATAGGTGCTACACGTTATCAGACTGTAGGTGCTAATACTAATAGGTGCTAATAGGTGCTAATAGGTGCTAATAGGTGCTAATAGGTGCTACACATGATTAGTTTGTAACGTTTGGGCGACAACAAGGGAATTTGTTTACACATTCTCAGACTGTGCTTATGTTCCTTATTGTTTTATGTAAAGTAGCGTTCGATTACAAAATAAATTACCAAAAATTGCATCAATGGTCGATGTGTTTATCACGTTTTAGGGGGAAGACCCAGATGCAGACAGTGTCAAAGTAGCAAAGTTTATTTCTAGAACAGGGGGGCAGGCAAAACGACAGGTCAAGAGGTCAGTAATCCAGATCAGAGTCAATAGGTACAGAACGGCAGGCAGTCTCAGGGTCAGGGCAGGCAGTCTCAGGGTCAGGGCAGGCAGTCTCAGGGTCAGGGTCAACACCCTGACCTAGACGACCTGGAATCTTCAGGGCAGGCAGTCTCAGGGTCAGGGCAGGCAGTCTCAGGGTCAGGGCAGGCAGAGGTCAAACCCGTGAAAACTAGAACAAAGGAACTATAGAAAAAGACATTGAGCAAGGGGGGGGGGGTCGCTTTTCGGCTTGACAGACAAAACGAACTGGCAGCAGACAAACAGAGAACACAGGTATAAATACACTGGGGATAATGGGGAAGATGGGAGACACCTGGAGGGGGGGAAGGGGGTGGAGACAAGCACAAAGACAGGTGAAACAGATCAGGGTGTGACAGTGTTGAGTTCAGTACAGAAGATTAAGCTGTATGTATTTCACATCAGTTATGTTAGAACAGTTATTCTTTGCTCTAAGAGCACAATGTGACCAGAACAATAAGATCCCGTGGGCTTGGTGTGGTATATAATGGGGTCGTTCCCGAGAGAAGAGTACCTTGTGCGTCCCCTATGATGTGTTCAGTAGAAATTGTGCCTCCAATATTGAAGCCTGTTATACTCAATGAAGTGCTCTCTAATAATAATTTAGTCAACACAGAAAATGTCAGACCACAGTCAGTCACATCAGCTATGTTAGAAAAGTTATTACCTGAACAGTAAGAGCCTCAGTGGCTTGGTGTGGTATTTATCCCTTTTCTGACCAGGTAACCAGGAAAATACTTTATAAACACAGCATTGTTGTATACTAGTTTCTGATTGGCTAGAAGAGCATTCTAGAATGGGCATTAATGAAAGCAATAATGAGAGCACATGAGTTATGACATTTTTATACAACGGGTGGGTCTAATCCTGAATGCTGATTGGTTAAAACCGCATTCAGGCCGTTGTCTATTCGACAAGGTACCACTGGCTGAATCTATGGCGTTGAAATTAATATTTCCTCTGTTCCATCTGACTGCACAATTCACCGTCTCATCAGCCCAGCCAGGCAATTTATGAACTTGATCTCCACTGTAAAAGACATCTAGACATTATCTCACATTTCTTTTTGACTATCATTTAGTTTTCAACAGCGGAGATTTGAAAGAATCTTGGTGTCTGTCTCTCTGACATTTGCCCCCCAAAAATGTATATTGAAATTTGATCTCCAGCTATCCTATAGTAATGAGCATGTCAGGAGTCTGGATGAGAGACTGGCCGGCAGCTTTTCTCAGTCTATCGAAATCATGAATCAACATAATGTTTTATGGATATATACACTACCTGTCAAAAGTCTTAGAACACCTACTCATTCAAGGGTTTTTCTTAATTTCTTACTACATTGTAGAATAATAATGAAGACATCAAAACTATAAAATAACACATATGGAATCATATAGTAACCAAAAAATTGTTAAACAAATCAAAACATATTTTATTTTTGAAATTCTTCAAATAGCCACCCTTTGCCTTGATGACAGCTTCGCACACTCTTGACATTCTCTCAACCAACTTCATGAGGTAGTCACCTGGAATGCATTTCAATTAACATGTATAAGCGGGATAAATGCTTCCAGTCTGTATACTACCTTGGAAAAATGTACACGGGCTCTGCCTCGAAAAGAGCACCGCCATTTATCCCTGACATAACTAGGGCTCTGAAGTTCTGTCCGGTCAGCTTAAATGGTGAGAAAAAACTCCAGACCCTACCAGTGTTATTTCTTGTCCGCTTTGTTCATTCTATGTCCTCTCTAACACCCCCTCTAGGTTCAACATGAACTTGCAGTGTGGAGAATCTGAGAGCAGTGATATCGGCTTTCACTTCAGCCCTCGCTTCGACAACTGGGACAAGGTGGTGTTCAACAGCTGCCAGGAGGGGGAATGGGGTTCAGAGGAGGAGATCCACAACATGCCTTTTAGCAAGGGAGATGCCTTCGAGATGGTTATCATCATTAACCAGGAGGGTTACCAGGTCAGATATAGAGATACTATATATATATACACTTTATAGATACTGTATAGAAATAAATACTGTATATATATATATAGTGTATGGATAGAGATACTGTGTAGATATAGTAATAGATACTGTATAGATACTGTATATATATATATATATATATATACTGTATAGATAGAGATACTGTGTAGATATAGTGATAGATACTGTATAGAAATAGATACTGTATATATATAGTGTATGGATAGAGATACTGTGTAGATATAGTAATAGATACTGTATAGATACTGTATAGATAGAGATACTGTGTAGATATAGTGATAGATACTGTATAGATATAGATAGTGTGTAGATATAGATAAAGATACTGTGTAGATATAGTAATATATACTGTATAGACATAGATAGTGTTTAGATATAGATTGTGTATAGATATAGATACTTTGTAGATATAGTAACAGATACTGTATAGATATAGTGATAGATACTGTATAGATATAGTGATAGATAGTGTTTAGATATAGATTGTGTATAGATATAGATACTTTGTAGATATAGTGATAGATACTGTATAGAAATAAATACTGTATATATATAGTGTATGGATAGAGATACTGTGTAGATATAGTAATAGATACTGTATAGATACTGTATAGATAGAGATACTGTGTAGATATAGTGATAGATACTGTATAGATATAGATAGTGTGTAGATATAGATAAAGATACTGTGTAGATATAGTAATATATACTGTATAGACATAGATAGTGTTTAGATATAGATTGTGTATAGATATAGATACTTTGTAGATATAGATATAGATACTGTGTAAATATCGTGATAGATACTGTATAGATATAGTGATAGATAGTGTTTAGATATAGATTGTGTATAGATATAGATATTTTGTAGATATAGTAACAGATACTGTATAGATATAGTGAGAGATACTATGTAGATTAAGAGTGTCTGCTAAATGACTTAAATGTAAATGTAAATGTAGATATAGATATAGATACTGTGTAAATATTGTGATAGATACTGTATAGATATAGTGATAGATAGTGTTTAGATATAGATTGTGTATAGATATAGATACTTTGTAGATATAGTAACAGATACTGTATAGATATAGTGATATATACTGTGTAGAAATAGTGATATATACTGTGTAGATATAGTAATATATACTGTGTAGATATAGTGATATATACTGTATAGATATAGTGATAGATAGTGTTTAGATTGACAAGATCATTAACAAGTAAAGTGGTTGATGTAATAGTTGCTGTAAAAGCCCAGGCCTAAATCTTGATTCATTTCCATTCAAATACAGTACCAGTCAATAGTTTGGACACACCTACTCATTCAAGGGTTTTTATTTATTTGTACTATTTTCTACATTGTAGAATAATAGTGAAGACATCAAAACTATGAAATAACACATATGGAATCATGTAGTAACCAAAAAAGTATATTTTATAATTGAGATTCTTCAAAGTAGCCACCATTTGCCTTGATGACAGCTTTGCATACTCTTGGCATTCTTTCAACCAGCTTCACCTGGAATGCTTTTCCAATAGTCTTGAAGGAGTTCCCACATATGCTGAGCACTTTTGGCGGCTTTTCCTTCACTCTGCGGTCCAACTCATCCCAAACCATCTCAATTGGGTTGAGGTCGGGTGATTGTGGAGGCCAGGTCATCTGATGCAGCACTCCATCACTCTCCTTCTTGGTCAAATAGCCTTTACACAGCCTGAAGGTGTGTTTGGTCATTGACCTGTTGAAAAACAAATGATAGTCCCACTAAACGCAAACCAGATGGGATGGAGTATCACTGCAGAATTCTGTGGTAGCCATGCTGGTTAAGTGTGACTTGAATCCTAAATAAATCACAGACAGTGTCACCAGCAAAGCACCCCAACACCATCACACCTCCTCTTCCATGCTTCACGGTGGGAACCACACATTCGGAGATCATCCGTTCACCTACTCTGCATCTCACAAAGACACAGCGGTTGGAACTGACTGACCTTCATGTGTTGAAGTAATGATGTTTCACACGTTTTTGGTTACTACATCATTCCAGTTGTGTTATGTCATAGTTTTGATGTCGTCACTATTATTCTACAATGTTAAAAAAAACTTGAATGAGTAGTTGTATCCAAACTTGTAATATATATATGTATTTATATATAAACTGTATATATATATAATGATTTAGAATAAACTAAGAGGGATACTATGTCAGATATAGCTGTAGATATTCTGTATATACTGTATAGATATAGCTGTATATACTCTGTATATACTGTATAGATACAGCTGTATATACTCTGTATATACTGTATAGATATAGCTGTATATACTCTGTATATACTGTATAGATATAGCTGTATATACTCTGTATATACTGTATAGATATAGCTGTATATACTCTGTATATACTGTATAGATATAGCTGTATATACTCTGTATATACTGTATAGATATAGCTGTATATACTCTGTATATACTGTATAGATATAAATCAAATCAAATCAAATGTTTATTTGTCACATACACATGGTTAGCAGATGTTAATGCGAGTGTAGCGAAATGCTTGTGCTTCTAGTTCCGACAATGCAGGGATAACCAACAAGTAATCTAACTAACAATTCCAAAACTACTGTCTTATACACAGTGTAAGGGGATAAAGAATATGTACATAAGGATATATGAATGAGTGATGGTACAGAGCAGCATACAGTAGATGGTATCGAGTACAGTATATACATATGAGATGAGTATGTAGACAAAGTAAACAAAGTGGCATAGTTGTATATACTGTATAGATTTAGCTGTAGATTGTCCGTGTGGATAACTGCTTGTCTGTGTGGATAACTGCTTGTCTGTGTGGGTAACTGCATGTCTGTGTGGATAACTGCATGTCTGTGTGGATAACTACATGTCTGTGTGGATAACTGCATGTCTGTGTGGATAACTAGATGTCTGTGTGGATAACTACATGTCTGTGTGGATAACTACATGTCTGTGTGGATAACTAGATGTCTGTGTGGATAACTAGATGTCTGTGTGGATTACTACATGTCTGTGTGGATAACTGCATGTCTGTGTGGATAACTAGATGTCTGTGTGGATTACTGCATGTCTGTGTGGATAACTAGATGTCTGTGTGGATAACTAGATGTCTGTGTGGATAACTAGATGTCTGTGTGGATTACTGCATGTCTGTGTGGATAACTGCATCTCTGTGTGGATAACTGCATGTCTGTGTGGATAACTAGATGTATGTGTGGATAACTGCATCTCTGTGTGGATAACTGCATGTCTGTGTGGATAACTACATGTCTGTGTGGATAACTAGATGTCTGTGTGGATAACTAGATGCCTGTGTGGATAACTAGATGTCTGTGTGGATAACTAGATGTCTGTGTGGATAACTAGATGTCTGTGTGGATAACTGCTTGTCTGTGTGGATAACTACATGTCTGTGTGAATAACTACATGTCTGTGTGGATAACTACATGTTTGTGTGGATAACTGCATGTCTGTGTGGATAACTACATGTCTGTGTGGATACCTGCATGTCTGTGTGGATAACTGCATGTCTGTGTGGATAACTACATGTCTGTGTGGATAACTACATGTCTGTGTGGATAACTGCTTGTCTGTGTGGATAACTACATGTCTGTGTGGATAACTACATGTCTGTGTGGATAACTGCTTGTCTGTGTGGATAACTACATGTCTGTGTGGATAACTACATGTATGTGTGGATAACTGCTTGTCTGTGTGGATAACTACATGTCTGTGTGGATAACTGCATGTCTGTGTGGATAACTACATGTCTGTGTGGATAACTACATGTCTGTGTGGATAACTGCATATCTGTGTGGATAACTAGATGTCTGTGTGGATAACTACATGTCTGTGTGGATAACTGCATGTCTGTGTGGATAACTAGATGTCTGTGTGGATAACTACATGTCTGTGTGGATAACTACATGTCTGTGTGGATAACTAGATGTCTGTGTGGATAACTAGATGTCTGTGTGGATAACTACATGTCTGTGTGGATAACTGCATGTCTGTGTGGATAACTGCATGTCTGTGTGGATAACTTGATGTCTGTGTGGATAACTAAAATAGTTTGACTTGTAAAAGTTTCTCTCCGATGCCTAAAGGCTGGCCTTCATAATGTTATGTTCTCTTGTTGGGAGGTGCATAGATTCATATTGGGTGAAGGGGTGATGTTTTTAAAAACACTCACTGTACATAAATGGCAACAACAGTTTGTATTTATTCATGTTACCTCACTACTGTATGTACTGTAAATGTGCAGTGATGCAGAATGAAGTGTCATATTTCACCGTTTATTAACGGTGAGAATCGCAGAATGGTGAACTAAACGACGGGAGAGTTTTGACTGTGTGTGATATTAGATTGCTTCTTGTGTAAATATTTTCTTTCTGGATTTTAATGATTTGTAAAATCCTTTATAATGTTTCTCTCCGATGCCAAAAGGCTGGTCTTTATAATGTTTTCTCTCCGATGCCAAAAGGCTGGCCTTCATAATGTTTCTCTCCGATGCCAAAAGGCTGGCCTTCATAATGTTTCTGTCCGATGCCAAAAGGCTGGCCTTTATAATGTTTCTCTCCAATGCCAAAAGGCTGGCCTTCATAATGTTTCTCTCCGATGCCAAAAGGCTGGTCTTTATAATGTTTTCTCTCCGATGCCAAAAGGCTGGCCTTCATAATGTTTCTCTCCGATGCCAAAAGGCTGGTCTTTATAATGTTTTCTCTCCGATGCCAAAAGGCTGGCCTTCATAATGTTTCTCTCCGATGCCAAAAGGCTGGTCTTCATAATGTTTCTCTCCGAAGCCAAAAGGCTGGTCTTTATAATGTTTTCTCTCCAATGCCAAAAGGCTGGCCTTCATAATGTTTCTCTCCGATGCCAAAAGGCTGGTCTTTATAATGTTTTCTCTCCAATGCCAAAAGGCTGGCCTTCATAATGTTTCTCTCCGATGCCAAAAGGCTGGTCTTTATAATGTTTTCTCTCCAATGCCAAAAGGCTGGCCTTCATAATGTTTCTCTCCGATGCCAAAAGGCTGGTCTTTATAATGTTTTCTCTCCAATGCCAAAAGGCTGGCCTTCATAATGTTTCTCTCCAATGCCAAAAGGCTGGTCTTTATAATGTTTTCTCTCCGATGCCAAAAGGCTGGCCTTCATAATGTTTCTCTCCGATGCCAAAAGGCTGGTCTTTATAATGTTTTCTCTCCGATGCCAAAAGGCTGGCCTTCATAATGTTTCTCTCCGATGCCAAAAGGCTGGCCTTTATAATGTTTCTCTCCCAAGACTTGGATCGTTCGCCCGTGCACTGCCAAAGTCATAGTAAAACTCATTGTACGCTATTTTGTGGGGGTCTCTGGCCCCAAAAAGTTTGAGAATCTCTGCTCTATAATTCTAGACTATAGTTGTGTATGGGTCAGACTATAGTTGTGTATGGGTTAGGGTCAGACTATAGTTGTGTATGGGTTAGGGTCAGACTATAGTTGTGTATGGGTTAGGGTCAGACTATAGTTGTGTATGGGTTAGGGTCAGACTATAGTTGTGTATGGGTTAGGGTCAGACTATAGTTGTGTATGGGTTAGGGGCAGACTATAGTTGTGTATGGGTTAGGGTCAGACTATAGTTGTGTATGGGTTAGGGTCAGACTATAGTTGTGTATGGGTTAGGGTCAGACTATAGTTGTGTATGGGTTAGGGTCAGACTATAGTTGTGTATGGGTTAGGGTCAGACTATAGTTGTGTATGGGTTAGGGTCAGACTATAGTTGTGTATGGGTTAGGGTCAGACTATAGTTGTGTATGGGTTAGGGGCAGACTATAGTTGTGTATGGGTTAGGGTCAGACTATAGTTGTGTATGGGTTAGGGTCAGACTATAGTTGTGTATGGGTCAGACTATAGTTGTGTATGGGTTAGGGTCAGACTATAGTTGTGTATGGGTCAGACTATAGTTGTGTATGGGTTAGGGTCAGACTATAGTTGTGTATGGGTCAGACTATAGTTGTGTATGGGTTAGGGTCAGACTATAGTTGTGTATGGGTTAGGGTCAGACTATAGTTGTGTATGGGTTAGGGTCAGACTATAGTTGTGTATGGGTTAGGGTCAGACCGTAGTTGTGTATGGGTTAGGGTCAGACTATAGTTGTGTATGGGTTAGGGTCAGACTATAGTTGTGTATGGGTTAGGGTCAGACTATAGTTGTGTATGGGTTAGGGTCAGACTATAGTTGTGTATGGGTTAGGGTCAGACTATAGTTGTGTATGGGTTAGGGTCAGACTATAGTTGTGTATGGGTTAGGGTCAGACTATAGTTGTGTATGGGTTAGGGTCAGACTATAGTTGTGTATGGGTTAGGGTCAGACTATAGTTGTGTATGGGTTAGGGTCAGACTATAGTTGTGTATGGGTTAGGGTCAGACTATAGTTGTGTATGGGTTAGGGTCAGACTATAGTTGTGTATGGGTTAGGGTCAGACTATAGTTGTGTATGGGTTAGGGTCAGACTATAGTTGTGTATGGGTTAGGGTCAGACTATAGTTGTGTATGGGTTAGGGTCAGACTATAGTTGTGTATGGGTTAGGGTCAGACTATAGTTGTGTATGGGTTAGGGTCAGACTATAGTTGTGTATGGGTTAGGGTCAGACTATAGTTGTGTATGGGTTAGGGTCAGACTATAGTTGTGTATGGGTTAGGGTCAGACTATAGTTGTGTATGGGTTAGGGTCAGACTATAGTTGTGTATGGGTTAGGGTCAGACTATAGTTGTGTATGGGTTAGGGTCAGACTATAGTTGTGTATGGGTTAGGGTCAGACTATAGTTGTGTATGGGTTAGGGTCAGACTATAGTTGTGTATGGGTTAGGGTCAGACTATAGTTGTGTATGGGTTAGGGTCAGACTATAGTTGTG
The DNA here is from genome assembly GCF_021184085.1 of Oncorhynchus gorbuscha. Taxonomy (NCBI): domain Eukaryota; kingdom Metazoa; phylum Chordata; class Actinopteri; order Salmoniformes; family Salmonidae; genus Oncorhynchus; species Oncorhynchus gorbuscha. The sequence continues at coordinate 75,192,220 of NC_060191.1, read as the reverse complement.
TATGGGTTAGGGTCAGACTATAGTTGTGTATGGGTTAGGGTCAGACTATAGTTGTGTATGGGTTAGGGTCAGACTATAGTTGTGTATGGGTTAGGGTCAGACCGTAGTTCATGTGTTTTTCTGTCGTAGGTGATAGTGAACGGGCGAGACTTTCACATGTTCAACCACCGTATTCCAGTCGACAGAGTCAACGCCCTGCAGATCGGCGGCGACGCTTCCATCCAGACCGTCAACGTCATCGGGGTGAGACTGGAGCAGAGGGGTAGGGGGTAGGGTGTAGGGGGTAGGGGCAGGGGGCAGGGGGTAGGGTGTAGGGGGGTAGGGGTCAGGGGGTAGGGGGTAGGGGGCAGGGGCAGGGGGTAGGGTGTAGGGGGTAGGGGCAGGGGGCAGGGGGTAGGGTGTAGGGGGTAGGGGTCAGGGGGTAGGGGGTAGGGTGTAGGGGGGTAGGGGGTAGGGGTAGGGGGGTAGGGTGTAGGGGGTAGGGGGTAGGGTGTAGGGGGTCGGGTGTAGGGTGTAGGGGCAGGGGGTAGGGGGCAGGGGAAGGGTGTAGGGGGTAGGGGGTAGGGTGTAGGGGTGTAGGGGGTAGGGGGCAGGGGTAGGGTGTAGGGTATAGGGGGTAGGGGGCAGGGGTAGGGTGTAGGGTATAGGGGGTAGGGGGGCAGGGGTAGGGTGTAGGGTGTAGGGGCAGGGGGTAGGGGGCAGGGGAAGGGTGTAGGGTTTAGGGGCAGGGGGTAGGGGGCAGGGGGCAGGGGAAGGGTGTAGGGTGTAGGGGTTAGGGGGCAGGGGTAGGGGGTAGGGTGTAGGGGTAGGGGGCAGGGGAAGGGTGTAGGGGTAGGGGGCAGGGGGCAGGGGAAGGGGGTAGGGGGAAGGGTGTAGGGTGTAGGGGCAGGGGAAGGGGCAGGGGTTAGGGGAAGGGAGTAGGGGCTGGGGTAGGGAGAGGGAGTAGGGGCTGGGGTAGGGAGAGGGAGTAGGGGCTGGGGAAGGGGAAGGGAGTAGGGGCTGGGCAAGGGGAAGGGAGTAGGGGCTGGGGTAGGGAGAGGGTGTAGGGGCTGGGGTAGGGGAAGCGAGTAGGGGCTGGGGTAGGGGAAGGGAGGAGGGGCTGGGGTAGGGAGAGGGAGTAGGGGCTGGGGTAGGGGAAGGGAGGAGGGGCTGGGGAAGGGGAAGCGAGTAGGGGCTGGGGTAGGGGAAGGGAGGAGGGGCTCGGGAAGGGGAAGGGAGTAGGGGCTGGGGTAGGGGAAGGGGCTGGGGTAGGGAGAGGGAGTAGGGGCTGGGGTAGGGAGAGGGAGTTGGGGCCGGGGTAGGGAGAGGGAGTAGGGGCTGGGGTAGGGGAAGGGAGTTGGGGCTGGGACCTAGGGTAGGGAGAAGGAGCAGTATGTAAACACACCTCAGAGAAGAAGTTGATTTCTGTTACCCACAAATCTAGGGTCAATCTTTGAGTGACAGTTGCAAACAAAACAGGAGGAAATGAATAACAAGTGGAATTAATTAATTGTGGGGTAACTGTACATAATATATATGCTCATGAATGCGTTTCTTAGTGTGTCATAAACTCGGGATGACATTTGGTATATTTCCTACCGTCAACAGGGAGGAAATCCTGCAGGTGATCAAATTGGGGTAAGTTGGTGTGTCTGTTTCAACAAATACCATTACATGGATTTGGGCGGTGCCTAGTGGTTAGAGTGTAGAGGTGGCAGGAAGCCTAGTGGTTAGAGGGGAGGCAGGTAGCCTAGTGGTTAGAGTGTAGAGGCGGAAGGTATACTAGTGGTTAGAGTGTAGAGGCGGTAAGTAGCCTAGTGGTTAGAGTGTAGAGGCGGCAGGTTGCCTAGTGGTTAGAGTGTAGAGGCGGCAGGGTGGCCTAGTGGTTAGAGTGTAGAGGCGGCAGGGTAGCCTAGTGGTTAGAGTGTAGAGGCGGCAGGGTAGCCTAGTGGTTAGAGTGTAGAGGCGGCAGGTTTCCTAGTGGTTAGAGTGTAGAGGCGGCAGGGTAGCCTAGTGGTTAGAGCGTTGGACTAGTAACCAGCAGGTAGCCTAGTGGTTAGAGTGTAGAGGCGGCAGGGTAGCCTAGTGGTTAGAGCGTAGAGGCGGCAGCGTAGCCTAGTGGTTAGAGTGTAGAGGCGGCAGGGTAGCCTAACGGTTAGAGCGTAGAGGCGGCAGGTAGCCTAGTAATTAGAGTGTAGAGGCGGCAGGGTAGCCTAACGGTTAGAGCGTAGAGGCGGCAGGTAGCCTAGTGGTTAGAGTGTAGAGGCGGCAGGTAGCCTAGTAGTTAGCGCATTGGACAAGTAACCGTAAAGGTTACAAGATCGATTCCCCTGAGCTGACAAGGTACAAATCTGTCGTTCTGCCCCTGAACAAGGCAGTTAACTTACTGTTCCTAGACCAGTTAACCCACTGTTCCTAGACCAGTTAACCCACTGTTCCTAGACCAGTTAACCCACTGTTCCTAGACCAGTTAACCCACTGTTCCTAGACCAGTTAACCCACTGTTCCTAGACCAGTTAACCCACTGTTCCTAGGCCAGTTAACCCACTGTTCCTAGACCAGTTAACCCACTGTTCCTAGACCAGTTAACCCACTGTTCCTAGACCAGTTAACCCCACTGTTCCTAGACCAGTTAACCCACTGTTCCTAGACCAGTTAACCCACTGTTCCTAGGCGGTCATTGAAAATAAGAATTTGTTCTAAACTGACTTGCCTAGTTAAATAAAGGTAAATCATTTGTATTGCCTATCAGGCAGGGGGATCGGTACATTTAGACAGCAATGTTAGACGTTTTGTCCTATCAGGCAGGGGGATCCGTACATTTAGACAGCGATGTTAGACGTTTTGTCTTATCAGGCACGGGGATCGGTACATTTAGACAGCGATGTTAGACGTTTTGTCTTATCAGGGTGGATCCCCAGGTGATCAGGGTGGATCCCCAGGTGATCAGGGTGGATCCCCAGGTGATCAGGGTGGATCCCCAGGTGACCAGGGTGGATCCCCAGGGGATCAGGGTGGATCCCCAGGTGATCAGGGTGGATCCCCAGGGGTCATGGGTGTAGGTCTGATCAGGGTGGATCCCCAGGTGATCAGGGTGGATCCCCAGGGGATCAGGGTGGATCCCCAGGTGATCAGGGTGGATCCCCAGGGGATCAGGGTGGATCCCCAGGGGACATTGTTGTAGGTCTGATCAGGGTGGATCCTCAGGTGATCAAGGTGGATCCCCAGGTGATCAGGGTGGATCCCCAGGGGATCAGGGTGGATCCCCAGGGGACATGGGTGTAGGTCTGATCAGGGTGGATCCCCAGGTGATCAGGGTGGATCCCCAGGTGATCAAGGTGGGAGTAGGTCTGACTTCAAAAGAGGCTACTGATGGCCCCCTGTTCCGTTCTCTGACACTCCACTCTGTTCACAGGGAAACCTGCCGGTCATGTGTGGACAGCCAATATTCAACCCTGTAAGTAACCTCTCTGTGAGTCAGGATAGATGTGTTTTGTCCTAAGTATACATACATACAGTATACACTACATACTGTCAGTGAACTGACTCCTGTCCTATGTGTATCAGCCTGTCCCGTATACCATCGTGATTCCAGGAGGGATGTCTCCGAAGAAGACTATCGCCATCAGAGGCATGGTGCCTCTAGGAGCTAACAGGTCTGTAGGACCCTAACCCCTATACCCTAACCCCTATACCCTATCCCCTATCCCCTATACTCTAACCCCTATACCCTATCCCCTAACCCCTATCTGAGGCATGGTGCCTCTAGGAGCTAACAGGTCTGTAGTACCCTAACCCCTATACCCTAAACCCTATACCCTATACCCTATACCCTATACCCCTAACCCCTATCCCCTATCCCCTAACCCCTATCTGAGGCATGGTGCCTCTAGGAGCTAACAGGTCTGTAGGACCCTAACCCCTATCCCCTAACCCCTATCCCCTAACCCCTATCTGAGGCATGGTGCCTCTAGGAGCTGACAGGTCTGTAGGACCCTAACCCCTATCCCCTAACCCCTATCCCCTAACCCCTATCCCCTAACCCCTATCCCCTATCCCCTAACCCCTATCTGAGGCATGGTGCCTCTAGGAGCTGACAGGTCTGTAGGACCCTAACCCCTATCCCCTAACCCCTATCCCCTAACCCCTATACCCTAACCCCTATACCCTATCCCCTATCCCCTATGCCCTATACTCTAACCCCTATCCCCTAACCCCTATCCCCTAACCCCTATTTGAGGCATGATGCCTCTAGGAGCTAACAGGTCTGTAGTACCCTAACCCCTATCCCCTAACCCCTATCTGAGGCATGGTGCCTCTAGGAGCTAACAGGTCTGTAGGACCCTAACCCCTATACCCTAACCCCTATACCCTAACCCCTATCCCCTAACCCCTATCTGAGGCATGGTGCCTCTAGGAGCTAACAGGTCTGTAGGACCCTAACCCCTATACCCTAACCCCTATACCCTAACCCCTATCCCCTATCCCCTAACCCCTATCTGAGGCATGGTGCCTCTAGGAGCTAACAGGTCTGTAGGACCCTAACCCCTATACCCTAACCCCTATACCCTAATCCCTATCCCCTAACCCCTATCCCCTATCCCCTAACCCCTAACCCCTATCCCCTATACCCTATACTCTAACCCCTATCCCCTAACCCCTATACCCTAACCCCTATCCCCTAACCCCTATCTGAGGCATGGTGCCTCTAGGAGCTAACAGGTCTGTAGTACCCTAACCCCTATACCCTATCCCCTATCTGAGGCATGGTGCCTCTAGGAGCTAACAGGTCTGTAGGACCCTAACCCCTATACCCTAATCCCTATCTGAGGCATGGTGCCTCTAGGAGCTAACAGGTCTGTAGTACCCTAACCCCTATCTGAGGCATGGTGCCTCTAGGAGCTAACAGGTCTGTAGTACCCTAACCCCTATACCCTAACCCCATTACCCTATACCCTATCCCCTAACCCCTAACCCATCAGAGGCATGGTGCCTCTAGGAGCTAACAAGTCTGTAGTACCCTAACCCCTATACCCTAACCCCTATACTCTGATCCCTGTGTGTGTGTGTGTGTGTGTGTGCGTGTTTAGTGTGTGTGTGTGTGTTTAGTGTGTGTGTGTGTGTGTGTGTGTGTGTGTGTGTGTGTGTGTGTGTGTGTGTGTGTGTGTGTGTGTGTGTGTGTGTGTGTGTGTGTGTGTGTGCGTGCGTGCGTGCGTGCGTGCGTGTGGTGTGTAGTGTGTGTGTGTGTGTAGTGTGTGTGTGTGTTTTACCAGAAGGCCTCACAAGTAGATTAAATCAAGGAAAAATCGGACAAGTGGGTACATTTAGCCAGTCCCCACGAGGACAAATGCTATTTTATGGTTAGAATTAATATTAGGGTTAGGAGTTAGGGTTATGTTAAGGTTGGGTTAGGGTTAAGGTTAGATTTAGGGGTTAGGGGAAATCAGATTTTGGATGGGAATCAATTCTTTAGTCCCCACAAGGATAGCTTTACAAAATGTTCCTTTTTTTTAGTCAACGATCTACACAAAATACACTGTAATGTCAAAGTGGAAGAACAATTCTAACATTTAAAAATGTTTTATGGACAATTAAACACTAAAACACACTGAGTATACAAAATACAAACCATTGACAACATCTGTGCTTTCCATGACATAGACTGACCAGGTGAATCCAGGTGAAAGCTAGGATCAGCATGAATAACCCTGTGGTTGGGGTTCTGTGTGTTGCAGGGTCTCTGTGGTTGGGGTTCTGTGTGTTGCAGGGTCAACATGAATAACCCTGTGGTTGGGGTTCTGTGTGTTGCAGGGTCAGCATGAATAACCCTGTGGTTGGGGTTCTGTGTGTTGCAGGGTCAGCATGAATAACCCTGTGGTTGGGGTTCTGTGTGTTGCAGGGTCAACATGAATAACCCTGTGGTTGGGGTTCTATGTGTTGCAGGGTCAGCATGAATAACCCTGTGGTTGGGATTCTGTGTGTTGCAGAGTCAGCATGAATAACCCTGTGGTTGGGGTTCTGTGTGTTGCAGGGTCAGCATGAATAACCCTGTGGTTGGGGTTCTGTGTGTTGCAGGGTCTCTGTGGTTGGGGTTCTGTGTGTTGCAGGGTCAACATGAATAACTGTGGTTGGGGTTCTGTGTGTTGCAGGGTCAACATGAATAACCCTGTGGTTGGGGTTCTGTGTGTTGCAGGGTCTCTGTGGTTGGGGTTCTGTGTGTTGCAGGTTCAACATGAATAACTCTGTGGTTGGGGTTCTTTGTGTTGCAGGTTCTCGATTAACTTCAAAGTGGGCAGCTCAGGGGACATAGCGTTCCACCTAAACCCTCGTGTGCAGGAGAGAGAGCTGGTGAGAAACAGTTTTATTGGTGGGAGCTGGGAGACGGAGGAGAGAGAGATCAGCATCAACCCCTTCCTGGAGGGACAGTACTTTGACGTGAGTAAACAAGGAACAGGTCTGTGTCAAGAATATTACCCTATTCCCTACATAGTGCACTACTTTATACCAGAGCCCTATGTGACCTTATTCCCTTTCGACCAGGGCCCTAATAGAACCCTATTCCCTACATAGTGAAATACTTTAGACCAGAGCCCTATAGAACCCAATTCCCTACATAGTGCACTACTTTAGACCAGAGCCCTATGGAACCCTAGTTCCTACATAGTGCACTACTTTAGACCAGGGCCCTAATAGAACCCTATTCCCTACATAGTAAACTACTTTAGACCAGAGCCCTATAGAACCCTATTCCCTACATAGTAAACTACTTTAGACCAGAGCCCTATAGAACCCTATTCCCTACATAGTAAACTACTTTAGACCAGAGCCCTATAGAACCCTATTCCCTACATAGTGAACTACTTTAGACCAGGGCCCTAATAGAACCCTATTCCCTACATAGTGAACTACTTTAGACCAGGGCCCTAATAGAACCCTATTCCCTACATAGTGAACTACTTTTGACGAGGGCCTATGGGGCTCTGGTGAAAGGGGAGTAGGGTGGCATTTGGGGTGTAGCCCATGTCTATGAACATACAGTAATATATGATATAATATATATAATATATATGCCATTTAGCAGACGCTTTTATCCAAAGCGACTTACAGTCATGTGTGCATACATTCTACGTATACAGTACCAGTCAAAAGTTTGGACACACCTTCTCATTCAAGGGTTTTTCTTTATTTGTACTATTTTCTACATTGTAGAATAATAATGAAGACATCAAACTATGAAATTACACATATGGAATCATGTAGTAACCAAACAAAGTGTTAAACAAATCAAAATATATTTTAGACTTTAGATTCTTCAAAGGAGCCACTCTTTGCCTTGATGACAGCTTTGCACATGCTTGGCATTCTCTCAACCAGCTTCACCTGGAATGCTTTTCCAACAGTCTTGAAGGAGTTCCCACATATGCTGAGCACTTTGTTGGCTGCCTTTCCATCACTCATCCCAAACCATCTAAATTGGGTTGAGGTCGGGTGATTGTGGAGACCAGGTCATCTGATGCAGCACTCCATCACTCTCCTTTTTTGGTCAAATAGCCCTTATACAGCCAGGAAATGTGTTGGGTCATTGTCCTGTTGAAAAACAAATGATAGTCCCAGTAAGCACAAACCAGATGGGATGGCGTATCGCTGCAGAATGCTGTGGTAGCCATGCTGGTTAAGTGTGCCTTGAATTCTAAATATATCACAGACAGTGTCACCAGCAAAGCACCCCCAGACCATAACACCTCCTCCTCCATGCTTCACGGTGGGAAATACACATGTGGAGATCATCCTTTCACCCACACCGCGTCTCACAAAGACATGGCGGTTGGTATCAAAAGTCTCAAATTTGGGCTCATCAGACCAAAGGACAAATTTCCACCGGTCTAGTTTCCATTGCTCGTGTTTCTTGGCCCAAGCAAGTCTCTTGTTATTATTGGTGTCCTTTTAGTAGTGATTTCTTTGCAGCAATTCGACCATGAAGGCCTGATTCACGCAGTCTCCTCTGAACAGTTGATGTTGAGATGTGTCTGTAACTTGAACTCTGTGATGCATTTATTTGGGCTGCAATTTCTGAGGCTGGTAACTCTAATGAACAAATCAAATCAAATTGTATTTGTCACATACACCGAATACAACAGGTGTAGTAGACCTCACAGTGAAATGCCGAATACAACAGGTGTAGTAGACCTCACAGTGAAATGCTGAATACAACAGGTGTAGTAGACCTCACAGTGAAATGCTGAATACAACAGGTGTAGTAGACCTCACAGTGAAATGCTGAATACAACAGGTGTAGTAGACCTCACAGTGAAATGCTGAATACAACAGGTGTAGTAGACCTCACAGTGAAATGCTGAATACAACAGGTGTAGTAGACCTCACAGTGAAATGCTGAATACAACAGGTGTAGTAGACCTTACTGTGAAATGCTGAATACAACAGGTGTAGTAGACCTCACAGTGAAATGCTGAATACAACAGGTGTAGTAGACCTCACAGTGAAATGCTGAATACAACAGGTGTAGTAGACCTCACAGTGAAATGCTGAATACAACAGGTGTAGTAGACCTTACTGTGAAATGCTGAATACAACAGGTGTAGTAGACCTCACAGTGAAATGCTGAATACAACAGGTGTAGTAGACCTTACTGTGAAATGCTTACTTACAAGCCCTTAGTCAACAACGCAGTTCAAAAAATAAGAGTTAAGAAAATATTTACTAAATAAACGACAGATTCCCTAACCCCTAAAAATCGAATCAAATCAAATTTTATTTGTCACATACACATGGTTAGCAGATGTTAATGCGAGTGTAGCGAAATGCTTGTGCTTCTAGTTCCGACAATGCAGTGATAACCAACAAGTAATCTAAATAACAATTCCAAAACTACTGTCTTATACACAGTGTAAGGGGATAAAGAATATGTACATACGATATATGAATGAGTGATGGTACAGAGCAGCATAGGCAAGATACAGTAGATGGTATTGAGTGCAGTATATACATATGAGATGAGTATGTAAACAAAGTGGCATAGTTAAAGTGGCTAGTGATACATGTATTACATAAGGATGCAGTAGATGATATAGAGTACAGTATATACCTATACATATGAGATTAGTAATGTAGGGTATGTAAACATTATATTAAGTGGCATTGTTTAAAGTGGCTAGTGATAAAAAATGTTCATACATTTTTACATTGTTAAAGTGGCTGGAGTTGGGTCAGTGTCAATGACAGTGTGTTGGCAGCAGCCACTCAATGTTAGTGGTGGCTGTTCAACAGTCTGATGGCCTTGAGATAGAAGCTGTTTTTCAGTCTCACGGTCCCACCTTTGATGCACCTGTACTGACCTCGCCTTCTGGATGATAGCGGGGTGAACAGGCAGTGGCTCGGGTGGTTGTTGTCCTTGATGATCTTTATGGCCTTCCTGTAACATCGAGGCTATATACAGCGTGTTACGGTACAGAGTCAATGTGGAGGCTATATACAGCGTGTTACGGTACAGAGTCAATGTGGAGGCTATATACAGCGTGTTACGGTACAGAGTCAATGTGGAGGCTATATACAGGGTATTACGGTACAGAGTCAATGTGGAGGCTATATACAGGGTATTACGGTACAGAGTCAATGTGGAGGCTATATACAGGGTGTTACGGTACAGAGTCAATGTGGAGGCTATATACAGGGTGTTACGGTACAGAGTCAATGTGGAGGCTATATACAGGGTGTTACGGTACAGAGTCAATGTGGAGGCTATATACAGGGTGTTACGGTACAGAGTCAATGTGGAGGCTATATACAGGGTGTTACGGTACAGAGTCAATGTGGTGGCTATATACAGGGTATTATGGTACAGAGTCAATGTGGAGGCTATATACAGTGGGTACCAGTACAGAGTCAATGTGGAGGCTATATACAGGGTGTTACGGTACAGAGTCAATGTGGAGGCTATATACAGGGGGTACCA
>NC_060191.1:75162271-75177271 GCF_021184085.1 Oncorhynchus gorbuscha | reverse complement strand
TACACCACTGTACCGGCTGTCTACCTGTACTCTACTGTACTGGCTGTCTACCTGTTCACTACCGTACCAGCTGTCTACCTGTACACCACTGTACCGGCTGTCTACCTGTACTCTACTGTACTGGCTGTCTACCTGTTCACTACCGTACCGGCTGTCTACCTGTACACTACCGTACCAGCTGTCTACCTGTACACTACCGTGCTGGCTGTCTACCTGTACACTACCGTACTGGCTGTCTACCTGTACACTACCGTACCAGCTGTCTACCATACCAGCTGTCTACCTGTATCTACCTGTACACCACTGTACCAGCTGTCTACCTGTACACCACTGTACCAGCTGTCTACCTGTACACTACCGTACCAGCTGTCTACCTGTTCACTACCGTACTGGCTGTCTACCTGTACACTACCGTACCGGCTGTCTACCTGTACCAGCTGTCTACCTGTACACTACGGTACCGGCTGTCTACCTGTACACTACCGTACCAGCTGTCTACCTGTACACTGCTGTACCGGCTGTCTACCTGTACAGTACCGTACTGGCTGTCTACCTGTACACTACCGTACCAGCTGTCTACCTGTACACTACCGTACCGGCTGTCTACCTGTACACCACTGTACCAGCTGTCTACCTGTACACTACCGTACCAGCTGTCTACCTGTACACTACCGTACCGGCTGTCTACCTGTACACTACTGTACCAGCTGTCTACCTGTACACTACCGTACCAGCTGTCTACCTGTACACTACCGTACCGGCTGTCTACCTGTACACTACTGTACCGGCTGTCTACCTGTGCACTACCGTACCGGCTGTCTACCTGTACACTACCGTACCGGCTGTCTACCTGTACCAGCTGTCTACCTGTACACTACTGTACCGGCTGTCTACCTGTACACCACTGTACCAGCTGTCTACCTGTACACTACCGTACTGGCTGTCTACCTGTACACCACTGTACCAGCTGTCTACCTGTACACCACTGTACCAGCTGTCTACCTGTACACTACCGTACCAGCTGTCTACCTGTACACTACCGTACTGGCTGTCTACCTGTACACTACTGTACCGGCTGTCTACCTGTACCAGCTGTCTACCTGTACACTACTGTACCGGCTGTCTACTTGTACACTACCGTACTGGCTGTCTACCTATGCACTACTGTACCGGCTGTCTACCTGTATCTACCTGTACACTACTGTACCGGCTGTCTACCTGTACACTACCGTACCGGCTGTCTACCTGTACACCACCGTACCGGCTGTCTACCTGTACACTACCGTACCAACTGTCTACCTGTACACTACCATACCGGCTGTCTACCTGTATCTACCTGTACACTACTGTACAGGCTGTCTACCTGTACACTACTGTACCGGCTATCTACCTGTACACCACTGTACCAGCTGTCTACCTGTACACTACCGTACCAGCTGTCTACCTGTACACTACCGTACCAGCTGTCTACCTGTACACTACCGTACTGGCTGTCTACCTGTACTCTACTGTACCAGCTGTCTACCTGTGCACTACCGTACTGGCTGTCTACCTGTACTCTACTGTACCAGCTGTCTACCTGTGCACTACTGTACCAGCTGTCTACCTGTGCACTACTGTACCGGCTGTCTACCTGTACACTACTGTACCGGCTGTCTACCTGTACACTACCTTACTGGCTGTCTACCTGTACACTACCTTACTGGCTGTCTACCTGTGCACTACTGTACCAGCTGTCTACCTGTTCACTACTGTACCAGCTGTCTACCTGTACCGGCTGTCTACCTGTACACTACTGTACCGGCTGTCTACCTGTACACTACTGTACCAGCTGTCTACCTGTACACTACCGTACTGGCTGTCTACCTGTACACCACTGTACCAGCTGTCTACCTGTACACTACCGTACTGGCTGTCTACCTGTGCACTACCGTACCGGCTGTCTACCTGTACACTACCGTACCAGCTGTCTACCTGTACACTACCGTACTGGCTGTCTACCTGTACACCACTGTACCGGCTGTCTACCTGTACCAGCTGTCTACCTGTGCACTGCCGTACTGGCTGTCTACCTGTACACTACCATACCAGCTGTCTACCTGTACACTACCGTACCAGCTGTCTACCTGTACACTACCTTACCGGCTGTCTACCTGTACACTACTGTACCGGCTGTCTACCTGTACACTACCGTACCAGCTGTCTACCTGTACACTACCTTACCGGCTGTCTACCTGTACACTACCGTACCGGCTGTCTCCATTGAGTTAGAATGTAAAGTACCAAAGATAGAGCAGGATCATGTACATCACGTCTTTACTGGCGCGGAACAACATGTAGATAAATGCTAGAACGTTCCTCCTACTATGAAATGTCCGTCTGACGTGGTGCTTTGTGGTCCATGCAGACTGTTGCATTGACAAGGTAAAATACCTACAAAAGGGGGCTCTATTCAATCTGGGAAGCTGAAGAAGCGTGACAGAGTCCGCGACACATGCATCGTTTACCGTGAGATAAGTCTTCGCTTATTAAGCGGGAACATTGCCTTTCCATTTTATATATATATATATATATATAAATATATATATATATATTTTAATGTAACCTTTATTTAAACTAGGCAAGTCAGATAAGAACAAATTGTTTAAATCACACTGTAAAGCTGAACTTCCACAATGCGGACTGAATAGAGCCCCAAGAACACATGAAATGTCATTCAAACAAACACAAAAAATATATATAATAAACCTAAAAATACAAGAACACGTTAATATTAGTGCAAAGGTCTTATACATAAAAATAAAATAAAAGAATACACACGTTTAAACAATATTATATAGTAGCAACACTGTGCTTTGAGCCACATGTACGTTTGAGGAGTGTGGCGTGACCCTTAGGTAGCCATTGTAATCCTCAGGTAGCCATAGTAACCCTCAGGTAGCCATAGTTACCCTCAGGTAGCCATAGTAACCCTCAGGTAGCCATAGTTACCCTCAGGTAGCCATAGTAACCCTCAGGTAGCCATAGTTACCCTCAGGTAGCCATAGTAACCCTCAGGTAGCCATAGTAACCCCCAGGTAGCCATAGTAACCCTCAGGTAGCCATAGTAACCCTCAGGTAGCCATAGTAACTATCAGGTAGCCATTGTAACCCTCAGGTAGCCATTGTAACCCTCAGGTAGCCATAGTAACCCTCAGGTAGCCATTGTAACCCTCAGGTAGCCATTGTAACCCTCAGGTAGCCATTGTAACCCTCAGGTAGCCATAGTAACCCTCAGCTAGCCATAGTTTACCCTCCGGTAGCTTTGGGTTAAACCAACATCTACTCTGATTTCAAAGTACTCTCGTCTGAGTGTGTCAGAGTGCAGAATAACGGATTCAAACGCTCAACACCCGTTGAATATGTCCGGTGTCAGTAAACGCCGGGCAAAAAAAAACAACGTAATTCAATTGCTGCTTGTCACCGACGCTCTAGATAACATGAAAACAGCCTAACTAGCTCTGCTAGGGTGAGTAAAATGGTCAGAGTGAGATGTTGTCTCATTTGTGTCTCCGAAGTAGCTAGTTAACCGTTAGCCTGTTAGCTGTTGTTAGGGTCAGAACGCTCAGATCGCCCAGAGCGTCCACTGGTCGCTCTGAACGCTCCGGAAGTAAAACGCTCTGAATTGACAAACTCCCAGAGCGCCCTCTAGCACTCCAGACTGAATTTACGAACACACACACATAATGTTGCCCCCTATATCTTATTGGTCCTAGGTGATCTTATCAATCAGGGTTGGAGTCAATTCCATTTCATTTTTTTTCCCAGTCAATTCAGAAAGTACACTGAAAGCCCAAGTCCAATTCTCTTACATGATTTTCAATGAGAACAATGTGGAATGTGTTTTGCTTTCAGAATTGATGGGAATTACAATGGAATTAACCTGTCAATATCTATTCCATTGCTTTAATTGAGCAAACAATGAAATGTTATGTATGTCTGGCCTGTTGCTTTTCCCTTCTCTCTTCCACAAGATAAAACACAATGGGTCAAAACAGGCTGAGACAGGGGGAGACAGGGGGAGACTGGGGGAGACTGGGGGAGACTGGGGGAGACTGGGGTGAGACTGGGGGAGACAGGGGGAGACTGGGGGAGACTGGGGGAGACAGGGGAGACTGGGGGAGACTGGGGGAGACTGGGGGGAGACTGGGGGAGACAGGGGAGACTGGGGGAGACTGAGTTAGACTGGGGAGACTGGGGGAGACTGGGGGAGACAGGGGGAGACTGGGGGAGACTGGGGTAGACAGAGTGAGACTGGGGGAGACAGGGGAGACAGAGTGAGACTGGGGGAGACAGGGGGAGACTGGGGGAGACTGGGGGAGACTGGGGGAGACAGAGGGAGACTGGGGGAGACTGGGGGAGACAGAGTTAGACTGGGGGAGACTGGGGGAGACAGGGGAGACTGGGGGAGACTGGGGGAGACTGGGGGAGACATAGTTAGACTGGGGGAGACTGGGGGAGACTGGGGGAGTCAGAGTTAGACTGGGGGAGACTGGGGGAGACTGGGGGAGACTGAGTTAGACTGGGGGAGACTGGGGGAGACTCGGGGAGACTGGGGGAGACTGGGGGAGACTGGGGGAGACTGAGTTAGACTGGGGAGACTGGGGGAGACTCGGGGAGACTGGGGAGACTGGGTTAGACTGGGGAGACAGTGTTAGACTGGGGGAGACTGGGGGAGACTGGGGGAGACTGGGGGAGACAGGCTGAGACAGGGGAGACAGGCTGAGACAGGGGAGACAGGGGAGACTGGGGGAGACTGGGGGAGACAGAGTTAGACTGGGGGAGACTGGGGGAGACTGGGGGAGACTGGGGGAGACTGGGGGAGACAAAGTGAGACTGGGGGAGACAGAGTGAGACTGGGGGAGACAGAGTGAGACTGGGGGAGACAGAGTGAGACTGGGGAGACAGAGTGAGACTGGGGAGACTGGGGGAGACTGGGGAGACTGGGGGAGACCGAGTTAGACTGGGGGAGACTGGGGGAGACCGAGTGAGACTGGGGGAGACTGGGGGAGACAGAGTGAGACAGAGTGAGACTGGGGTAGACAGAGTGAGACTGGGGGAGACAGGGTGTGACTGGGTGAGACTGGGGGAGACAGAGTGAGAATGGGGGAGACAGAGTGAGACTGGGGGAGACTGGGGGAGACTGGGGGAGACTGCGGGAGACAGAGTGAGACTGGGGGAGACTGAGGTAGACAGAGTGAGACTGGGGGAGACAGGGGGAGACAGAGTGAGACTGGGGCAGACTGGGGGAGACTGGGTGAGACAGGGTGAGACTGGGTGAGACAGGGGGAGACAGGGGGAGACTGGGGGAGACAGGGTGAGACTGGGGGAGACTGGGGGAGACTGGGGAGACTGGGGGAGACAGAGTGAGACTGGGGGAGACTGGGGTAGACAGAGTGAGACTGGGGGAGACAGGGGGAGACAGGGTGAGACAGGGTGAGACTGGGGGAGACAGGGTGAGACTGGGGGAGACAGAGTGAGACTGGGGGAGACTGGGGTAGACAGAGTGAGACTGGGGGAGACAGAGTGAGACTGGGGGAGACAGAGTGAGACTGGGGGAGACAGAGTGAGACTGGGGGAGACAGAGTTAGACTGGGGGAGACATAGTGAGACTGGGGGAGACAGGGGAGACAGGGTGAGACTGGGGGAGACAGAGGGAGACAGGGGGAGACAGGGTGAGACTGGGGGAGACAGAGTGAGACTGGGGGTAATGGTCTCTATCCCACCAGCAGGGCCATTCATTGTAATGGTCTCTATCCCACCAGCAGGGCCATTCATTGTAATGGTCTCTACCCCACCAGCAGGGCCATTCATTGTAATGGTCTCTACCCCACCAGCAGGGCCATTCATTGTAATGGTCTCTATCCCACTGGCAGGGCCATTCATTCTATGATTAGTCAATACTTGCTGGACTGTTCCTTCAGGGTCTTAGCTGGTACTGTGTAGATCACTATATGGCAGGGGTACTGTGTAGATCACTATATGGCAGGGGTACTGTGTAGATCACTATATGGCAGGGTCTTAGCTGGTACTGTGTAGATCACTATATGGCAGGGGTACTGTGTAGATCACTATATGGCAGGGTCTTAGCTGGTACTGTGTAGATCACTATATGGCAGGGTCTTAGCTGGTACTGTGTAGATCACTATATGGCAGGGTCTTAGCTGATACTGTGTAGATCACTATATGGCAGGGTCTTAGCTGGTACTGATGATTGTCCTGCATGCAGTTTGTGTGAACAAGGACTTGCTTATAATGTGTGCTAATGGTGGTCTGTCTGAGGGGTACTGGTCTTTACTGTCTGAGGGGTACTGGTCTTTACTGTCTGAGGGGTACTGGTCTTTACTGTCTGAGGGGTACTGGTCTTTACTGTCTGAGGGGTACTGGTCTTTACTGTCTGAGGGGTACTGGTCTTCACTGTCTGAGGGGTACTGGTCTTTACTGTCTGAGGGGTACTGGTCTTTACTGTCTGAGGGGTACTGGTCTTTACTGTCTGAGGGGTACTGGTCTTTACTGTCTGAGGGGTACTGGTCTTTACTGTCTGAGGGGTACTGGTCTTTACTGTCTGAGGGGTACTGGTCTTTACTGTCTGAGGGGTACTGGTCTTTACTGCCTGAGGGATACTGGTCTTTACTGTCTGAGGGGTACTGGTCTTTACTGTCTGAGGGGTACTGGTCTTTACTGCCTGAGGGGTACTGGTCTTTACTGTCTGAGGGGTACTGGTCTTTACTGTCTGAGGGGTACTGGTCTTTACTGTCTGGTCTGTCTGAGGGGTACTGGTCTTTACTGTCTGAGGGGTACTGGTCTTTACTGTCTGAGGGGTACTGGTCTTTACTGTCTGAGGGGTACTGGTCTTTACTGTCTGAGGGGTACTGGTCTTTACTGTCTGAGGGGTACTGGTCTTTTGGTCTGTCTGAGGGGTACTGGTCTTTACTGTCTGAGGGGTACTGGTCTTTACTGTCTGAGGGGTACTGGTCTTTACTGTCTGGTCTGTCTGAGGGGTACTGGTCTTTACTGTCTGAGGGGTACTGGTCTTTACTGTCTGAGGGGTACTGGTCTTTACTGTCTGAGGGGTACTGGTCTTTACTGTCTGAGGGGTACTGGTCTTTACTGTCTGGTCTGTCTGAGGGGTACTGGTCTTTACTGTCTGAGGGGTACTGGTCTTTACTGTCTGAGGGGTACTGGTCTTTACTGTCTTTACTGTCTGAGGGGTACTGGTCTTTACTGTCTGAGGGGTACTGGTCTTTACTGTCTGAGGGGTACTGGTCTTTACTGTCTGAGGGGTACTGGTCTTTACTGTCGGGTCTGTCTGAGGGGTACTGGTCTTTACTGTCTGAGGGGTACTGGTCTTTACTGTCTGAGGGGTACTGGTCTTTACTGTCTGAGGGGTACTGGTCTTTACTGTCTGAGGGGTACTGGTCTTTACTGTCTGAGGGGTACTGGTCTTTACTGTCTGAGGGGTACTGGTCTTTACTGTCTGGTCTGTCTGAGGGGTACTGGTCTTTACTGTCTGAGGGGTACTGGTCTTTACTGTCTGAGGGGTACTGGTCTTTACTGTCTGAGGGGTACTGATCTTTACTGTCTGAGGGGTACTGGTCTTTACTGTCTGAGGGGTACTGGTCTTTACTGTCTGAGGTGTACTGGTCTTTACTGTCTGAGGGGTACTGGTCTTCACTGTCTGAGGGGTACTGGTCTTTACTGTCTGAGGGGTACTGGTCTTTACTGTCTGAGGGGTACTGGTCTTTACTGTCTGAGGGGTACTGGTCTTTACTGCCTGAGGGGTACTGGTGTTTACTGTCTGAGGGGTACTGGTCTTTACTGTCTGAGGGGTACTGGTCTTTACTGTCTGAGGGGTACTGGTCTTTACTGTCTGAGGGGTACTGGTCTTTACTGCCTGAGGGATACTGGTCTTTACTGTCTGAGGGGTACTGGTCTTTACTGTCTGAGGGGTACTGGTCTTTACTGCCTGAGGGGTACTGGTCTTTACTGTCTGAGGGGTACTGGTCTTTACTGTCTGAGGGGTACTGGTCTTTACTGTCTGGTCTGTCTGAGGGGTACTGGTCTTTACTGTCTGAGGGGTACTGGTCTTTACTGTCTGAGGGGTACTGGTCTTTACTGTCTGAGGGGTACTGGTCTTTACTGTCTGAGGGGTACTGGTCTTTACTGTCTGAGGGGTACTGGTCTTTACTGTCTGAGGGGTACTGGTCTTTACTGTCTGGTCTGTCTGAGGGGTACTGGTCTTTACTGTCTGAGGGGTACTGGTCTTTACTGTCTGGTCTGTCTGAGGGGTACTGGTCTTTACTGTCTGAGGGGTACTGGTCTTTACTGTCTGAGGGGTACTGGTCTTTACTTTCTGAGGGGTACTGGTCTTTACTGTCTGAGGGGTACTGGTCTTTACTGTCTGGTCTGTCTGAGGGGTACTGGTCTTTACTGTCTGAGGGGTACTGGTCTTTACTGTCTGAGGGGTACTGGTCTTTACTGTCTTTACTGTCTGAGGGGTACTGGTCTTTACTGTCTGAGGGGTACTGGTCTTTACTGTCTGAGGGGTACTGGTCTTTACTGTCTGAGGGGTACTGGTCTTTACTGTCTGGTCTGTCTGAGGGGTACTGGTCTTTACTGTCTGAGGGGTACTGGTCTTTACTGTCTGAGGGGTACTGGTCTTTACTGTCTGAGGGGTACTGGTCTTTACTGTCTGAGGGGTACTGGTCTTTACTGTCTGAGGGGTACTGGTCTTTACTGTCTGGTCTGTCTGAGGGGTACTGGTCTTTACTGTCTGAGGGGTACTGGTCTTTACTGTCTGAGGGGTACTGGTCTTTACTGTCTGAGGGGTACTGGTCTTTACTGTCTGAGGGGTACTGGTATTTACTGTCTGAGGGGTACTGGTCTTTACTGCCTGAGGGGTACTGGTCTTTACTGTCTGAGGGGTACTGGTCTTTACTGTCTGAGGGGTACTGGTCTTTACTGTCTGAGGGGTACTGGTCTTTACTGTCTGAGGGGTACTGGTCTTTACTGTCTGAGGGGTACTAGTCTTTACTGTCTGAGGGGTACTGGTCTTTACTGTCTGAGGGGTACTGGTCTTTACTGTCTGAGGGGTACTACTCTTTACTGTCTGAGGGGTACTGGTCTTTACTGTCTGAGGGGTACTGGTCTTTACTGTCTGAGGGGTATTAGTCTTTACTGTCTGAGGGGTACTGGTCTTTACTGTCTGAGGGGTACTGGTTTTTACTGTCTGAGGGGTACTAGTCTTTACTGTCTGAGGGGCACTGGTCTTTACTGTCTTGTCTGTCTGAAGGGTTTCAGGGCCAATAGTCTGTAGACTCATTACGGTACGAAGTGTGCTTAAGAAGGAGGAGATGTGAGGACGTAACTATATACATTTTGACAATCCCACTATTTCAATCACAACGTGGAATGCCTAAAGGAGTGTGTATGGGTGTGTGTAGGAGTATGTTTGTGCAAAAAAGGCTTGCTAAATGATTTGATTGGGATTAAATGGTATTGGCCAGTCTATCTGTCAAGACTGACAGTGAATACCAACAGGAGGGATTGTATAGTTCTGATGGTATTGACCAGTCTGTATTGACTCTGTGACAGTGGTGAGCGTAGAGCCCTTCATCACTACCAGGGTACCTTCCTGGGCCCTCCCCTGTCCTCCTGCACCTCTGCCGTGCTTGTCGGGGTGGAGCAGCCGGAGGGTTGTAGGGTTGTCCCCAGGGGCAGCGTGGCGGAAGAGGAGGACACCAGGTTAAGACTCTCCAGGGAGTCAGAGAGCAGGCGGTTGGTGTCGTGTTGGGGACAGAGGACATAGCGGCTCGGGTGGGTGTGGTGCACCTCCACCGTGGCCACAGAGTCCAAGCCCTTCAGGCCCCCGGCTGGGTCGCGTCCCCCCACGGCCCCCAGTTCCATCGACTCCTCCATGTTGACATAGAGGATCTCATCTGGGTCCTGGGAGTCCGGCAGGTCCTCGAGAGCCTTCTGCAGCTCCCCACGTAGAGTCTCAAACAGAGGACGGTCCTTAGGACTCAAGAACCAGCACGAGAACATCAGGGGATAACTGAAGGAGAGAAGGAGAGAGGAGAGAAGGAGGAGAGGAGACAGGAGGAGAGAGGAGAGAAGGAGAGAGGAGAGAAGGAGAGAGGAGACAGGAGGAGAGAGGAGAGAAGGAGAGAGGAGAGAAGGAGAGAGGAGACAGTAGGAGAGAGGAGAGAAGGAGAGAGGAGAGAAGGAGAGAGGAGAGAAGGAGAGAGGAGACAGGAGGAGAAGCGAGAGGAGAGAAGGTGAGGAGAGAAGGAGAGGAGAGAAGGAGAGGAGAGAGGAGAGAAGGAGGAGAGGAGACAGGAGGAGAGAGGAGAGAAGGAGAGAGGAGACAGGAGGAGAATAGAGGAGAGAAGGAGAGAGGAGAGAAGGAGAGAGGAGACAGGAGGAGAATAGAGGAGAGAAGGAGAGGAGAGAAGGAGAAGAGAGAGGAGACAGGAGGAGAATAGAGGAGAGAAGGTGAGGAGAGAAGGAGAGGAGAGAAGGAGAGAGGAGACAGGAGGAGAAGCGAGAGGAGAGAAGGAGAGGAGAGAAGGAGAAGAGAGAGGAGACAGGAGGAGAATAGAGGAAAGAAGGTGAGGAGAGAAGGAGAGGAGAGAAGGAGAAGAGAGAGGAGACAGGAGGAGAATAGAGGAGAGAAGGTGAGGAGATGGGAGATAGGAGAGAGGAAGAGAAGCGAGAGGAGAGAAGGAGAGGAGAGAAGGAGAGGAGAGAAGGAGAGTAGAGTGTAGAGGTTTGG
Source organism: Oncorhynchus gorbuscha (assembly GCF_021184085.1). Taxonomy (NCBI): domain Eukaryota; kingdom Metazoa; phylum Chordata; class Actinopteri; order Salmoniformes; family Salmonidae; genus Oncorhynchus; species Oncorhynchus gorbuscha. Next base: position 75,166,458 of record NC_060191.1, on the reverse strand, counting down.
TTATAACTAAATTTGTAATACTTGATTTAGCTGGAGTTTCACTATTGGGACATTATACAGTTTGAAGAAACGGTGGTTCCCAACCCTGGTCCTCCAGTACCCCAACAATAACCCTGGTCCTTCAGTACCCCAACAATAACCCTGGTCCTTCAGTACCCCAACAATAACCCTGGTCCTTCAGTACCCCAAAAATAACCTTGGTCCTTCAGTACCCCCAACAATAACCCTGGTCCTTCAGTACCCCAACAATAACCCTGGTCCTTCAATACCCCAACAATAATCCTGGTCCTTCAGTACCCCAACAGTAACCCTGGTCCTTCAGTACCCCCAACAATAACCCTGGTCCTTCAGTACCCCAACAATAACCCTGGTCCTTCAGTACCCCCAACAATAACCCTGGTCCTTCAGTACCCCCAACAATAACCCTGGTCTTTCAGTACCCCAACAGTAACCCTGGTCCTTCAGTACCCCAACAATAACTCTGGTCCTTTAGTACCCCAACAATAACCCTGGTCCTTCAGTACCCCAACAATAACCCTGGTACTTCAGTACCCCAACAATAACCCTGGTCCTTCAGTACCCCCAACAATAACCCTGGTCCTTCAGTACCCCCAACAATAACCCTGGTCCTTCAGTACCCCCAACAATAACCCTGGTCCTTCAGTACCCCAACAATAACCCTGGTCCTTCAATACCCCTACAATAACCCTGGTCCTTCAGTACCCCAACAGTAACCCTGGTCCTTCAGTACCCCCAACAATAACCCTGGTCCTTCAGTACCCCAACAATAACCCTGGTCCTTCAGTACCCCAACAATAACCCTGGTCCTTCAGTACCCCCAACAATAACCCTGGTCCTTCAGTACCCCCAACAGTAACCCTGGTCCTTCAGTACCCCCAACAATAACCCTGGTCCTTCAGTACCCCAACAATAACCCTGGTCCTTCAGTACCCCAACAATAACCCTGGTCCTTCAGTACCCCCAACAATAACCCTGGTCCTTCAGTACCCCCAACAATAACCCTGGTCCTTCAGTACCCCCAACAATAACCCTGGTCCTTCAGTACCCCCAACAATAACCCTGGTCCTTCAGTACCCCAACAATAACCCTGGGTCTTCAGTACCCCAACAATAACCCTGGTCCTTCAGTACCCCCAACAATAACCCTGGTCTTTCAGTACCCCAACAATAACCCTGGTCCTTCAGTACCCCAACAATAACCCTGGTCCTTCAGTACCCCAACAGTAACCCTGGTCCTTCAGTACCCCCAACAATAACCCTGGTCCTTCAGTACCCCAACAATAACCCTGGTCCTTCAGTACCCCAACAATAACCCTGGTCCTTCAGTACCCCCAACAATAACCCTCATCAAGGGCTACATCGACAAGGTGTACTGTTAGGAGTACTGAAGGGCCAGGGTTGGGAAACACTGATCTAGAACCTAAAAGGGTTCCTCGGCTGTCCCCATAGGAGAACCCTTTTGGGTTCCATTGTTAAACCCTTTCCACAGAGGGTTCTACATGGAACCAAAAAGGGTTATCCTATTGGTGCAGCCAAAGAACACTTTTTTCTAAGAGTGTCCCAGGCAAACTACATGGAAATCAGTATTTTATATACAGTATATTGACCCAGGTCTGTTTTTATTTACAGTATATTGACCCAGGTCTGTTTTTATTTACAGTATATTGACCCAGGTCTGTTGTAAGAAGAAAAACTAGTGTTGATCCACTCACATGCTGTCCAGACAGTCTGGAGGTTGTTTGAGACGGTTCCCTTGTCTCAGGTAGTCATATATCTCACTGTTCTCCACACCTGGGTACGGAGTCTGGCCGCGCGATGCTATCTCCCACATGGTCACGCCAAATGACCACTGAGAGAGAGGGAGAGAGGGGGAGGGAGGGAGAAAGAGGGGAAGTGAGGTAGGGAGAGAAAGGAGGGAGGAATGGATGGAGAGAGAGGAAGGGAGGTAGGGAGAGAGAGGGCGTGAGAGAGGGTCAGAGAGAGGAGAGTGGGAGAGGGTCAGAAAAATTAGGGAGTGAGAGAGAGGGTCAGAGTGAGGAGGGAAGAGAGGGTCAGAGGAGAGAAGGGAGAGAGGGTCAGAGAGAGGAGAGAGGGAGAGAGGATCAGAGAATGAAGAGAGGGAGAGAAGGTCAGAGAGATGAGAGAGGGAGAGAGGAGAGAGTGAGAGGGTCAGAGAGAGGGAGAGAGAGTCAGAGAGGAGGGAGGGAGAGAGAGAGGAGAGAGAGGAGAGAGAGAGGAGAGAGTGAGAGAGGAGAGTGTCAGAGAGAGGAGCGAGAGAGAGCGAGTCAGAGAGAGGAGAGAGTGGGGGTCAGAGGAGCCTCAGTCTCACACATTACACAAACACAAATCCACATTAGGAAAACAGCAGCTATGCCTGTGACCAAATCAAAGCATTAAAACACTGACATGTTCGCCTAGCCTAATTCCTCTCACACACACCAAAGAAGTTAGGCTTTATAGGAGGGGAATTAACTGGTGCTGAGAAAAAATACATTTGTATGCACACACATGCACACCACTATATACACACCACTATATACACACCCTATATACACACCCTATATACACACCACTATATACACACCACTATATACACACCCTATATACACACCCTATATACACACCACTATATACACACCACTATGTGCACACCACTACACACACACCACTATATACACACCACTATATACACACCCTATATACACACCCTATATACACACCACTATATACACACCACTATGTGCACACCACTACACACACACCACTATATACACACCACTACGTGCACACCACTACACACACACCACTATATACACACCACTACGTGCACACCACTACATGCACACCACTATATACACACCACTATATACACACCCTATATACACACCCTATATACACACCACTATATACACACCACTATATACACACCACTATATACACACCACTATATACACACCACTATGTGCACACCACTATATACACACCACTATATACACACCACTATATACACACCACTATATACACACCACTATATACACACCACTATATACACACCCTATATACACACCCTATATACACACCACTATATACACACCACTATATACACACCACTATATACACACCACTATATACACACCACTATATACACACCACTATATACACACCTATATACACACCACTATATACACACCACTATATACACACCACTATGTGCACACCACTACACACACACCACTATATACACACCACTACGTGCACACCACTACACACACACCACTATATACACACCACTACACACACACCCCTATATACACACCCCTACACACACACCCCTATATACACACCACTATGCACACCACTACACACACACCACTATATACACACCACTACACACACACCGCTATATACACACCACTATACACACACCACTACATACACACCACTACATACACACCACTATATACACACCACCACATACACACCACTATACACACACCACTACGTGCACACCACTACATACACACCACTATATGCACACCACTATATACACACCACTACATACACACCACTACATACACACCACTACATACACACCACTATATACACACCACTATATACACACCACTACATACATTATACACACCACTATATACACACCACTACATACACACCACTATATACACACCACTACACACACACCACTATCAACACACCACTATATACACACCACCACATACACACCACTATATACACACCACTACATACACACCACTATATACACACCACTACACACACACCACTACATACACACCACTACACACACACCACTACACACACACCACTATATACACACCACTATATACACACCACTATATACACACCACTACACACACACCTCTATATACACACCCCTACACACACACCCCTATATACACACCACTATATACACACCACTATATACACACCACTATATACACACCACTACACACACACCCCTATATACACACCCCTACACACACACCCCTATATACACACCACTATATACACACCACTATATACACACCACTATATACACACCCCTATATACACACCACTATATACACACCACTACACACACACACCACTACATACACACCACTATATACACACCACTATATACACACCACT
>NC_060191.1:75152271-75157271 GCF_021184085.1 Oncorhynchus gorbuscha | reverse complement strand
CCTGTAGGGTTTGAGCATAGCCTGAAGGGTTTGACCATAGCCTGTAGGGTTTGAGCATAGCCTGTAGGGTTTGAGCATAGCCTGAAGGGTTTGAGCATAGCCTGTAGGGTTTGAGCATAGCCTGTAGGGTTTGAGCATAGCCTGAAGGGTTTGAGCATAGCCTGTAGGGGTTGAGCATAGCCTGTAGGGTTTGAGCATAGCCTGAAGGGTTTGAGCATAGCCTGTAGGGTTTGAGCATAGCCTGAAGGGTTTGAGCATAGCCTGTAGGGTTTGAGCATAGCCTGTAGGGTTTGAGCATAGCCTGTAGGGTTTGAGCATAGCCTGTAGGGTTTGAGCATAGCCTGTAGGGTTTGAGCATAGCCTGTAGAGTTTGAGCATAGCCTGTAGGGTTTGAGCATAGCCTGTAGGGTTTGAGCATAGCCTGTAGGGTTTGAGCATAGCCTGTAGGGTTTGAGCATAGCCTGTAGGGTTTGAGCATAGCCTGTAGGGTTTGAGCATAGCCTGTAGGGTTTGAGCATAGCCTGTAGGGTTTGAGCATAGCCTGAAGGGTTTGACCATAGCCTAATGATAGGCGGGGGCGGTTCTGCTGTACCCAAAGCCACCCCACATAAAGGGTAGACCTGCATGTTTGTTTTCAGTACACTAGATGGCGACATACTCCTCTGTCTGACAGAGACTGAACCATGTGACATAGAGATGATATTATTTATAAATATTAGCAGGCAGAGTGCTATAGTCTGTTCTCCCCATAGCAGACAGAGTGGTATAGTCTGTTCTCCCCATAGCAGACAGAGTGGTATAGTCTGTTCCCCCCATAGCAGACAGAGTGGTATAGTCTGTTCCCCCCATAGCAGACAGAGTGGTATAGTCTGTTCCCCCCATAGCAGACAGAGTGGTATAGTCTGTTCCCCCATAGCAGACATAGTGGTGTAGTCTGTTCCCCCATAGCAGACAGAGTGGTATAGTCTGTTCCCCCATAGCAGACAGAGTGGTATAGTCTGTTCCCCCCATAGCAGACATAGTGGTGTAGTCCGTTCCCTCCATAGCAGACAGAGTGGTATAGTCCGTTCCCTCCATAGCAGACAGAGTGGTATAGTCTGTTCCCCCCATAGCAGACATAGTGGTGTAGTCCGTTCCCTCCATAGCAGACAGAGTGGTATAGTCTGTTCCCCCCATAGCAGACAGAGTGGTATAGTCTGTTCCCCCATAGCAGACAGAGTGGTATAGTCTGTTCCCCCATAGCAGATAGAGTGGTATAGTCTGTTCCCCCATAGCAGACAGAGTGGTATAGTCTGTTCCCCCATAGCAGCCAGAGTGGTATAGTCTGTTCCCCCATAGCAGACAGAGTGGTATAGTCTGTTCCCCCCATAGCAGACAGAGTGGTATAGTCTGTTCCCCCATAGCAGACAGAGTGGTATAGTCCGTTCCTCCATAGCAGACAGAGTGGTATAGTCTGTTCCCCCCATAGCAGACATAGTGGTGTAGTCCGTTCCCTCCATAGCAGACAGAGTGGTATAGTCTGTTCTCCCCATAGCAGGGAGAGTGCTATAGTCTGTTCCCCCCATAGCAGACAGAGTGGTATAGTCTGTTCTCCCCATAGCAGACAGAGTGCTATAGTCTGTTCCCCCCATAGCAGACAGAGTGGTATAGTCTGTTCCCCCCATAGCAGACAGAGTGGTATAGTCCGTTCCCTCCATAGCAGACAGAGTGGTGCAGTCCACCCTAGTCCCAGAGGGAGGCTGGGATGTCAACTTCTACACTAGAGTGTTTTTGGACAATTTCCTAAATCCTGCAACATTTCAACATTTGCTAGGAACTCTAGTTTGGATAAGGCCCAGTGTTTATCAACACTGGTCTGTACAGAGTCATAGTGTAGTGTTTCTCAACACTGGTCTGTACAGAGTCATAGTGTAGTGTTTATCAACACTGGTCTGTACAGAGTCATAGTGTAGTGTTTCTCAACACTGGTCTGTACAGAGTCATAGTGTAGTGTTTATCAACACTGGTCTGTACAGAGTCATAGTGTAGTGTTTATCAACACTGGTCTGTACAGAGTCATAGTGTAGTGTTTATCAACACTGGTCTGTACAGAGTCATAGTGTAGTGTTTATCAACACTGGTCTGTACAGAGTCATAGTGTAGTGTTTATCAACACTGGTCTGTACAGAGTCATAGTGTAGTGTTTATCAACACTGGTCTGTACAGAGTCATAGTGTAGTGTTTATCAACACTGGTCTGTGTGTAGTCTCTATCTTCCAAATGAACATGTCCTCCCCTGTGTGTGTGTGTGTGTGTGTGTGTGTGTGTGTGTGTGTGTGTGTGTGTGTGTGTGTGTGTGTGTGTGTGTGTGTGTGTGTGTGTGTGTGTGTGTGTGTGTGTGTGTGTGTGCGTGCGTGTGCTCACCACGGGGCAGTCTCCAAGGCGTGAGTAGAGCAGGTAGCTGTGTAGGTCTCCGTGTTTCATAAAGGGCAGGATGACCACAGGGGAGGGGTAACCTTCACTCTCTACTGTCTGTAGACACACACCTGGGACACACAGAGGGACAGTCACACTCTCTCCAGGGGCCACACACACACGCACGCACGCACGCACGCACGCACGCACGCACGCACACACACACACACACACACACACACACACACACACACACACACACACACACACACACACACACACACACACACACACACACACACACACAGTGCATTTGGAAAGTACTCAGAGGTTTTTGCTCTGAAATGCACTGTCAACTGTGGGACCTTATATAGACAGCTGTGTGCCTTTCCAAATCATGTCCAATCAATTTAATTTACCACAGGTGGACTCCAATCAATCAATCAATGTAGAAACAAGGATGATCAATGGAAACAGGATGTAGCTGAGCTAAATTTAGATTATCATAGCAAAGGGTCTGAATACTTATGTAAATAAGGTATTTCTGTTTTTTTACATTGAAATATATATATTTATACATTTGCAAAAATGTAAAAAAAACCTGTTTTCACTTTGTCATTATGAGGTATTGTGATGTCATTATGGGCTATTGTGTTGTCATTATGGGCTATTGTGATGTCATTATGGGGTATTGTCATGTCATTATGGGGTATTGTGATGTCATTATGGGGTATTGTGATGTCATTATGGCGTATTGTGATGTCATTATGGTGTATTGTGATGTCATTATGGGGTATTGTGATGTCATTATGGGGTATTGTGATGTCATCATGGGGTATTTTGTGTAGATTGATGAGGAAACACATTGATTTAATACCTTTTAGAATAAGGCTGTAACGTATCAAACTGTGTAAAAAGGGAAGGGCTGTGAATACTACCTGAATGCCCTGTACATGCACTCAAGCCCAGTAGTTTGGTCCAGTCTCACCTAGCAGTCTCATGACGTTCTGATGGTCAAACTCCTTCATACAGGCAGCTTCTGTCAGGAAGTCTTCCATCTCAGTGCGGGTACAGATGGCGACTAGAGGAGGAGAGACGGGTGAGGACAGGGACGCATCTCCTATGTAGTGCACTCGGGGCTCTGGTCAAAAGTAGTGTACTCGGGGCTCTGGTCAAAAGTAGTGCACTTTACTGTCAAAAGTAGTGCACTCGGGGCTCTGGTCAAAAGTAGTGCACTCGGGGCTCTGGTCAAAAGTAGTGTACATTACTGTCAAAAGTAGTGCACTCGGGGCTCTGGTCAAAAGTAGTGCACTCGGGGCTCTGGTCAAAAGTAGTGCACTTTACTGTCAAAAGTAGTGCACTCGGGGCTCTGGTCAAAAGTAGTGCACTCGGGGCTCTGGTCAAAAGTAGTGCACTTTACTGTCAAAAGTAGTGCACTCGGGGCTCTGGTCAAAAGTAGTGCACTCTGGGCTCTGGTCAAAAGTAGTGCACTCGGGGCTCTGGTCAAAAGTAGTGCACTCGGGGCTCTGGTCAAAAGTAGTGCACTTTACTGTCAAAATTAGTGCACTCGGGGCTCTGGTCAAAAGTAGTGCACTCGGGGCTCTGGTCAAAAGTAGTGCACTCGAGGCTCTGGTCAAAAGTAGTGCACTCGGGGCTCTGGTCAAAAGTAGTGCACTCGGGGCTCTTGTCAAAAGTAGTGCACTTTACAGGCAAAAGTAGTGCACTTAGAAGTCAAAAGTAGTGCACTTTCCTGTCAAAGGTAGTGCACTTTACTGTCAAAAGTAGTGCACTTTCCTGTCAAAGGTAGTGCACTTTACTGTCAAAAGTAGTGCACTTTACTGTCAAAAGTAGTGCACTTTACTGTCAAAAGTAGTGCACTTTACTGTCAAAAATAGTGCACTTTACTGTCAAAAGTAGTGCAGTTTACTGTCAAAAGTAGTGCACTTTACTGTCAAAAGTAGTGCACTTTACTGTCAAAAGTAGTGCACTTTACTGTCAATAGTAGTGTAACAAAAGTAGGCTGTCAGAGAAGCAGGAAAGTGTGACTGGTGTTTATGCCGCTTCCACTGTAGTTGTGTCATAGTGAACTTACTCTTCATGGTCTTCACAGCCACTTTGAGCACAGACTCCTCATGTGTTAACGCTCCCTCCATCACAGAGCCAAACTCTCCTGTAGACACACAGGCAAGCATCCATTTACATTAACAAAGGGGACATTGTTCCACAGCAGATTTTATACCCTTTGACATATCTCAGGTCAATGTACTCCTTATTTTTTCGTTTGTATCTCCCTGCAGGCCTTGAACCCAGGACAAGGTCAGTCTGTGCCTCTGTATCAGTTAGTTGCCTGAACGGTTTTGCTAGTAACAAGGCAATTGGATGGGACACACATTCACCCTGTGTTGCACCACGACAGGATCTAGAACCACACTCACCCTCTCCCAGAGTCTTTCCCAGGGTTAGTTTGTGTCTGTCCACCATCACATCCTGCAGCTTATGTTTCAGCTCATCACTGATGCCGAGGGTGTTCACTGAGGAGGACAACAACAAACATAAACAACAACACATTAAGAACAACACATTAACAACACCACATAAACAACAAC
>NC_060191.1:75127271-75142271 GCF_021184085.1 Oncorhynchus gorbuscha | reverse complement strand
TTGGCCACGTACACTGCCATTAGGACTGCTAGTGCCACGGCAACAGCTATCGCCATGACAACATACCACCAGTGCCAAGAGAAGAGCGGCTGGTAGGAGGTATCTGGGGGAGAGGAGGGGAGGTGGGGTCAGTCATGTGCTTCCTTGAGGAGAAGGACAGAGTTTCTAGAGAAGCAGTGCTACTGGGATTGTTGTAGGGCTTGGGGTTGTGTGTGTGTCTGTGTGTGTGTGTGTATGTGTGTCTGTTTGTGTGTGTCTGTTTGTGTGTGTCTGTGTGTTGTGTGTGCTGTGTGAATGTGTTTGTGTGTATGTGTGTGTGGGGGGGGTTGTGTGAATGCACGCGTGTGTCAATGGGGGTTATAGTAGAGACCAGGGTGTATAGTTTACTATGGGGGTTATAGTAGAGACCAGGGTGTATAGTAGAGACCAGGGTGTATAGTTTACTATGGGGGTTATACTAGAGACCAGGGTGTATAGTAGAGACCAGGGTGTATAGTTTACTATGGGGGTTATACTAGAGACCAGGGTGTATAGTAGAGACCAGGGTGTATAGTTTACTATGGGGGTTATAGTAGATACCATGGGGGTTATAGTAGAGCAGGGTGTAGGGTGTATAGTAGAGACCAGGGTGTATAGTTTACTATGGGGGTTATAGTAGAGACCAGGGTGTATAGTAGAGACCAGGGTGTATAGTAGAGACCGGGGTGTATAGTTTACTATGGGGGTTATAGTAGAGACCAGGGTGTATAGTAGAGACCGGGGTGTATAGTTCACTATGGGGGTTATATTAGAGACCAGGGTGTATAGTAGAGACCAGGGTGTATAGTTTACTACGAGGGTGTATAGTAGAGACCGGGGTGTATAGGTCACCATGGGGGTTATATTAGAGACCAGGGTGTATAGTAGAGACCAGGGTGTCTAGTTTACTATGGGCGTTATAGTAGAGACCAGGGTGTATAGTTTACTATGTGGGTTATAGTAGAGACCAGGGTGTATAGTTTACTATGGGGGTTATAGTAGAGACCAGGGTGTATAGTAGAGACCAGGGTGTATTGTAGATACCAGGGTGTATAGTAGAGACCAGGGTGTATAGTTTACTATGGGGGTTATAGTAGAGAACAGGGTGTATAGTTTACTATGGGGGTTATAGTAGATACCAGGGTGTATAGTAGAGACCAGGGTGTATAGTTTACTATGGGGGTTATAGTAGAGAACAGGGTGTATAGTTTACTATGGGGGTTATAGTAGATACCAGGGTGTATAGTAGAGACCAGGGTGTATAGTTTACTATGGGGGTTATAGTAGAGAACAGGGTGTATAGTTTACTATGGGGGTTATAGTAGAGACCAGGGTGTATAGTAGAGACTAGGGTGTATAGTTCACTATGGGGGTTAAAGTAGAGACCAGGGTGTATGGTAGAGACCAGGGTGTATAGTTTACTATGGGGGTTATAGTAGAGACCAGGGTGTGTAGTTTACTATGGGGGTTATAGTAGAGACCAGGGTGTATAGTAGAGACCAGGGTGTATAGTTTACTATGGGGGTTATAGTAGAGACCAGGGTGTATAGTAGATACCAGGGTGTATAGTTTACTATGGGGGTTATAGTAGAGACCAAGGTGTATAGTTTACTATGGGGGTTATAGTAGAGACCAGGGTGTATAGTAGAGACCAGGAGGTATAGTTTACTATGGGGGTTATAGTAGATACCAGGGTATATAGTTTACTACAGGGGTTATAGTAGATACCAGGGTGTATAGTAGAGACCAGGGTGTATAGTTTACTATGTGGGTTATAGTAGATACTAGGGTGTATAGTAGAGACCAGGGTGTATAGTTTACTATGGGGGTTATAGTAGAGACCAGGGTGTATAGTAGAGACCAGGGTGTATAGTAGATACCAGGGCGTATAGTTTACTATGGCGGTTATAGTAGAGACCAGGGTGTATAGTAGAGACCAGGGTGTATAGTTTACTATGGGGGTTATAGTAGAGACCAGGGTGTATGGTAGAGACCAGGGTGTATAGTAGAGAACAGGGTGTATAATTTCCTATGGGGGTTATAGTAGAGACCAGGGTGTGTAGTTTACTATGGGGGTTATAGTAAAGACCAGGGTGTATAGTAGAGACCAGGGTGTATAGTTTACTACAGGGGTTATAGTAGAGACCAAGGTGTATAGTTTACTATGGGGGTTATAGTAGAGACCAGGGTGTATAGTAGAGACCAGGGTGTATAGTAGAGACCAGGGTGTATAGTTTACTATGGGGGTTATAGTAGATACCAGAGTGTATAGTAGAGACCAGGGTGTATAGATTACTATAGGGGTTATAGTAGAGACCAAGGTGTATAGTTTACTATGGGGGTTATAGCAGAGACCAGGGTGTATAGTTTACTACAGGGGTTATAGTAGATACCAGAGTGTATAGTAGAGACCAGGGTGTATAGTTTACTATGGAGGTTATAGTAGAGACCAGGGTGTATAGTTTACTATGGGGGTTATAGCAGAGACCAGGGTGTATAGTTTACTACAGGGGTTATAGTAGATACCAGGGTGTATAGTAGAGACCAGGGTGTATAGTTTACTATGGGGGTTATAGCAGAGACCAGGGTGTATAGTTTACTATGGGGGTTATAGTAGATACCAGGGTGTATAGAAGAGACCAGGGTGTATAGTTTACTATGGGGGTTATAGTAGAGACCAGGGTGTACAGTAGAGACCAGGGTGTATAGTTTACTATGGGGGTTATAGCAGAGGCCAGGGTGTATAGTTTACTACACGGGTTATAGTAGATACCAGGGTGTATAGTAGAGACCAGGGTGTATAGTAGAGACCAGGGTGTATAGTTTACTATGGGGGTTATAGTAGATACCAGGGTGTATAGTTTACTACAGGGGTTATAGTAGATACCAGGGTGTATAGTAGAGACCAGGGTGTATAGTTTACTATGGGAGTTATAGCAGAGACCAGGGTGTATAGTTTACTATGGGGGTTATAGTAGATACCAGGGTGTATAGAAGAGACCAGGGTGTATAGTTTACTATGTGGGTTATAGTAGAGACCAGGGTGTACAGTAGAGACCAGGGTGTATAGTAGAGACCAGGAAGTATAGTTTACTATGGGGGTTATAGTAGATACCAGGGTTTATAGTAGAGACCAGGGTGTATAGTTTACTATGGGGGTTATACTAGATATCAGGGTGTATAGTTTACTACAGGGGTTATAGTAGATACCAGGGTGTATAGTAGAGACCAGGGTGTATAGTTTACTATGGGGGTTATAGTAGAGACCAGGGTGTATAGTTTACTATGGGGGTTATAGTAGAGACCAGGGTGTATAGTTTACTATGGGTGGGTTATAGTAGAGACCAGGGTTTATAGTAGAGACCAGGGTGTATAATAGATACCAGGGTATATAGTAGATACCAGGGTGTATAGTTCACTATGGGGGTTATAGTAGAGATCAGGGTGTATGGTAGAGACCAGGGTGTATCGTTTACTATGGGGGTTATATTAGAGACCAGGGTGTATAGTAGAGACCAGGGTGTATAGTTTACTATGTGGGTTATAGTAGAGACCAAGGTGTATAGTTTACTATGGGGGTTATAGTAGAGACCAGGGTGTATAGTAGAGACCAGGGTGTATAGTTTACTATGGGGGTTATAGTAGAGACCAGGGTGTATAGTTTACTACAGGGGTTATAGTAGAGACCAGGGTATATAGTTTACTATGGGGGTTATAGTAGAGACCAGGGTGTATAGTTTACTATGGTGGTTATAGTAGAGACCAGGGTGTATAGTAGATACCAGGGTGTATAGTAGAGACCAGGGTGTATAGTTTACTATGGGGGTTATAGTAGATACCATGGTGTATAGTAGAGACCATGGTATATAGTTTACTATGGGGGTTATAGTAGAGACCAGGGTGTATAGTTTACTATGGGGGTTATAGTAGAGACCAGGGTTTATAGTAGATACCAGGGTGTATAGTTTATTATGGGGGTTATAGTAGAAACCAGGGGTTATAGTAGATACTCCCCTCCTCCCCTCTCCCCCCCTCCTCCCCTCTCCATTCCCCTCCTCCCCTCTCCATCCCCCACCTCCCCCACCTCCCCTCTCCATCCCTCTCCATCCTCCCCTCCCCTCTCCATCCGCTCCTCCACCCTCCTCCGCTCCCCCTCCTCCCCTCTCCATCCTCCCCTCCTTCCCTCTCCATCCCCATCCTCCCCTCTCCATCCCTCTCCTCCCCCTCCTCCGCTCCCCAATCCTCCCCTCTCCATCCTCCCCTCCCCCTCCTCCCCTCTCCATCCCCCTCCTCCCCTCTCCATCCCCCTCCTCCCCTCTCCATCCTCCCCTCCCGCCTCCTCCCCTCTCCATCCCCCTCCTCCCCTCTACTCCGCCTTCCTTCTCAATTTAGTCTATTCTTCTCCTTTCTCTCTTGCTTCCCTTTTCTTAGAAGGAGAAGGAAAACTATGAGGTTCATGGGAGACCACAGTCTCAGAGAAACAGAAGGAGAAGGACAACTTTGTGGTCAGAAAAACTTGATGACACTATTAGTAGACTGCGTGTGTGTGTGTAGTTTGTAGTGTGTAGTGTGTGTAGTTTGTAGTGTGTAGAGACCAGGGTGTATAGTAGATACCAGGGTGTATAGTTTATTATGGGGGTTATAGTAGAAACCAGGGGTTATAGTAGATACTCCCCTCCTCCCCTCTCCCCCCCCTCCTCCCCTCTCCATTCCCCTCCTCCCCTCTCCATCCCCCACCTCCCCCACCTCCCCTCTCCATCCCTCTCCATCCTCCCCTCCCCTCTCCATCCGATCCTCCACCCTCCTCCTCCCCTCTCCATCCTCCCCTCCTTCCCTCTCCATCCCCTTTCTCCCCTCTCCATCCTCTCCTCCCCCTCCTCCGCTCCCCAATCCTCCCCTCTCCATCCTCCCCTCCCCCTCCTCCCCTCTCCATCCCCCTCCTCCCCTCTCCATCCCCCTCCTCCCCTCTCCATCCTCCCCCTCCCGCCTCCTCCCCTCTCCATCCCCCTCCTCCCCTCTACTCCGCCTTCCTTCTCAATTTAGTCTATTCTTCTCCTTTCTCTCTTGCTTCCCTTTTCTTAGAAGGAGAAGGAAAACTATGAGGTTCATGGGAGACCACAGTCTCAGAGAAACAGAAGGAGAAGGACAACTTTGTGGTCAGAAAAACTTGATGACACTATTAGTAGACTGCGTGTGTGTGTGTAGTTTGTAGTGTGTAGTGTGTGTAGTTTGTAGTGTGTAGTGAGTGTAGTGTAGTGTGTGCAGTGTGTAGTGTCTAGTGTGTGTAGTGTAGTGTGTGTAGTTTGTAGTGTGTAGTGAGTGTAGTGTAGTGTGTGCAGTGTGTAGTGTAGTGTGTGTAGTGTAGTGTTGGTAGTGTGTGTAGTGTGTGTAGTGTGTGTAGTGTAGTGTTGGTAGTGTGTGTAGTGTGTGTAGTGTGTGTAGTGTAGTGTCTGTAGTGTGTGTAGTGTAGTGTAGTGTGTGTAGTGTGTGTAGTGTAGTGTGTGTAGTGTGTGTAATGTAGTGTGTGTAGTGTGTGTAGTGTAGTGTGTGTAGTGTGTGTAGTGTAGTGTGTGTAGTGTGTGTAGTGTAGTGTGTGTAGTGTAGTGTGTGTAGTGTAGTGTAGTGTGTGCAGGGTGTAGTGTGTAGTGTGTGTAGTGTGTGTAGTGTAGTGTGTGTAGTGTGTAGTGTGTGTAGTGTAGTGTGTGTAGTGTGTGTAGTTTGTAGTGTGTAGTGAGTGTAGTGTAGTGTGTGCAGTGTGTAGTGTAGTGTGTATAGTGTAGTGTAGTGTGTAGTGTAGTGTGTAGTGTGTAGTGTAGTGTAGTGTGTGTAGTGTAGTGTGTGTAGTGTAGTGTGTGTAGTGTGTAGTGTGTGTAGTGTGTGTAGTGTGTGTAGTGTAGTGTGTGTAGTGTAGTGTGTGTAGTGTGTAGTGTGTGTAGTGTAGTGTGTGTAGTGTGTAGTGTGTGTAGTGTAGTGTGTGTAGTGTAGTGTAGTGTAGTGTAGTGTGTGTAGTGTGTGTAGTGTAGTGTGTGTAGTGTGTGTAGTGTAGTGTGTGTAGTGTAGTGTGTGTAGTGTGTGTAGTGTAGTGTGTGTAGTGTGTGTAGTGTAGTGTGTGTAGTGTGTGTAGTGTAGTGTGTGTAGTGTGTGTAGTGTAGTGTGTGTAGTGTGTGTAGTGTAGTGTAGTGTAGTGTGTGTAGTGTAGTGTAGTGTAGTGTGTGTAGTGTGTGTAGTGTATTGTAGTGTGTGTAGTGTAGTGTAGTGTAGTGTAGTGTAGTGTAGTGTAGTGTAGTGTAGTGTGTGTAGTGTAGTGTGTGTAGTGTAGTGTAGTGTAGTGTAGTGTGTGTAGTGTAGTGTGTGTAGTGTGTAGTGTAGTGTAGTGTAGTGTAGTGTGTGTAGTGTGTAGTGTGTAGTATAGTGTAGTGTAGTGTAGTGTAGTGTAGTGTAGTGTAGTGTAGTGTAGTGTAGTGTAATGTAGTGTAGTGTAGTGTAGTGTAGTGTGTGTAGTGTAGTGTAGTGTGTGTAGTGTGTAGTGTGTAGTATAGTGTGTGTAGTGTAGTGTAGTGTAGTGTAATGTAGTGTAGTGTAGTGTGTGTAGTGTAGTGTAGTGTGTGTAGTGTGTAGTGTGTAGTATAGTGTAGTGTAATGTAGTGTAGTGTAGTGTGTGTAGTGTAGTGTAGTGTGTGTAGTGTGTAGTATAGTGTGTGTAGTGTAGTGTAGTGTAGTGTAGTGTAGTGTAGTGTAGTGTAGTGTAATGTAGTGTAGTGTAGTGTAGTGTAGTGTAGTGTAATGTAGTGTAGTGTAGTGTGTGTAGTGTGTAGTATAGTGTGTGTAGTGTAGTGTAGTGTAGTGTAGTGTAGTGTAGTGTAGTGTAGTGTAATGTAGTGTAGTGTAGTGTGTGTAGTGTAGTGTAGTGTGTGTAGTGTGTAGTGTGTAGTGTAGTGTAGTGTAGTGTAGTGTAGTGTAGTGTAGTGTAGTGTAATGTAGTGTAGTGTAGTGTGTGTAGTGTAGTGTAGTGTGTGTAGTGTGTTTCGTACCTCTGGATTGAAGCTCTCCCATTTCTGTAAATAAACAGAACAGATATCACCCATAACGAAGGTAAATAAACAGTTAAACAACTAACTAACTAACTAACTAATTTATTGAACTTTCTTACAACTACTAGTTTATTCCAATGCCCATCGTTCCACAATCCATCCATCTCTCTCTCTCTATCTCTCTCTCCTCTGTCCCCCCTCACTCTCCTCCCCCTCTCTCTCTCTCTCTCTCTCTCTCTCTCTCTCTCTCTCTCTCTCTCTCTCTCTCTCCTCTGTCCCCCTCACTCTCCTCCCCCCCTCTCTCTCTCTCTCTCTCTCCTCTGCCCCCCACTCTCCCCCTCTCTCTCTCTCTCCTCTGTCCCACCCACTCTCCCCCCCTCTCTCTCTCTCTCTCTCCTCTGTCCCACCCACTCCCCCACCCTCTCTCTCTCTCTCCTCTGTCCCCCCCACTCTCACCCCCTCTCTCTCTCCTCTGTCCCCCCTCACCCCCCCCCTCTCTCTCTCTCTTCCCCCCTCTCTCTCTCCTCTGTCCCCCCACCCCCTCTCTCTCCTCTGCTCCCCCCCCTTTCTCTCCATCTCTGTCCAGTGTGTCACTCACCAGGGGGGATAAGGGTGAGGGTGTGTAGGGGGGTCCATGGCCCCTGTCCCGCCTTGGTGTAGGCACACACCCTGAAGGACACATTAGACAGAGGGACGGACAGGTTGATGGACAGCTCTGTGTAGAGGCCCGTGTCCACTACAGCCTGCGACAGAGACAGAGAGACATGTGACATAACAGCCTGACAGACAGACAGACAGACAGACAGACAGACAGACAGACAGACAGACAGACAGACAGACAGACAGACAGACAGACAGACAGACAGACAGACAGACAGACAGACAGACAGACAGACAGAGAGACAGACAGCCTGAGAGACAGAGAGACAGAGAGACAGACAGCCTGAGAGACAGACAGACAGAGAGACAGACAGCCTGAGAGACAGACAGACAGAGAGACAGACAGACAGACAGCCTGACAGACAGACAGACAGACAGACAGACAGACAGACAGACAGACAGACAGACAGACAGACAGACAGACAGACAGACAGACAGACAGACAGACAGACAGACAGACAGACAGACAGAGACAGCCTGATGTTAGTTAGTGACCATACTGTGTTAAACACACTGACCTGTTCCACATTGGGGCTGCTGTACTCCAGCAGGTATCCCTGTAGGTCTCCGTTCATCCTTCCATCTGGTTCCTCCCAGCTGACCATCACTTCTGTCCCATTTAACACCCCACTGACGTTCCCCGGAGGTCCGTCGGGCACTGGGGGAAACAACACAGGTCAGACAAACCGCCACACTGTATAAATGTACAGGGCATGGAACAAAATATTCAGACCCCTTCCCTCTTTCCACATTTTATTTTACGTTACAGCCTTATTCTAAAATGGATTAAATACAATTTTCCTCATCAATCTACACACAATACCCCATAATGACAACACAATCCCCCATAATGACATCACTATACCCCATAATGACATCACAATACCACATAATGACATCACAATACCCCATAATGACAACACAATCCCCCATAATGACATCACAATACCACATAATGACATCACAATACCCCATAATGACAACACAATCCCCCATAATGACATCACAATCCCCCATAATGACATCACTATACCCCATAATGACATCACAATACCACATAATGACTTCACAATACCCCATAATGACATCACAATACCCCATAATGACATCACAATACCACATAATGACATCACAATACCCCATAATGACATCACAATACCACATAATGACATCACAATACCCCATAATGACAACACAATCCCCCATAATGACATCACAATACCACATAATGACATCACAATACCACATAATGACATCACAATACCCCATAATGACAACACAATACACCATAATGACATCACAATACCACATAATAACATCACAATACCACATAATGACATCACAATACCACATAATGACATCACAATACCCCATAATGACATCACAATACACCATAATGACATCACGATACCCCATCATGACATCACAATACCCCATAATGACATCACAATATCCCATAATGACATCACAATATCGCATAATGACATCAAAATACCCCATAATGACAAAGCTATTTATTTAAATTGTTTATGTATTTGTAAATTGGAGACTTTTATTCCACCAACTTTAAACATCAACTATCTGAGCAGCTAAACGATCGCTGCAGCTGTACATCGCCCACCCTGTTACGGTCATAGCCCACCCTGTTACGGTCATAGCCCACCCTGTTACGGTCATAGCCCACCCTGTTACGGTCATAGCCCACCCTGTTACGGTCATAGCCCACCCTGTTACGGTCATAGCCCACCCTGTTACGGTCATAGCCCACCCAGACAACCCTGTTACGGTCATAGCCCACCCTGTTACAGTCATAGCATGTTCATGATTTATTAATAGAACTGAACACTGAATAACAAAAACAACAAAGAGAAGGAACGAAACCGAAACAGTTCTGTCTGGTGCAGACACACACAAAAACAGAAAACAACTACCCACAATTCACAGGTGGGAAAAGGGCTGCCTAAGTATGGTTCTCAATCAGAGACAACGATAGGCAGCTGCCTCTGATTGAGAACCATACCCGGACAAACACACAGAAATAGAAAACATAGAAACACAAAACATAGAATGCTCACTCCAACTCACGCCCTGACCAAAACAAAATAGAGACATAAAAAGGACCTCTAAGGTTCAGGGCATGACAGTATTGAAATGTAATAAATAAATACTTTATTTACGTAAGTATTCAGACCCTTTGCTATGAGACTTTGAAATAGTACAACGTAAAAGACCGAATAGTGCAGAGCAGAACAGAAACAGGCCGATACCCGCTTCTGTTAACGCAGAAGTGGCTTGGGGACATGTCTCAGAATGGACTTTAACCCGATCCAACATCTCTAGAGAGACCTAAAAATATCTGTGCAGCGACGCTCCCCAATCAAACCTGACAGAGCTTGAGAGGATCTGCAGAGAAGAATTGGAGAAACTCCCCAAATACAGGTGTGCAAAGCTTGTTGCGTCATACCCAAGAAGACTGGACGCTGTAATCGCTGCCAAAGGTGCTTCAACAAAGTACTGAGTAAAGGTTGTGAATATGTATGTAAATGTCATATTTCAGGCTAACATCAACAGCTAACAGTTATTAGCTATCAGATGGTGGGGGATACAGGAGCCACATCTGTGCTAGGGTTTACAGGCCAAGATCTAGGGGCCAGGGGTTAGGATGTAGTGGGCTGGCCGTCCCTGGGTTGTTTTGACAGCTTGCAGCCTGTAGATGAGTGGCCGGCTGGGAAGAAAAGATGGGGGGGAAATGGGCTGGGGAGGAGAGGAGGGAGAGGAGGGAAGGGAGGGAAAGGAGGGTGAGCAGGGAGAGGAGGGAGTGGAGGGTGAGGAGGGTGAGGAGGGAAAGGAGGGGGGGTGAGGAGGGAGAGGAGGGTGAGCAGGGAGATGAGGGAGAGGAGGGAGAGGAGGGTGAGCAGGGAGATGAGGGAGAGGAGGGAGAGCAGGGAGATGAGGGTGAGGAGGGAAGGGAGGGAGAGGAGGGAAAGGAGGGGGGGGTGAGGAGGGAGAGGAGGGTGAGGAGGGGGGGTGAGGAGGGAAGGGAGGGTGAGGAGGGAGAGGAGGGTGAGCAGGGAGATGAGGAAGCAGAGGGAAAGGAGGGAGAGGAGGGAGAAGAGGGAGTCAGATAATGTAAAGAATGTGTCTTTATTAAGGCTTAAAGGATGTTTAAGGACTCAAGGACCAAACCAGAATCCACTGCAAAGAGCAGCCAGAAAGAGTGATTCAGAATGCTGTTCAGAAGACTCTGTCTACTGGGTCTCTACTGGGTATACTGGGTCTCTACTGGGTCTACTGGGTCTACTGGGTCTCTACTGGGTCTCTATTGTCTCTACTGGGTCTCTACTGTCTCTACTGGGTCTCTACTGGAGATCTATTGTCTCTACTGGAGCTCTACTGTCTTTACTGGGTCTCTACTGTTTCTCTACTGGGTCTCTACTGTTTCACTACTGGAGCTCTACTGTCTCTACTGGAGCTCTACTGTCTCTACTGGGTCTCTACTGGAGCTCTACTGTCTCTACTGGGTCTCTACTGTATCTCTACTGGTTCTCTACTGGAGCTCTACTGTCTCTACTGGAGCTCTACTGTCTCTACTGGGTCTCTACTGGAGCTCTACTGTCTCTACTGGGTCTCTACTGTATCTCTACTGGGGCTCTACTGGAGCTCTACTGTCTCTGCTGGGTCTCTACTGGGTCTCTACTGGGTCTCTACTTGAGCTGTGCTGTCTCTACTGGGTCTCTACTGTATCTCTACTGGGTCTCTACTGGAGCTCTACTGTCTCTACTGGGTCTCTACTGTCTCTAATGTTTCTCTACTGGGTCTCTTCTGGGTCTCTACTGTCTCTACTGGGTCTCTACTGGAGCTCTACTGTCTCTACTGGGTCTCTACTGGAGCTCTACTGTCTCTACTGGGTCTCTACTGTCTCTACTGGGTCTCTACTGGAGCTCTACTGTCTCTACCAGGTCTCTACTGTCTCTGATAGGTCTCTACTGGAGCTCTACCGTCTGGGTCTACTGGGTCTCTACTGGGTCTACTGGGTCTCTACTGGGTCTCTATTGTCTCTATTGGGTCTCTACTGGGTCTACTGGGTCTCTACTGGGTCTGTATTGGGTCTTCTGGGTCTCTACTGGGCCTCGATTGTCTCTACTGGGTCTCTACTGGGTCTCTATTGTCTCTACTGGGTCTCTACTGGGTCTACTTGGTCTCTACTGGGTCTACTGGGTCTCTACTTTCTCTACTGGGTCTCTATTGTCTCCACTGGGTCTCTATTTTCTCTACTGGGTCTACTGGCTCTCTACTGGCTCTCTACTGGGTCTACTGGGTCTCTACTGGGTCTCTAAAGGGTCTCTATTGTCTCTACTGGGTCTCTACTGGGTCTACTGGGTCTCTACTGGGTCTCTATTGGGTCTGCTGGATCTCTACTGTGTCTCTATTGTCTCTATTGGGTCTCTACTGGGTCTCTACTGGGTCTACTGGGTCTCTACTGGCTCTCTACTGGGTCTACTGGGTCTCTACTGGGTCTCTACTGGGTCTCTATTGTCTCTACTGGGTCTACTGGGTCTACTGGGTCTCTACTGGAGCTGTACTGGGTCTCTACTGGGTCTACTGGGTCTCTACTGGCTCTCTATTGGGTCTGCTGGGTCTCTACTGTGTCTCTATTGTCTCTACTGGGTCTCTACTGGGTCTTTATTGTCTCTACTGGGTCTCTACTGGGTCTACTGGGTCTCTACTGGGTCTACTGGGTCTCTACTTTCTCTACTGGGTCTCTATTGTCTCTACTGGGTCTCTATTTTCTCTCCTGGGTCTACTGGGTCTCTACTGGGTCTACTGGGTCTCTACTGGGTCTCTACTGGGTCTCTACTGGGTCTCTACTGTTTCTCTACTGGGTCTCTACTGTCTCTACTGGGTCTCTACTGGGTATCTACTGGAGATCTATTGTCTCTACTGGAGCTCTACTGTCTTTACTGGGTCTCTACTGTTTCTCTACTGGGTCTCTACTGTTGCTCTACTTGGTCTCTACTGGGTCTCTACTGGAGCTCTACTGGAGCTCTACTGTCTCTACTTGGTCTCTACTGGGTCTCTACTGTATCTACTGGGTCTACTGGGTCTCTACTGGGTCTCTACTTGGTCTCTACTGGGTCTCTACTGGTTCTCTACTGGAGCTCTACTGTCTCTACTGGAGCTCTACAGTCTCTACTGGGTCTCTACTGGAGCTCCACTGTCTCTACTGGGTCTCTACTGTATCTCTACTGGAGCTCTACTGTCTCTGCTGGGTCTCTACTGTCTCTACTGGGTCTCTACAGGAGTTCTGCTGTCTCTACTGGGTCTCTACTGTATCTCTACTGGGTCTCTACTGGAGCTCTACTGTCTCTACTGGGTCTCTACTGGGTCTCTACTGTCTCTACTGTTTCTCTACTGGGTCTCTTCTGGGTCTCTACTGTCTCTACTGGGTCTCTACTGGAGCTCTACTGTCTCTACCGGGTCTCTACTGGGTCTCTACTGGAGCTCTACTGTCTCTACTGTGTCTCTACTGGAGCTCTACTGTCTGTACTGGGTCTCTATTGTTTCTCTACTGGAGCTCTACTGTCTCTACTGTGTCTCTACTGGAGCTCTACTGTCTGTACTGGGTCTCTATTGTTTCTCTACTTGGTCTCTACTGGGTCTCTACTGTCTCTACTGTCTCTACTGTTTCTCTACTGGGTATCTACTGGAGCTCTACTGTCTCTACTGTTTCTCTACTGGGTCTCTACTGGAGCTCTACTGTCTGTACTGGGTCTCTACCATTTCTCTACTTGGTCTCTACTGTTTCTCTACTGGGTATCTACTGGAGCTCTACTGTCTCTACTGGGTCTCTAATGGGTCTATATTGTCTCTACTGGGTCCCAACTGGGTCTCTACTGTCTCTACTGGGTCTCTACTGGCTCTCTACTGGGTCTACTGGGTCTCTACTGGGTCTCTATTGTATCTACTGGGTCTACTGGGTCTCTACTGGAGCTGTACTGGGTCTCTACTGTCTCTACTGGGTCTCTACTGGGTCTCTATTGGGTCTCTACTGTTTCTCTACTGGGTCTCTACTGGGTCTCTACTGGGTATCTACTGGAGATCTATTGTCTCTACTGGAGCTCTACTGTCTTTACTGGGTCTCTACTGTTTCTCTACTGGGTCTCTACTGTTTCTCTACTTGGTCTCTACTGGGTCTCTACTGGTTCTCTACTGTGTCTCTATTGTCTCTACTCGGTCCCCACTGGGTCTCTAATGTCTCTACTGGGTCTCTACTGGGTCTACTGGGTCTCTACTGGGTCTCTACTGGGTCTCTATTGTAACTACTGGGTCTACTGGGTCTACTGGGTCTCTACTGGGTCTCTATTGTTTCTCTACTTGGTCTCTACTGGGTCTCTACTGGTTCTCTACTGGAGCTCTACTGTCTCTACTGGAGATCTACTGTCTCTACTGGGTCTCTACTGGAGCTCCACTGTCTCTACTGGGTCTCTACTGTATCTCTACTGGAGCTCTACTGGAGCTCTACTGTCTCTGCTGGGTCTCTACTGGGTCTCTACTGTCTCTACTGGGTCTCTACTGGAGCTCTGCTGTCTCTACTGGGTCTCTACTGTATCTCTACTGGGTCTCTACTGGAGCTCTACTGTCTCTACTGGGTCTCTACTGGGTCTCTACTGTTTCTACTGTTTCTCTACTGGGTCTCTTCTAGGTCTCTACTGTCTATACTGGGTCTCTACTGGGTCTCTACTGGGGCTCTACTGTCTCTACTGTTTCTCTACTGGGTATCTACTGGAGCTCTACTGTCTCTACTGGGTCTCTACCTGAGCTCTACTGTGTCTCCACTGTCTCTAATATGTCTCTACTGGGTCTCTATTGTCTCTACTGGGTCTCTACAGTGTCTCTATTGTCTCTATTGGGTCTCTATTGTCTCTACTGGGTCTCTACTGGGTCTTTACTGAGTCTTTACTGAGCCTCTACTGTTTCTCTCCTGGGTCTCTATTGTTTCTACTGGGTCTCTACTAGGTCTCTACTGGGTCTCTACTGTGTCTCTATTGTCTCTACTGGGTCCCCACTGGGTCTCTACTGTCTCTACTGGGTCTCTACTGGGTCTCTACTGTCTCTAATATGTCTCTACTGTTTGTACTACTACTGGCTTCTGGGTTTCAACTGTCTCTCTACTGGGTCTCTACTGGATCTCTAGTGTGTCTCTATTGTATATCTACTGTATCTCTAATGGGTCTCTACTGGGTCTCTACTGGGTCGCTACTGTGTCTCCACTGTCTCTAATATGTCTCTA
>NC_060191.1:75109771-75119771 GCF_021184085.1 Oncorhynchus gorbuscha | reverse complement strand
CCAGCCAGGCACAGTTGACCCAGATAGAGGGAGAAAGAGAGGGGGAGAGAGGCAGAGAGAGAGGTGGAGAGAGAGAGAGGGGGGTGAGAGCGACAGAGAGAGGTAGAGAGAGAGACAGAGAGAGGTGGAGAGAGAGAGAGGGGGAGAGAGAAGAGAGAGAGAGAGAGGGGGAGAGAGAAGAGAGAGAGAGAGACAAACAGACAGACAGACAGACAGAGAGAGGGGGGTGAGAGAGACAGAGAGAGGTGGAGAGAGGTGGAGAGAGAGAGAGGGGGAGACAGAGAGAGAGAGAGAGAGAGGGAGGGAGAGGGGGAGAGAGAGAGGGAGAGAGGAGAGAGAGGGAGAGAGAGACAGAGAGAGAGAGAGAGCAAGCTAGGACACGGTGTCTTTAACAAGTTAGCCAACACATGGCGTCGCCCCAGCCTCCCGCCTGCTGCTAGTGGGAGGCTGGGGCGGCCCGTGGACAGTGTCCTTGCACTGTTTTCCCACAGTTTTGTTAACGATAGTGAGGGCAGGTGTTCGGCAGGCGGGAGCGAAGGAAACTGTCTACTGGTGTTGCTCCCGTTAGCTAGCAAGGAGGACTCTGGGATGACCAGAAGAGTCATGAAGGTGCTGGGAGGGGGGGTTCGTGAGGGGTGTGGTCCTACCTCCTTCTGCGGTGTGTAGTGTGGCCCAGTGTGTCCAATCTGACACCCCCTGGGTGGTGTGACAGGCAAGCCTCACTGCGTAGCCACTATTCGGCTCCAGATCCCTGATCAGGTGGCTGGCGGGTGGGATGTGCACATTCTGGTTGTGGAGCATGTGATCCACCCCCCCGACACCGACGTCCTCTCCTGAACGCTTGACCTGACGAGGGGATGACGATGTTTCAATTACATTATAACAAAATAATAATCTAAGAGTCCTCTCCTGAACGCTTAGTCCAGGACATAGAGAGATAGTCTGGTAGGTTGGTGAGGTTGGGATTTTACAACGTTGCTACGACTACAGAACTACGTAACAGCTTGTGTTTGATGAAGTCTAATATGAGACCTCTATGCATCTCGAATGTAAAACAGAACTCATTTTATCCATTCGGCTAAATAACATATAAGATAGGATAGATACAGTTTCTGGCCCAAAGAATGCAGTTTCCCTCATCAGTATAGTCTAGGTGGTCAGTTTCCCTCATCAGTATAGTCTAGGTGGTCAGTTTCCTCATCAGTATAGTCTAGGTGGTCAGTTTCCCTCATCAGTATAGTCTAGGTGGTCAGTTTCCCTCATCAGTATAGTATAGGTGGTCAGTTTCCCTCATCAGTATAGTCTAGGTGGTCAGTTTCCCTCATCAGTATAGTCTAGGTGGTCAGTTTCCCTCATCAGTATAGTCTAGGTGGTCAGTTTCCCTCATCAGTATAGTATAGGTGGTCAGTTTCCCTCATCAGTATAGTATAGGTGGTCCGTTTCCCTCATCGGTATAGTCTAGGTGGTCAGTTTCCCTCATCAGTATAGTCTAGGTGGTCAGTTTCCATCATAACACCATCTTTCACCACGACCCCTAACCCCATCTTTCACTACGACCCCTAACCCCATCTTTCACCACGACCCCTAACCCCATCTTTCACCACGACCCCTAACTCCATCTTTCACCACGACCCCTAACCCCATCTTTCACCACGACCCCTAACCCCATCTTTCACCACGACCCCTAACCCCATCTTTCACCACGACCCCTAACCCTATCTTTCACCACGACCCCTAACCCCATCTTTCACCACGACCCCTAACACCATCGTTCACCACGACCCCTAACTCCATCTTTCACCACGACCCCTAACTCCATCTTTCACCACGACCCCTAACCCCATCTTTCACCATGACCCCTAACCCCATCTTTCACCATGACCCCTAACCCCATCTTTCACCACGACCCCTAACCCCATCTTTCACCACGACCCCTAACCCCATCGTTCACCACGACCCCTAACACCATCTTTCACCACGACCCCTAACCCCATCTTTCACCACAACCCCTAACCCTATCGTTCACCACGACCCCTAACCCCATATTTCACCACGACCCCTAACCCCATATTTCACCACGACCCCTAACCCCATCTTTCACCACGACCCCTAACCCCATCTTTCACCACGACCCCTAACCCCATCGTTCACCACAACCCCTAACCCCATCTTTCACCACGACCCCTAACCCCATCTTTCACTACGACCCCTAACCCCATCTTTCACCACGACCCCTAACCCCATCTTTCACGACCCCTAACCCCATCTTTCCCTAACCCCATCTTTCACCACGACCCCTAACCCCATCTTTCACCACGACCCCTAACCCCATCTTTCACCACGACCCCTAACCCCATCTTTCACCACGACCCCTAACCCCATCTTTCACCACGACCCCTAACCCCATCTTTCACCACGACCCCTAACCCCATCTTTCACCATGACCCCTAACCCCATCGTTCACCACGACCCCTAACCCCATATTTCACCACGACCCCTAACCCCATATTTCACCACGACCCCTAACCCCATCTTTCACCACGACCCCTAACCCCATCTTTCACCACGACCCCTAACCCCATCGTTCACCACAACCCCTAACCCCATCTTTCACCACGACCCCTAACCCCATCTTTCACCACGACCCCTAAC
Source organism: Oncorhynchus gorbuscha (assembly GCF_021184085.1). NCBI lineage: Eukaryota > Metazoa > Chordata > Actinopteri > Salmoniformes > Salmonidae > Oncorhynchus > Oncorhynchus gorbuscha. The sequence continues at coordinate 75,117,119 of NC_060191.1, read as the reverse complement.
CCCATCTTTCACCACGGCCCCTAACCCCATCTTTCACCACGACCCCTAACCCCATCTTTCACCACGACCCCTAACCCCATCTTTCACCACGACCCCTAACCCCATCTTTCACCACGACCCCTAACCCCATCTTTCACCACGACCCCTAACCCCATCTTTCACCACGACCCCTAACCCCATCGTTCACCACGACCCCTAACCCCATCTTTCACCACGACCCCTAACCCCATCTTTCACTACGACCCCTAACCCCATCTTTCACCACGACCCCTAACCCCATCTTTCACCACGACCCCTAACCCCATCTTTCACCACGACCCCTAACCCCATCTTTCATCACGACCCCTAACCCCATCTTTCACCACAACCCCTAACTCCATCTTTCACCACGACCCCTAACCCCATCTTTCACCACGACCCCTAACCCCATCTTTCACCACAACCCCTAACTCCATCTTTCACCACGACCCCTAACCCCATCTTTCACCACGACCCCTAACACCATCTTTCACCACGACCCCTAACCCAGACAGTGAGGTGCCATATCATCAGTTTAATGCTGACTGGTCTGGTTCAACATCACAGAGAGAACATTATAACATGCTGCCTCGACACACAGCTACTCTAGTAAACACTTTTAACACGGGACCACACAGCAGGAGATGAGAGAAGAGAGCACTGTCATTAAGATCTACATCCCAGTCTGGACTATTGTTGTGGTGTGGTGTTGTTTTGGGGTTGGGGTGGTGTTGTGTTGGGGTGGTGTTGTGTTGTGTTGGGTTGGTGTTGTTTTGTGGTTGGGGTGGTGTTGTTTTGTGGTTGGGGTGGTGTTGTGTTGGGGTGGTGTTGAGTTGTGTTGTGTTGGGGTGGTGTTGTGTTGTGTTGGGGTGGTGTTGTTTTGGGGTTGGGGTGGTGTTGTGTTGGGGTGGTGTTGTTTTGGGGTTGGGGTGGTGTTGTGTTGGGGTGGTGTTGTGTTGTGTTGGGGTGGTGTTGTTTTGGTGTTGGGGTGGTGTTGTGTTGTGTTGGGGTGGTGTTGTTTTGGGGTTGGGGTGGTGTTGTGTTGGGGTGGTGTTGTGTTGTGTTGTGTTGTGTTGGGGTGGTGTTGTTTTGTGGTTGGGGTGGTGTTGTGTTGGGGTGGTGTTGTGTTGGGGTGGTGTTGGGGTGGTGTTGTGTTGGGGTGGTGTTGTTTTGTGGTGGTGTTATGTTGTGGTGGTGTTATGTTGTTTTGTGGTGGTGTTATGTTGTGGTGTTGTTTTGGGGTTGGGGTGGTGTTGTTTTGGGGTTGGGGTGGTGTTGTGTTGGGGTGATGTTGTGTTGGGGTAGTGTTGTTTTGTGGCGGTGTTATGTTGTGTTGGGGTGGTGTTGTTTTGGTGTTGGGATGGTGTTGTTTTGTGGTGGTGTTATGTTGTGGTGTTGTTTTGGCGTTGGGTGGTGTTGTGTTGGGGTGGTGTGTTGTTGTGTGTTGTTGTGGTATGTTGTGTGTTGTGGTGGCGTTTTGGTGTTGTGTGTTGTGTTGTGGTGTGTTTAGGTGGTGTTGTTGTAGTATGTTGTGTTGTGTTGTGTTGGGGTGGTGTTGTGGTGTATTTGGGTTGTGTTGTGGTGTGTTTGGGTAGTGTTGTGCTGTGGTGGCGTTTTGGTGTGTGGTGTGTTGTGTTGTGGTGCGTTGTGGTGTTGTGGTGTTGTGGTGTGTTGTGGTGTGGTGCTCACTACAGCAGAAAGCTACTGGTGGTAGAGAGGCTGAAGGCTACAGGGTGGGACTGGAGGTAGAGAGGATGAAGGCTACAGGGTGGGACTGGAGGTAGAGAGGCTGAAGGCTACAGGGTGGGACTGGAACTCAACATCACTGAGTCACTGAGAGTGGAACTCAACAACACAGAGTCACTGAGAGTGGAACTCAACAACAGAGTCACTGAGAGTGGAACTCAACAACACAGAGTCACTGAGAGTGGAACTCAACAACACAGAGTCACTGAGAGTGGAACTCAACAACACTGAGTGGAACTTAACAACACTGAGTCACTGAGAGTGGAACTCAACAACACAGAGTCACTGAGAGTGGAACTCAACAACACTGAGTCCCTGAGAGTGGAACTCAACAACACTGAGTGGAACTCAACAACACTGAGTCACTGAGAGTGGAACTCAACAACACTGAGTCACTGAGAGTGGAACTCAACAACACAGAGTCACTGAGAGTGGAACTTAACAACACTGAGTCTCTGAGAGTGGAACTCAACAACACAGAGTCACTGAGAGTGGAACTCAACAACACTGAGTCACTGAGAGTGGAACTCAACAACACAGAGTCACTGAGAGTGGAACTCAACAACACAGAGTCACTGAGAGTGGAACTCAACAACACTGAGTCACTGAGAGTGGAACTCAACAACACAGAGTCACTGAGAGTGGAACTCAACAACAGAGTCACTGAGAGTGGAACTCAACAACACTGAGTGGAACTCAACAACACTGAGTCACTGAGAGTGGAACTCAACAACACAGAGTCACTGAGAGTGGAACTCAACAACAGAGTCACTGAGAGTGGAACTCAACAACACTGAGTGGAACTCAACAACACTGAGTCACTGAGAGTGGAACTCAAAAACACAGAGTCACTGAGAGTGGAACTCAACAACACTGAGTCCCTGAGAGTGGAACTCAATAACACTGAGTGGAACTCAACAACACTGAGTCACTGAGAGTGGAACTCAACAACACTGAGTCACTGAGAGTGGAACTCAACAACACTGAGTCCCTGAGAGTGGAACTCAACAACACTGAGTCACTGAGAGTGGAACTCAACAACACTGAGTCCCTGAGAGTGGAACTCAACAACACTGAGTCACTGAGAGTGGAACTCAACAACACAGAGTCACTGAGAGTGGAACTCAACAACACTGAGTCACTGAGAGTGGAACTCAACAACAATGAGTCACTGAGAGTGGAACTCAACAACACAGAGTCACTGAGAGTGGAACTCAACAACACTGAGTCCCTGAGAGTGGAACTCAACAACACTGAGTGGAACTCAACAACACTGAGTCACTGAGAGTGGAACTCAACAACACAGAGTCACTGAGAGTGGAACTCAACAACAGAGTCACTGAGAGTGGAACTCAACAACACTGAGTGGAACTCAACAACACTGAGTCACTGAGAGTGGAACTCAACAACACAGAGTCACTGAGAGTGGAACTCAACAACACTGAGTCCCTGAGAGTGGAACTCAATAACACTGAGTGGAACTCAACAACACTGAGTCACTGAGAGTGGAACTCAACAACACTGAGTCACTGAGAGTGGAACTCAACAACACAGAGTCACTGAGAGTGGAACTCAACAACACTGAGTCCCTGAGAGTGGAACTCAACAACACTGAGTCCCTGAGAGTGGAACTCAACAACACTGAGTCACTGAGAGTGGAACTCAACAACACTGAGTCACTGGGAGTGGAACTCAACAACACAGAGTCACTGAGAGTGGAACTCAACAACACTGAGTCACTGAGAGTGGAACTCAACAACACAGAGTCACTGAGAGTGGAACTCAACAACACTGAGTCACTGAGAGTGGAACTCAACAACACAGAGTCACTGAGAGTGGAACTCAACAACACTGAGTCCCTGAGAGTGGAACTCAATAACACTGAGTGGAACTCAACAACACTAAGTCACTGAGAGTGGAACTCAACAACACTGAGTCACTGAGAGTGGAACTCAACAACACTGAGTCCCTGAGAGTGGAACTCAACAACACTGAGTCACTGAGAGTGGAACTCAACAACACAGAGTCACTGAGAGTGGAACTCAACAACACTGAGTCACTGAGAGTGGAACTCAACAACACTGAGTCACTGAGAGTGGAACTCAACAACACAGAGTCACTGAGAGTGGAACTCAACAACACTGAGTCCCTGAGAGTGGAACTCAACAACACTGAGTCACTGAGAGTGGAACTTAACAACACTGAGTCACTGAGAGTGGAACTCAACAACACAGAGTCACTGAGAGTGGAACTCAACAACACAGAGTCACTGAGAGTGGAACTCAACAACACAGAGTCACTGAGAGTGGAACTCAACAACACAGAGTCACTGAGAGTGGAACTCAACAACACAGAGTCACTGAGAGTGGAACTCAACAACACAGAGTCACTGAGAGTGGAACTCAACAACAGAGTCACTGAGAGTGGAACTCAACAACACTGAGTGGAACTCAACAACACTGAGTGGAACTCAACAACACTGTGTCACTGAGAGTGGAACTCAACAACACTGAGTGGAACTCAACAACACAGAGTCACTGAGAGTGGAACTCAACAACAGAGTCACTGAGAGTGGAACTCAACAACAGAGTCACTGAGAGTGGAACTCAACAACACTGAGTGGAACTCAACAACACTGAGTCACTGAGAGTGGAACTCAACAACACAGAGTCCCTGAGAGTGGAACTCAACAACACAGAGTCCCTGAGAGTGGAACTCAACAACACAGAGTCACTGAGAGTGGAACTCAACAACACTGAGTCACTGAGAGTGGAATTCAACAACACTGAGTCACTGAGAGTGGAACTCAACAACACTGAGTCCCTGAGAGTGGAACTTAACAACACTGAGTCACTGAGAGTGGAACTCAACAACACTGAGTCACTGAGAGTGGAACTCAACAACACTGAGTCCCTGAGAGTGGAACTCAACAACACAGAGTCACTGAGAGTGGAACTTAACAACACTGAGTCACTGCGAGTGGAACTCAACAACAGAGTCACTGAGAGTGGAACTCAACAACAGTCCCTGAGAGTGGAACTCAACAACACAGAGTCACTGAGAGTGGAACTTAACAACAGAGTCACTGAGAGTGGAACTCAACAACACTGAGTCACTGAGAGTGGAACTTAACAACAGAGTCACTGAGAGTGGAACTCAACAACACTGAGTCACTGAGAGTGGAACTCAACAACACTGAGTGGAACTCAACAACACAGAGTCACTGAGAGTGGAACTCAACAACACTGAGTCCCTGAGAGTGGAACTCAACAACACAGAGTCACTGAGAATGGAACTCAACAACACAGAGTCACTGAGAGTGGAACTCAACAACACAGAGTCACTGAGAGTGAAACTCAACAACACAGAGTCACTGAGAGTGGAACTCAACAACACTGAGTGGAACTCAACAACACAGAGTCACTGAGAGTGGAACTCAACAACACAGAGTCACTGAGAGTGGAACTCAACAACAGAGTCACTGAGAGTGGAACTCAACAACACTGAGTGGAACTCAACAACACTGAGTGGAACTCAACAACACTGAGTCACTGAGAGTGGAACTCAACAACACTGAGTGGAACTCAACAACACAGAGTCACTGAGAGTGGAACTCAACAACAGAGTCACTGAGAGTGGAACTCAACAACACTGAGTCACTGAGAGTGGAACTCAACAACACAGAGTCACTGAGAGTGGAACTCAACAACACTGAGTCACTGAGAGTGGAACTCAACAACAGAGTCCCTGAGAGTGGAACTCAACAACACTGAGTCACTGAGAGTGGAACTCAACAACACTGAGTCACTGAGAGTGGAATTCAACAACACTGAGTCACTGAGAGTGGAACTCAACAACACTGAGTCCCTGAGAGTGGAACTTAACAACACTGAGTCACTGAGAGTGGAACTCAACAGCACTGAGTCCCTGAGAGTGGAACTCAACAACACTGAGTGGAACTCAACAACACTGAGTCACTGACAACACTGAGTCACTGAGAGTGTAACTCAACAACACAGAGTCCCTGAGAGTGGAACTCAACAACACAGAGTCACTGAGAGTGGAACTCAACAACACTGAGTCACTGAGAGTGGAACTTAACAACACTGAGTCACTGAGAGTGGAACTCAACAACACTGAGTCCCTGAGAGTGGAACTCAACAACACAGAGTCACTGAGAGTGGAACTTAACAACAGAGTCACTGAGAGTGGAACTCAACAACACTGAGTCACTGAGAGTGGAACTTAACAACAGAGTCACTGAGAGTGGAACTCAACAACACTGAGTCACTGAGAGTGGAACTCAACAACACTGAGTGGAACTCAACAACACAGAGTCACTGAGAGTGGAACTCAACAACACTGATTCCCTGAGAGGGGAACTCAACAACACAGAGTCACTGAGAGTGGAACTCAACAACACTGAGTCCCTGAGAGTGGAACTCAACAACACAGAGTCACTGAGAATGGAACTCAACAACACTGAGTCTCTGAGAGTGGAACTCAACAACACAGAGTCACTGAGAGTGGAACTCAACAACAGAGTCACTGAGAGTGGAACTTAACAACACTGAGTCACTGAGAGTGGAACTCAACAACACTGAGTCACTGAGAGTGGAACTCAACAACACAGAGTCACTGAGAGTGGAACTCAACAACACAGAGTCACTGAGAGTGGAACTCAACAACACAGAGTCACTGAGAGTGGAACTCAACAACACAGAGTCACTGAGAGTGGAACTCAACAACACAGAGTCACTGAGAGTGGAACTCAACAACAGAGTCACTGAGAGTGGAACTCAACAACACTGAGTGGAACTCAACAACACTGAGTGGAACTCAACAACACTGTGTCACTGAGAGTGGAACTCAACAACACTGAGTGGAACTCAACAACACAGAGTCACTGAGAGTGGAACTCAACAACAGAGTCACTGAGAGTGGAACTCAACAACAGAGTCACTGAGAGTGGAACTCAACAACACTGAGTGGAACTCAACAACACTGAGTCACTGAGAGTGGAACTCAACAACACAGAGTCCCTGAGAGTGGAACTCAACAACACAGAGTCCCTGAGAGTGGAACTCAACAACACAGAGTCACTGAGAGTGGAACTAAACAACACTGAGTCACTGAGAGTGGAATTCAACAACACTGAGTCACAGAGAGTGGAACTCAACAACACTGAGTCCCTGAGAGTGGAACTTAACAACACTGAGTCACTGAGAGTGGAACTCAACAACACTGAGTCACTGAGAGTGGAACTCAACAACACTGAGTCCCTGAGAGTGGAACTCAACAACACAGAGTCACTGAGAGTGGAACTTAACAACACTGAGTCACTGCGAGTGGAACTCAACAACAGAGTCACTGAGAGTGGAACTCAACAACAGTCCATGAGAGTGGAACTCAACAACACAGAGTCACTGAGAGTGGAACTTAACAACAGAGTCACTGAGAGTGGAACTCAACAACACTGAGTCACTGAGAGTGGAACTTAACAACAGAGTCACTGAGAGTGGAACTCAACAACACTGAGTCACTGAGAGTGGAACTCAACAACACTGAGTGGAACTCAACAACA
>NC_060191.1:75084771-75104771 GCF_021184085.1 Oncorhynchus gorbuscha | reverse complement strand
AGACAGACTACTGAAAGACTACTGACAGACTACAGATGTTTACTGACAGACTACTGACAGACAACAGACTACAGATGTCTACTGACAGACTACTGACAGACTACTGAAAGACTACTGACAGACTACAGACATCTACTGACAGACTACTGAAAGACTACAGACGTCTACTGACAGACTACTGACAGACTACTGACAGACTACAGACAGACTACAGACATCTACTGAAAGACTACTGACAGACTACAGATGTCTACTGACAGACTACTGAAAGACTACTGACAGACTACTGACAGGTTACTGACGTCTACAGACGTCTACTGACAGACTACTGAAAGACTACTGACAGACTACTGACAGACTACTGAAAGACTACTGACAGACTACAGACAGACTACTGAAAGACTACTGACAGACTACAGACATCTACTGAAAGACTACTGACAGACTACAGATGTCTACTGACAGACTACTGACAGACTACAGACGTCTACTGACAGACTACTGACAGACTACTGACAGACTACAGACAGACTACAGACGTCTACTGAAAGACTACTGACAGACTACAGACATCTACTGACAGACTACAGACAGACTACTGACAGACTACTGACAGACTACAGACGTCTACTGACAGACTACAGACAGACTACAGACGTCTACTGACAGACTACAGACAGACTACTGACAGACTACTGACAGACTACAGACGTCTACTGACAGACTACTGAAAGACTACTGACAGACTACAGATGTCTACTGACAGACTACTGACAGACTACAGACAGACTACTGACAGACTACAGACATGGTGCGGTGGGTTATGGGTAATTACCTGTATGGTGCAGTGGGTTATAGGTAATTACCTGTATGGTGCAGGGGGTTATGGGTAATTACCTCTATGGTGCAGTGGGTTATGGGTAATTACCTGTATGGTGCAGTGGGTTATGGGTAATAACCTGTATGGTACAGTGGGTTATGGGTAGTTACCTGTATGGTGCAGTGGGTTATGGGTAGTTACCTGTATGGTGCAGTGAGTTATGGGTAATTACCTGTATGGTGCAGTGGGTTATGTGTAATTACCTGTATGGTGCAGTGGGTTATAGGATAGACTCCTCCAAAGCCAGGTTCCCAGGAGAGGAGCAGGCTAGAGTTGGTGACGTCAACAGCCCTGACTCTCTGGGGCTGGGATGGCAGGACTGTGATGGTCCCAGAGCCTGATGTCGCCACACCTTTACGGTTGTGCGCCTCACAGGAGAAAGTACTGGTTCTGTTCAGACCTGGAGGAGAAAACAGAAAAACACACGTCAAATTAAGGGGTGGGAGGGGGGTTGTTAGAAGCAGCACAGTTATGCATTTCATAATGTTTAATTGTACTTTAACTGGGATCAGAGAGTTGGGACTGGTGCTCCTCTCTTCAACAGCTTGGCTACAGAAGGGAGCGACAGAATGAGTGCTCCTCTCTTCAACAGCTTGGCTACAGAAGGGAGCGACAGAATGAGTGCTCCTCTCTTCAACAGCTTGGCTACAGAAGGGAGCGACAGAATGAGGTACTTTGCTTGGGAGAAACCATCCAGGCAACACATAGGCGTGAAAAGGGAACTGCAGACGTCATTCAAACCCAGAACCCCGACTCAACAGAATCTAGTGTCTGAGCTGTGGTCGAACCAGGGGAAGGTCAGGCTTAGTTCAGGTTAGGATTAAGTTAAGAGTTTGGCATCAAGATTACAGACAGCTTTGTGATCTGGGTGTAGATGCTGATAGAGAACATGGAGGGTAGATGCTGATAGAGAACATGGAGGGTAGATGGGGGTAGATGCTGATAGAGAACATGGAGGGTAGATGGGGTAGATGCTGATAGAGAACATGGAGGGTAGATGGGTGTAGATGCTGATAGAGAACATGGAGGGTAGATGGGGGTAGATGCTGATAGAGAACATGGAGGGTAGATGGGGGTAGATGCTGATAGAGAACATGGAGGGTAGATGGGGTTAGATGCTGATAGAGAACATGGAGGGTAGATGGGGTTAGATGCTGATAGAGAACATGGAGGGTAGATGGGGGTAGATGCTGATAGAGAACATGGAGGGTAGATGGGGGTAGATGCTGATAGAGAACATGGAGGGTAGATGGGGTAGATGCTGATAGAGAACATGGAGGGTAGATGGGTGTAGATGCTGATAGAGAACATGGAGGGTAGATGGGTGTAGATGCTGATAGAGAACATGGAGGGTAGATGGGGGTAGATGCTGATAGAGAACATGGAGGGTAGATGGGGGTAGATGCTGATAGAGAACATGGAGGGTAGATGGGGGTAGATGCTGATAGAGAACATGGAGGGTAGATGGGGGTAGATGCTGATAGAGAAAATGGAGGGTAGATGGGTGTAGATGCTGATAGAGAACATGGAGGGTAGATGGATGTAGATGCTGATAGAGAACATGGAGGGTAGATGGGGGTAGATGCTGATAGAGAACATGGAGGGTAGATGGGGGTAGATGCTGATAGAGAACATGGAGGGTATTTGGGGGTAGATGCTGATAGAGAACATGGAGGGTAGATGGGGGTAGATGCTGATAGAGAACATGCAGGGTAGATGGGTGTAGATTCTGATAGAGGACACAGAGGGTAGATGGATGGAGATGCTGATAGAGAACATGGAGGGTAGATGGGGGTAGATGCTGATAGAGAACATGGAGGGTAGATGGGTGTAGATGCTGATAGAGAACATGGAGGGTAGATGGGTGTAGATGCTGATAGAGAACATGGAGGGTAGATGGGTGTAGATGCTGATAGAGAACACAGAGGGTAGATGCTGTAGCTGCTGATAGAGAACATGGAGTGGAGATGCTGATAGAGAACATGGAGGGTAGATGGGTGTAGATGCTGATAGAGAACATGGAGGGTAGATGGGGGTAGAAGCTGATAGAGAACACCGAGGGTAGATGGGGGTAGATGCTGATAGAGAACATGGAGGGTAGATGGGGGTAGATGCTGATAGAGAACATGGAGGGTAGATGGGGTAGATGATGATAGAGAACACAGAGGGTAGATGGGGGTAGATGCTGATAGAGAACATGGAGGGTAGATGCTGATAGAGAACATGGAGGGTAGATGGGTGTAGATGCTGATAGAGGACACAGAGGGTAGATGCTGTAACTGCTGATAGAGAACATGGAGGGTAGATGGGGGTAGATGCTGATAGAGAACATGGAGGGTAGATGGGGTAGATGATGATAGAGAACATGGAGGGTAGATGGGTGTAGATGCTGATAGGGAACATGGAGGGTAGATGGGGTAGATGCTGATAGAGAACATGGAGGGTAGATGCTGATAGAGAACATGGAGGGTAGATGGGGGTAGATGATGATAGAGAACACAGAGGGTAGATGGGGGTAGATGCTGATAGAGAACAGGGAGGGTAGATGGCTGTAGATGCTGATAGAGAACATGGAGGGTAGATGGGGGTAGATGCTGATAGAGGACATGGAGGGTAGATGGGTGTAGAGGCTGATAGAGGACACAGGGGGTAGATGGGTGTAGATGCTGATAGAGAACATGGAGGGTAGATGGGGGTAGATGATGATAGAGAACATGGAGGGTATGTGGGTGTAGATGCTGATAGAAAACATGGAGGGTAGATGGGTGTAGATGCTGATAGAGAACATGGAGGGTAGATGGGTGTAGATGCTGATAGAGGACACAGAGGGTAGATGGGGGTAGATGCTGATAGAGGACACAGAGGGTAGATAGGGGTAGATGCTGATAGAGAACATGGAGGGTAGATGGGTGTAGATGCTGATAGAGAACACAGAGGGTAGATGCTGTAGCTGCTGATAGAGAACATGGAGGGTAGATGCTGATAGAGAACATGGAGGGTAGATGGGGGTAGATGCTGATAGAGAACATGGAGGGTAGATGGGTGTAGATGCTGATAGAGAACACAGAGGGTAGATGCTGTAGCTGCTGATAGAGAACATGGAGTGTAGATGCTGATAGAGAACATGGAGGGTAGATGGGTGTAGATGCTGATAGAAACATGGAGGGTAGATGCTGATAGAGAACATGGAGGGTAGATGGGTGTAGATGCTGATAGAGAACACAGAGGGTAGATGCTGTAGCTGCTGATAGAGAACATGGAGGGTAGATGGGGGTAGATGCTGATAGAGAACATGGAGGGTAGATGGGTGTAGATGCTGATAGAGGACACAGAGGGTAGATGCTGTAGCTGCTGATAGAGAACATGGAGGGTAGATGGGGGTAGATGCTGATAGAGAACATGGAGGGTAGATGGGTGTAGATGCTGATAGAGGACACAGAGGGTAGATGGGGGTAGATGCTGATAGAGGACACAGAGGGTAGATAGGGGTAGATGCTGATAGAGAACATGGAGGGTAGATGGGTGTAGATGCTGATAGAGAACACAGAGGGTAGATGCTGTAGCTGCTGATAGAGAACATGGAGGGTAGATGCTGATAGAGAACATGGAGGGTAGATGGGGGTAGATGCTGATAGAGAACATGGAGGGTAGATGGGTGTAGATGCTGATAGAGAACACAGAGGGTAGATGCTGTAGCTGCTGATAGAGAACATGGAGTGTAGATGCTGATAGAGAACATGGAGGGTAGATGGGTGTAGATGCTGATAGAAACATGGAGGGTAGATGCTGATAGAGAACATGGAGGGTAGATGGGTGTAGATGCTGATAGAGAACACAGAGGGTAGATGCTGTAGCTGAACATGATAGAGAACATGTAGATGCTGATAGATGGAGGGTAGATGCTGATGCTGATAGAGAACATGGAGGGTAGATGGGTGTAGATGCTGATAGAGAACACAGAGGGTAGATGCTGTAGCTGCTGATAGAGAACATGGAGGGTAGATGGGGGTAGATGCTGATAGAGAACATGGAGGGTAGATGGGTGTAGATGCTGATAGAGGACACAGAGGGTAGATGCTGTAACTGCTGATAGAGAACATGGAGGGTAGATGGGGGTAGATGCTGATAGAGAACATGGAGGGTAGATGGGGGTAGATGATGATAGAGAACACAGAGGGTAGATGGGGGTAGATGCTGATAGAGAACATGGAGGGTAGATGGGTATAGATGCTGATAGAGAACATGGAGGGTAGATGGGGTAGATGCTGATAGAGAACATGGAGGGTAGATGCTGATAGAGAACATGGAGGGTAGATGGGGGTAGATGATGATAGAGAACACAGAGGGTAGATGGGGGTAGATGCTGATAGAGAACATGGAGGGTAGATGGGTGTAGATGCTGATAGAGAACATGGAGGGTAGATGGGGGTAGATGCTGATAGAGGACATGGAGGGTAGATGGGTGTAGAGGCTGATAGAGGACACAGGGGGTAGATGGGGGTAGATGCTGACAGAGGACACAGAGGGTAGATAGGGGTAGATGCTGATAGAGAACATGGAGGGTAGATGGGTGTAGATGCTGATAGAGAACACAGAGGGTAGATGCTGTAGCTGCTGATAGAGAACATGGAGGGTAGATGCTGATAGAGAACATGGAGGGTAGATGGGGGTAGATGCTGATAGAGAACATGGAGGGTAGATGGGTGTAGATGCTGATAGAGAACACAGAGGGTAGATGCTGTAGCTGCTGATAGAGAACATGGAGTGTAGATGCTGATAGAGAACATGGAGGGTAGATGGGTGTAGATGCTGATAGAAACATGGAGGGTAGATGCTGATAGAGAACATGGAGGGTAGATGGGTGTAGATGCTGATAGAGAACACAGAGGGTAGATGCTGTAGCTGCTGATAGAGAACATGGAGGGTAGATGGGGGTAGATGCTGATAGAGAACATGGAGGGTAGATGCTGATAGAGAACATGGAGGGTAGATGGGGGTAGATGCTGATAGAGAACATGGAGAGTAGATGGGTGTAGATGCTGATAGAGAACATGGAGGGTAGATGGGGTAGATGCTGATAGAGAACATGGAGGGTAGATGCTGATAGAGAACATGGAGGGTAGATGAGTGTAGATGCTGATAGAGAACATGGAGGGTAGATGGGTGTAGATGCTGATAGAGGACATGGAGGGTAGATGGGTGTGGTAGTGTTTTAGTGCACCAATACATGAAATGACTGGCACATGTTTTCTGTCTATGTCTCTGTGTGTGACAGCATTTATTGCCCCTTCAATTGACCCCCCCCCCCCACCCTCCCGTGTGTGTGTGTGTGTGGATGTTTGTGGATGTGTACCTGCATGTGTAGTTGTGTGTGTGTGTGTTAATGGCGTGTGTTGTTGATCTGAGAGCCAGTGTATCTGGGTGAGATCAGATGGGACCCACAGGCTGGGGGTTTAGGAATCTGGGTGAGATCAGATGGGACCCACAGGCTGGGGGGTTAGGGATCTGGGTGAGATCAGATGGGACCCACAGGCTGGGGGGTTAGGGATCTGGGTGAGATCAGATGGGACCCACAGGCTGGGGGGTTAGGGATCTGGGTGAGATCAGATGGGACCCACAGGCTGGGGGGTTAGGGATCTGGGTGAGATCAGATGGGACCCACAGGCTGGGGGTGAGGGATCTGGGTGAGATCAGATGGGACCCACAGGCTGGGGGGTTAGGGATCTGGGTGAGATCAGATGGGACCCACAGGCTGGGGGGTTAGGGATCTGGGTGAGATCAGATGGGACCCACAGGCTGGGGGGTTAGGGATCTGGGTGAGATCAGATGGGACCCACAGGCTGAGGGGTTAGGGATCTGGGTGAGATCAGATGGGACCCACAGGCTGGGGGTTTTGGGGGAGGAAGCATGCTGAGGAGTGTAAATCAGGGATAGAGAGAGCTCAGCGTAGAACCACGCCTGGTTCTCATTGAAGGGGCCCCTCTAGAGGGGCAAACATGCTGAGCGCTGACACACACACACTCTCTCACACTCACACGTTGACACACACACACACACACACACTCTCATACTCAGACACACACGTTGACACATGCTGACATTCAGTAGTGAATGAGTCCTCTCAGATAGTGACTCATTGGGTACTCAAAAGCGAACACACACACACACACTGGGGGGGGGTCAACTGAAGGGGCAAAACATGCTGACACACACAGACACACACAGACACACACACAGACACACACACAGACTGAAAACATGTGCCAGTCATTTCAATTAATGGTGCACTAAAATGCACTACCACAACTAAAACACACTACCACAACTAAAACACACTACCACAACTAAAACACACTACCACAACTAAAACACACTACCACAACTAAAACACACTACCACAACTAAAACACACTACCACAACTAAAACACACTACCACAACTAAAACACACTACCACAACTACAACACACTACCACAACTAAAACACACTACCACAACTAAAACACACTACCACAACTAAAACACACTACCACAACTAAAACACACTACCACAACTAAAACAACTAAAACACACTACCACAACTAAAACACACTACCACAACTAAAACACACTACCACAACTAAAACAACTAAAACACACTACCACAACTACAACAACTAAAACACACTACCACAACTAAAACACACTACCACAACTAAAACACACTACCACAACTAAAACACACTACCACAACTAAAACACACTACCACAACTAAAACACACTACCACAACTAAAACACACTACCACAACTAAAACACACTACCACAACTAAAACACACTACCACACAACTAAAACAACTAAAACACACTACCACAACTAAAACACACTACCACAACTAAAACACACTACCACAACTAAAACAACTAAAACACACTACCACAACTACAACAACTAAAACACACTACCACAACTAAAACAACTAAAACACACTACCACAACTAAAACAACTAAAACACACTACCACAACTAAAACAACTAAAACACACTACCACAACTAAAACACACTACCACAACTAAAACACACTACAACAACTAAAACACACTACCACAACTAAAACACACTAAACAACTAAAACACACTACCACAACTAAAACACACTACCACAACTAAAACACACTACCACAACTAAAACACACTAAACCACAACTAAAACACACTAAAACAACTAAAACACACTACCACAACTAAAACACACTACCACAACTAAAACAACTAAACAACTAAAACACACTACCACAACTAAAACAACTAAAACACACTACTAAAACAACTAAAACAACACAACTAAAACACACTACCACAACTAAAAACACACTACCACAACTAAAACACACTACCACAACTAAAACAACTAAAACACACTACCACAACTAAAACACACTACCACAACTAAAACAACTAAAACACACTACCACAACTACAACAACTAAAACACACTACCACAACTACAACAACTAAAACACACTACCACAACTAAAACACACTACCACAACTAAAACACACTACCACAACTACAACAACTAAAACACACTACCACAACTAAAACACACTACCACAACTAAAACAACTAAAACACACTACCACAACTACAACAACTAAAACACACTACCACAACTAAAACACACTACCACAACTAAAACACACTACCACAACTACAACAACTAAAACACTTTCCTTCAATGTGATCACAAGCCCTATTTTTTGTTCCCATGTTCCTAAGTTGCTCCATGTTCCTAAGTTGTTCCTAAGTTGTTCCTAAGTTGTTCCATGTTCCTAAGTTGCTCCTAAGTTGTTCCTAAGTTGCTCCATGTTCCTAAGTTGTTCCTAAGTTGTCCCTAAGTTGCTCCATGTTCCTAAGTTGCTCCATGTTCCTAAGTTGTCCCTAAGTTGCTCCATGTTCCTAAGTTGCTCCATGTTCCTAAGTTGTTCCTAAGTTGTTCCTAAGTTGTTCCATGTTCCTAAGTTGCTCCTAAGTTGTTCCTAAGTTGCTCCATGTTCCTAAGTTGTTCCTAAGTTGTCCCTAAGTTGCTCCATGTTCCTAAGTTGCTCCATGTTCCTAAGTTGTTCCTAAGTTGTTCCTAAGTTGTTCCATGTTCCTAAGTTGTTCCTAAGTTGTTCCATGTTCCTAAGTTGCTCCATGTTCCTAAGTTGCTCCATGTTCCTAAGTTGTTCCATGTTCCTAAGTTGCTCCATGTTCCTAAGTTGTTCCCATGTTCCTAAGTTGTTCCCATGTTCCTAAGTTGTTCCTAAGTTGCTCCATGTTCCTAAGTTGTTCCCATGTTCCTAAGTTGTTCCATGTTCCTAAGTTGTTCCATGTTCCTAAGTTGCTCCATGTTCCTAAGTTGTTCCTAAGTTGTTCCTAAGTTGTTCCATGTTCCTAAGTTGTTCCTAAGTTGTTCCTAAGTTGTTCCATGTTCCTAAGTTGCTCCATGTTCCTAAGTTGTTCCTAAGTTGCTCCATGTTCCTAAGTTGCTCCATGTTCCTAAGTTGTTCCTAAGTTGTTCCTAAGTTGTTCCTAAGTTGCTCCATGTTCCTAAGTTGCTCCATGTTCCTAAGTTGTTCCTAAGTTGTTCCTAAGTTGTTCCTAAGTTGTTCCTAAGTTGTTCCATGTTCCTAAGTTGCTCCATGTTCCTAAGTTGTTCCTAAGTTGTTCCTAAGTTGTTCCTAAGTTGTTTCCATGTTCCTAAGTTGCTCCATGTTCCTAAGTTGCTCCATGTTCCTAAGTTGTTCCTAAGTTGTTCCTAAATTGTTCCTAAGTTGTTCCTAAGTTGCTCCATGTTCCTAAGTTGCTCCATGTTACTAAGTTGTTCATAAGTTGCTCCATGTTCCTAAGTTGTTCCTAAGTTGTTCCTAAGTTGTTCCTAAGTTGCTCCTAAGTTGTTCCTAAGTTGCTCCATGTTCCTAAGTTGTTCCTAAGTTGCTCCATGTTCCTAAGTTGTTCCTAAGTTGTTCCTAAGTTGTTCCTAAGTTGCTCCATGTTCCTAAGTTGTTCCTAAGTTGTTCCTAAGTTGCTCCTAAGTTGTTCCTAAGTTGCTCCATGTTCCTAAGTTGTTCCATGTTCCTAAGTTGTTCCTAAGTTGTTCCTAAGTTGCTCCATGTTCCTAAGTTGTTCCTAAGTTGCTCCATGTTCCTAAGTTGTTCCTAGGTTGTTCCTAAGTTGTTCCTAAGTTGTTCCCATTTTCCTAAGTTGTTCCTATGATAACTAAGCCACAGTGTGTTGTGTTGTCCGGAGAGGACCATGCCTTCATTGTTGTGGTCCGTGTAACGCCAGAAAGAGGACAGGGGATGAGAGCTATGAGAGCGGGGGGGAGCGAAGGAACGTGAGGAGGGAGGGGAGGGAGGGAGGGAGGGAGGGAGGAGGAGGAGGAGGAGGAGGGAGGGAGGGAGGGAGGGAGGGAGGGAGGGAGGGAGGGAGGGAGGGAGCGAAGGAACGTGAGGAGGGAGGGAGGGAGGGAGGGAGGGAGGGAGGGAGGGAGGGAGGGAGGGAGGGAGGGAGGGAGGGAAGGAAGGAACATGAGGAGGGAGGGAGGGAGGGAAGGAACGTGAGGAGGGAGGGAGGGAGGGAGGGAGGGATGAGGAGGAGGAGGAGGAGGAGGAGGAGGGGGAGGGAGGGAGGGAGCGAAGGAACGTGAGGAGGGAGGGAGGGAGGGAGGGAGGGAGGGAGGGAGGGAGGGAGGGAGGGAGGAGGAGGGAGCGAAGGAACTTGAGAAGGGAGGGAGGGAGGAGGAGGGAGGGAGGAGGAGGAGGGAGGGATGGAGGGCTGACCACTGACTGTGTGGGTGAATGAACAGAACATCACGCGGTTGCAACACACCAACCCCTTCCTCTCTTCCCCTTCCTCTCTTTCCTTCCCCAATATCTCCGATTCCCTTTGGTCAGCACATCTCAACCCCTGACAGCAGCCTTCTGTCTCTTCCTCTCAGAGCTGCAGTTCATCCGTAGGCCGTGATTGGAGACCCGACTCATAAGTTCAATATGAGTCACGTTCAAGGTATATTAGTGGCCCATCGACTTTAGAGTCGCGCCGCTATTACAACAGTCTATTTGATGTCAGAACATCGACATGAGCTTGAGAACCGTAAATGATTTGTGAATAGGAAATACATGTTTTTTTTCCATGACAACTTTAAACAAGCTATTTTAGATTGACCCAAAGTAGATATTTTCAAATACATGAAACTTAAAAAAAAAATTAAACATAAATGTTATATCACAACATGTTGATTATTTATAATTTATTATTTATATATATTATTTATATTATTTATTTATTTATTTATATTTATTATTTGGATGTTAGAGCAACGTTGAGGGAGTCCTATTAGAGTCAGAAAACGATACTCATACTGTATGATAGGTCAGCTATACTCATACTGTATGATAGGTCAGCTATACTCATACTGTATGATAGGTCAGCTATACTCATACTGTATGATAGGTCAGCTATACTCATACTGTATGATAGGTTAGCTATACTCATACTGTATGATAGGTTAGCTATACTCATACTGTATGATAGGTTAGCTATACTCGTACTGTATGATAGGTTAGCTATACTCGTACTGTATGATAGGTTAGCTATACTCGTACTGTATGATAGGTCAGCTATACTCATACTGTATGATAGGTCAGCTATACTCATACTGTATGATAGGTCAGCTATACTCATACTGTATGATAGTTTAGCTATACTCATACTGTATGATAGGTCAGCTATACTCATACTGTATGATAGGTCAGCTATACTCATACTGTATGATAGGTCAGCTATACTCATACTGTAGGTTAGCTATACTCATACTGTATGATAGGTCAGCTATACTCATACTGTATGATAGGTCAGCTATACTCATACTGCATGATATGTCAGCTATACTCATACTGTATGATAGGTTAGCTATACTCATACTGTATGATAGGTCAGCTATACTCGTACTGTATGATAGGTTAGCTATACTCGTACTGTATGATAGGTTAGCTATACTCATACTGTATGATAGGTTAGCTATACTCGTACTGTATGATAGGTCAGCTATACTCATACTGTATGATAGGTTAGCTATACTCATACTGTATGATAGGTTAGCTATACTCATACTGTATGATAGGTTAGCTATACTCATACTGTATGATAGGTTAGCTATACTCATAATGTATGATAGGTTAGCTATACTCATACTGTATGATAGGCTAGCTATACTCATACTGTATGATAGGTTAGCTATACTCATACTGTATGATAGGTTAGCTATACTCATACTGTATGATAGGTTAGCTATACTCATACTGTATGATAGGCTAGCTATACTCATACTGTATGATAGGTTAGCTATACTCATACTGTAGGTTAGCTATACTCATAATGTATGATAGGTCAGCTATACTCATACTGTATGATAGGTTAGCTATACTCATACTGTATGATAGGTTAGCTATACTCATACTGTATGATAGGTTAGCTATACTCATACTGTATGATAGGTTAGCTATACTCATACTGTATGATAGGTCAGCTATACTCATACTGTATGATAGGTCAGCTATACTCATACTGTATGATAGGTTAGCTATACTCATACTGTATGATAGGTCAGCTATACTCATACTGTATGATAGGTTAGCTATACTCATACTGTATGATAGGTTAGCTATACTCATACTGTATGATAGGTTAGCTATACTCATACTGTATGATAGGTTAGCTATACTCATACTGTATGATAGGCTAGCTATACTCATACTGTATGATAGGTTAGCTATACTCATACTTTATGATAGGTTAGCTATACTCATAATGTATGATAGGTTAGCTATAATCATACTGTATGATAGGTTAGCTATACTCATACTGTAGGTTAGCTATGCTCATACTGTATGATAGGTTTGCTACACTCATACTTTAGGTTAGCTATACTCATACTGTATGATAGGTTAGCTATACTCATACTGTATGATAGGTTAGCTATACTCATACTGTATGATAGGTTAGCTATACTCATACTGTATGATAGGTTAGCTATACTCATACTGTATGATAGGTTAGCTATACTCATACTGCATGATAGGTTAGCTATACTCGTACTGTATGATAGGTTAGCTATACTCGTACTGTATGATAGGTTAGCTATACTCATACTGTATGATAGGTTAGCTATACTCATACTGTATGATAGTTTAGCTATACTCATACTTTATGATAGGTTAGCTATACTCATACTGTATGATAGGTTAGCTATACTCATACTGTATGATAGGTTAGCTATACTCATACTGTAGGTTAGCTATACTCATACTGTATGATAGGTTAGCTATACTCATACTGTATGATAGGTTAGCTATACTCATACTGTATGATAGGTTAGCTATGCTCATACTGTATGATAGGTTTGCTACACTCATACTGTAGGTTAGCTATACTCATACTGTATGATAGGTTAGCTATACTCATACTGTATGATAGGTTAGCTATACTCATACTGTATGATAGGTTAGCTATACTCATACTGTATGATAGGTTAGCTATACTCATACTGCATGATAGGTTAGCTATACTCGTACTGTATGATAGGTTAGCTATACTCATACTGTATGATAGGTTAGCTATACTCATACTGTATGATAGGTTAGCTATACTCATACTGTATGATAGGTTAGCTATACTCATACTGCATGATAGGTTAGCTATACTCGTACTGTATGATAGGTTAGCTATACTCGTACTGTATGATAGGTTAGCTATACTCATACTGTATGATAGGTTAGCTATACTCATACTGTATGATAGGTTAGCTATACTCATACTGTATGATAGGTTAGCTATACTCATACTGTAGGTTAGCTGTACTCATAATGTATGATATGTTAGCTATACTCATACTGTATGATAGGTTAACTATACTCATACTGTATGATAGGTTAGCTATACTCATACTGTATGATAGGTTAGCTATACTCATACTGTATGATAGGTTAGCTATACTCATACTGTAGGTTAGCTGTACTCATACTGTATGATAGGTTAGCTATACTCATACTGTATGATAGGTTAGCTATACTCATACTGTATGATAGGTTAGCTATACTCATACTGTATGATAGGTTAGCTATACTCATACTGTATGATAGGCTAGCTATACTCATACTGTATGATAGGTTAGCTATACTCATACTGTAGGTTAGCTATACTCATACTGTATGATAGGTTAGCTATACTCATACTGTATGATAGGTTAGCTATACTCATACTGTATGATAGGCTAGCTATACTCATACTGTATGATAGGTTAGCTATACTCATACTGTAGGTTAGCTATACTCATACTGTATGATAGGTTAGCTATACTCATACTGTATGATAGGTTAGCTATACTCATACTGTATGATAGGTTAGCTATACTCATACTGTAGGTTAGCTATACTCATACTGTATGATAGGTTAGCTATACTCATACTGTATGATAGGTTAGCTATACTCATACTGTAGGCTAGCTATACTCATACTGTATGATAGGTTAGCTATACTCATACTGTAGGTTAGCTATACTCATACTGTATGATAGGTTAGCTATACTCATACTGTATGATAGGTTAACCTTGCAGAGAGCATATTCCACTGACAATCTCTTAGAAAAAAAAAATATATAAACTATTGAAACCAAAACTTAAATACAATTGATATTGGCACAAGATGGAGGGATTGACGGAACTTAACTAAAAAGATTACAGTTAATGAGAACGTACATTTAGTCCAGTATAAAGTAACCTATCGGATGTATTATACAAGAAACAACATTGACAAATTCTACAGCACAACGGCAGAGTCTCGTCTAAAGTGTAAAACTACTGATGACTTAATAATTCAGGCTTTCTGGGAAATGTTGTGAAGTCCAAACGTTACGGACAGAGTTAGGAAGACTGCTGTCAGGAGTATTACAATGTAAACTTACTTTTAATTTGTCTGTCTGCGTATTTCAAGATATGGCGTATGAGGGTGCAGTGAGATTTTGTATTTATTTTTTATTTTACCTTTATTTAACCAGGCAAGTCAGTTAAGAACACATTCTTATTTTCAATGACGGCCTGGGAACAGTGGGTTAACTGCCTGTTCAGGGGCAGAACGACAGATTTGTACCTTGTCAGCTCGGGGGTTTGAACTCACAACCTTCTGGTTACTAGTCCAACCACTACACTCTAACCACTAGGCTACCCTGCTGCCTCTACACTCTAACCACTAGGCTACCCTGCCGCCTCTACACTCTAACCACTAGGCTACCTGCCACCTCTACACTCTAACCACTAGGCTACCCTGCCACCTCTACACTCTAACCACTAGGCTACCCTGCCACCTCTACACTCTAACATTTACATTTACATTTACATTACATTTAAGTCATTTAGCAGACGCTCTTATCCAGAGCGACTTACAAATTGGTGCATTCACCTTATGACATCCAGTGGGACAGTCACTTAACAATAGTGCATCTAAAACTTAGGGGGGTGGGGTGAGAGGGATTACTTAACCTATCCTAGGTATTCCTTAAAGAGGTGGGGTTTCAGGTGTCTCCGGAAGGTGGTGATTGACTCCGCTGTCCTGGCGTCGTGAGGGAGTTTGTTCCACCATTGGGGGCCAGGGCAGCGAACAGTTTTGACTGGGCTGAGCGGGAGCTACTTCCTCAGTGGTAGGGAGGCGAGCAGGCCAGAGGTGGATGAACGCAGTGCCCTTGTTTGGGTGTAGGGCCTGATCAGAGCCTGGAGGTACTGAGGTGCCGTTCCCCTCACAGCTCCGTAGGCAAGCACCATGGTCTTGTAGCGGATGCGAGCTTCAACTGGAAGCCAGTGGAGAGAACGGAGGAGCGGGGTGACCCTGCCGCCTCTACACTCTAACCACTAGGCTACCCTGCCGCCTCTACACTCTAACCACTAGGCTACCCTGCCACCTCTACACTCTAACCACTAGGCTACCCTGCCGCCTCTACACTTTAACCACTAGGCTACCCTGCCGCCTCTACACTCTAACCACTAGGCTACCCTGCCGCCTCTACACTCTAACCACTAGCCTACCCTGCCGCCTCTACACTCTAACCACTAGCCTACCCTGCCGCCTCTACACTCTAACCACTAGGCTACCCTGCCGCCTCTACACTCTAACCACTACCCTACCCTGCCGGTCACTCTAACCACTAGGCTACCCTGCCGCTCTACACTCTAACCACTAGGCTACCCTGCCGCCTCTACACTCTAACCACTAGCCTACCCTGCCGCCTCTACACTCTAACCACTAGCCTACCCTGCCGCCTCTACACTCTAACCACTAGGCTACCCTGCCGCCCCGATACCTGATAGGTTGGACGATACTTTTCTATCAATCTTTTTTTATTTTTATAAATAAAATGGAAATCAACCAATCCTCAATCATTAACATGATGGAAAGGTCAAATTCTTTATTATCTAAAAATGTAAAGTGCTTTGGAGAGAAACAAAATGGTTCCAATCATATCCAAATCACATTTTATTGGTCACATACACTTGGTCAGCAGATGTTAATGGTCACATGGTCAGCAGATGTTATTGGTCACATGGTCAGCAGTTGTTAATGGTCACATGGTCAGCAGATGTTAATGGTCACATGGTCAGCAGATGTTAATGGTCACATGGTCAGCAGATGTTATTGGTCACATGGTCAGCAGATGTTAATGGTCACATGGTCAGCAGATGTTAATGCAAGTGCAGCAAAATGCTTGTGCTTCTAGTTTGAAGCCATGTGGCGTAAAGTGATGCTGGTGCTGGAGGTGAGGGCTAGTGGGTCTGGACAGGGGTGATGCTGGAGATGTGGGCTAGTGGGTCTGGACAGGGGTGATGCTGGAGGTGAGGGCTAGTGGGTCTGGACAGGGGTGATGCTGGAGGTGAGGGCTAGTGGGTCTGGACAGGGGTGATGCTGGAGATGGGGGCTAGTGGGTCTGGACAGGGGTGATGCTGGAGATGGGGGCTAGTGGGTCTGGACAGGGGTGATGCTGGAACTGGAGGTGGGGGCTAGTGGGTCTGGACAGGGGGATGCTGGAGGTGGGGGCTAGTGGGTCTGGACAGGGGTGATGCTGGAGATAGGGGCTAGTGGGTCTGGACAGGGGTGATGCTGGAACTGGAGGTGGGGGCTAGTGGGTCTGGACAGGGGGATGCTGGAGGTGGGGGCTAGTGGGTCTGGACAGGGGTGATGCTGGAACTGGAGGTGGGGGCTAGTGGGTCTGGACAGGGGTGATGCTGGAGATGGGGGCTAGTGGGTCTGGACAGGGGTGATGCTGGAGGTGAGGGCTAGTGGGTCTGGACAGGGGTGATGCTGGAGGTGGGGGCTAGTGGGTCTGGACAGGGGTGATGCTGGAGATGGGGGCTAGTGGGTCTGGACAGGGGTGATGCTGGAGATGGGGGCTAGTGGGTCTGGACAGGGGTGATGCTGGAGTGGGGGCTAGTGGGTCTGGACAGGGGTGATGCTGGAGATGGGGGCTAGTGGGTCTGGACAGGGGTGATGCTGGAACTGGAGTTGAGGGCTAGTGGGTCTGGACAGGGGTGATGCTGGAGGTGGGGGCTAGTGGGTCTGGACAGGGGTGATGCTGGAGATGAGGGCTAGTGGGTCTGGACAGGGGTGATGCTGGAGGTGAGGGCTAGTGGGTCTGGACAGGGGTGATGCTGGAGGTGGGGGCTAGTGGGTCTGGACAGGGGTGATGCTGGAGGTGAGGGCTAGTGGGTCTGGACAGGGGTGATGCTGGAGGTGAGGGCTAGTGGGTCTGGACAGGGATGATGCTGGAGATGGGGGCTAGTGGGTCTGGACAGGGGTGATGCTGGAGATGGGGGCTAGTGGGTCTGGACAGGGGTGATGCTGGAACTGGAGGTGGGGGCTAGTGGGTCTGGACAGGGGGATGCTGGAGGTGGGGGCTAGTGGGTCTGGACAGGGGTGATGCTGGAGATAGGGGCTAGTGGGTCTGGACAGGGGTGATGCTGGAACTGGAGGTGGGGGCTAGTGGGTCTGGACAGGGGGATGCTGGAGGTGGGGGCTAGTCGGTCTGGACAGGGGTGATGCTGGAACTGGAGGTGGGGGCTAGTGGGTCTGGACAGGGGTGATGCTGGAGATGGGGGCTAGTGGGTCTGGACAGGGGTGATGCTGGAGGTGAGGGCTAGTGGGTCTGGACAGGGGTGATGCTGGAGGTGGGGGCTAGTGGGTCTGGACAGGGGTGATGCTGGAGATGGGGGCTAGTGGGTCTGGACAGGGGTGATGCTGGAGATGGGGGCTAGTGGGTCTGGACAGGGGTGATGCTGGAGATGGGGGCTAGTGGGTCTGGACAGGGGTGATGCTGGAGATGGGGGCTAGTGGGTCTGGACAGGGGTGATGCTGGAACTGGAGTTGAGGGCTAGTGGGTCTGGACAGGGGTGATGCTGGAGGTGGGGGCTAGTGGGTCTGGACAGGGGTGATGCTGGAGATGGGGGCTAGTGGGTCTGGACAGGGGTGATGCTGGAGGTGAGGGCTAGTGGGTCTGGACAGGGGTGATGCTGGAGGTGGGGGCTAGTGGGTCTGGACAGGGGTGATGCTGGAACTGGAGGTGAGGGCTAGTGGGTCTGGACAGGGGGGATGCTGGAACTGGAGGTGAGGGCTAGTGGGTCTGGACAGGGGTGATGCTGGAGGTGGGGGCTAGTGGGTCTGGACAGGGGGGATGCTGGAGGTGAGGGCTAGTGGGTCTGGACAGGGGTGATGCTGGAGGTGGGGGCTAGTGGGTCTGGACAGGGGTGATGCTGGAGATGGGGGCTAGTGGGTCTGGACAGGGGTGATGCTGGAGGTGAGGGCTAGTGGGTCTGGACAGGACAAAACTCCCGACACAATTTACTAAATATATAGCAGTCTAGGTTGAGCTCTGACAGTGAGTGGAGGCACAAGGCCTTGGTCAGAGACCCACAGACAGATCCCAGCAGTCTGAAGGGAAGGGGAGAGAAGGGGACATTTCTGTGGAGGAGTTGGTTGGGTCTGGGACAGGGTGGGGTTCTTGTGGGTCTGGGGTTGTATTTGAAGAAGCAGAACCAAGGGAATGTCTGGCTATGTGCTGTGTCTGACTGGCTGGCTGGCTGGCTGTGTGTTGTGGCTGGGTGACTGACTGACTGACTGCAAATGGCCGTGTCGATTGGATACAGACTCAAAGCCATATCTCTTTACGGGCCTATTGACTGACTGAATAGTTGTGTTTGTGTCAGCCCATTCCCTAGCTGTGAGTGTCCTGTCAAACAACGATCAACATTAACATGAAGTGAAGAGCACCACCAGCAAACCTGCTCTGATGAGCACCACCAGCAACTTCCTCTGTCTCTTTCTGCCCTGACCTCCCTGACCCCTCCCTGACCCCCCACATCCCTGACTGGGTCCCCCACCACCCCACCTCCCTGACTGGGTCCCCCACCACCCCACCTCCCTGACTGGGTCCCTCACCACCCCACCTCTCTGACTGGGTCCCTCACCACCCCACCTCTCTGACTGGGTCCCTCACCACCCCACCTCCCTGACTGGGTCCCTCACCACCCCACCTCTCTGACTGGGTCCCTCACCACCCCACCTCTCTGACTGGGTCCCCCACCACCCCACCTGACTGGGTCCCCCCACCCCCTCCCTGACTGGGTCCCTCACCACCCCACCTCTCTGACTGGGTCCCCCACCACCCCACCTCCCTGACTGGGTCCCTCACCACCCCACCTCTCTGACTGGGTCCCTCACCACCCCACCTCTCTGACTGGGTCCCTCACCACCCCCCCACCTCCCTGACTGGGTCCCCCCACCCCACCCCACCTCCCTGACTGGGTCCCTCCACCACCCCACCTCCTGACTGGGTCCCCACCACCCCACCTCCCTGACTGGGTCCCTCACCACCCCACCTCCCTGACTGGGTCCCTCACCACCCCACCTCCTGACTGGGTCCCCCACCACCCCACCTCCCTGACTGGGTCCCCCACCACCCCACCTCCCTGACTGGGTCCCCCACCACCCCACCTCCTGACTGGGTCCCCCACCACCCCACCTCCTGACTGGGTCCCCACCACCCCACCTCCCTGA
>NC_060191.1:75074771-75079771 GCF_021184085.1 Oncorhynchus gorbuscha | reverse complement strand
CAGGCTTCCCAAGCGACGACGTCACGTTACCGGGGCTACGGATGAACTGCGGCTCTGAGGGGAAGAGACAGAAGACTGGTTAGCTTCATATTAATAACAACAATAATAATAATAATAATAATAACAATGATATATTCCATTTAGCAGTGTATACATGATGAGTTGTCTCAGCAAGGAATCCAACCCACAATCCTTGGCTTTGCAAGTGCCCACCAATAGAGTCAGTTGGTAGAGCATGGCGCTTGTAACGCCAGGGTAGTGGGTTCGATCCCGGGACCACCCATACGTAGAATGTATGCACACATGACTGTAAGTCGCTTTGGATAAAAGCGTCTGCTAAATGGCATATATTATTATTATTATATATTATTATTATTATTATTATTATATTACATAGGGACCACATTCATAGAATACTATTTGTTGTTTATACATAATATATTTACATTTACTATTGTCTGCAGCAAAATGTATTATTTTATCCAATAAGATGCTGTGTTTGTGTCACATGGTTAGCTTCCTGTCTTGGGCCCTGAGTTTCTCCTGGTCAGGTCACATGGTCAGGAGAAATATGGAATTGTTTTAAGAAGCATACGAGGTACACACACCACACTCTGACTGGACAGATACGAGGTACACACACCACACACCACACTCTGACAGGACAGGTACGAGGTACACACACCACACACCACACTCTGACAGGACAGATACGAGGTACACACACCACATTCTGACTGGACAGATACGAGGTACACACACCACACACCACACTCTGACAGGACAGATACGAGGTACACACACCACACACCACACTCTGACAGGACAGATACGAGGTAACACACCACACACCACACTCTGACAGGACAGAGACGAGGTACACACACCACACTCTGACAGGACAGATACGAGGTACACACACCACACTCTGACTGGACAGAGACGAGGTACACACACCACACTCTGACAGGACAGATACGAGGTACACACACCACACTCTGACTGGACAGATACGAGGTACACACACCACACACCACACTCTGACAGGACAGATACGAGGTACACACACCACACTCTGACAGGACAGATACGAGGTACACACACCACACACCACACTCTGACTGGACAGATACGAGGTACACACACCACACACCACACTCTGACAGGACAGATACGAGGTACACACACCACACTCTGACAGGACAGATACGAGGTACACACACCACACACCACACTCTGACAGGACAGATACGAGGTACACACACCACACACCACACTCTGACAGGACAGATACGAGGTACACACACCACACTCTGACAGGACAGATACGAGGTACACACACCACACTCTGACAGGACAGATACGAGGTACACACACCACACTCTGACAGGACAGATACGAGGTACACACACCACACACTGACAGGACAGATACGAGATACTCGGACAGATACTCCCACACACACACACACACACACACACACACACACACACACACACACACACACACACACACACACACACACACACACACACACACACACACACACACACACACACACACACACACACACACACACACACACACACACACACACACACACACACACACACACACACACACACACACATACACACACACTCCTATACACACACACACATACACACACTCCTATACACACACACATACATACTCCCACACAAACACACACTTCTGTACACACACACACACACTCCTACACACACACTCCTACACACACACTCCTACAAACACACACTCCAGTTCACTAACTCACGGCAGTAAAGATTTTCTCAAGCTTGTCAACCAGCCTTCCTCGTCTGTTTCACTACCAACATCTGACCTCTAACCCCTAACCCCTGACCCGTAGAGGTCCTCTGTTCCCCCTAACCAAGTCGCTCATACACACCACATATACACACATCCATAAAATAACTCTCAACCACTTCACCATGTCAACGGAGCTTAATGCAACAGACAAGGGTTTGTTTCACTTCCACAGAGCAAAACGGAACGGGAATAGAATAGATGAATTTAGACCTGCATTATAGACATCACACACACACCTGCATTATAGACATCACACACACACCTACATTATAGACATCACACACACACCTACATTATAGACATCACACACACACACACACACCTGCATTATAGACATCACACGCACACACACACACCTACATTATAGACATCACACACACACCTACATTATAGACATCACACACACACCTGTATTATAGACATCACACACACACACACACACACACACCTGCATTATAGACATCACACACACACACCTACATTATAGACATCACACACACACACACACCTGCATTATAGACATCACACACACACCTGCATTATAGACATCACACATACAGAGACACACACACACACATGCGCTAACACACACACACATGCGCTAACACACACACACATGCGCTAACACACACACACATGCGCTAACACACACACACACACACACGCTAACACACACACACACACACACACATACAGAGACACACACACACACTATGTTTAAATGAAGGGTGACTGTCTGCCTCATGATTCACTTTATCCGTGTGTATAATGTGTTGGTCTTCATCGTCTTCATCATCTTCACTGTCTCCATGTGTATAATGTGTTGGTCTTCATCGTCTTCATCATCTTCACTGTCTCCGTGTGTATAATGTGTGTGTTTGTGTGTGATAATGTGTGTGTGTGATAATGTGTGTGTGTATGTGTGTGTGTGTGTGTGTGTGTGTGTGTGTGTGTGTGTGTGTGTGTGTGTGTGTGTGTGTGTGTGTGTGTGTGTGTGTGTGTGTGTGTGTGTGTGTGTGTGTGTGTGTGTGTGTGTGTGTGTGTGTGTGTGTGTGTGTGTGTGTGTGATAATGGGTGTATGCATGTGTGTGTGTATGTGTGTGTGATAATGTGTGTGGCCATATTTATGTGTCTCTAGGGACTTCACTTCAGTTAAACTGGTCCATCTTCTCTCTTTCACTCCGTGTTCTCTTTCTCTATATCTCCTCCTACCCCTCCTCTCCTCCTTCTACCCCTCCTCTCCTCCTTCTACCCCTCCTCTCCTCCTTCTACCCCTCCTCTCCTCCTTCTAACCCTCCTCTCCTCCTTCTACCCCTCCTCTTCTCCTACCCCTCCTCTCCTCCTTCTACCCCTCCTCTCCTCCTACCCCTCCTCTCCTCCTTCTACCCCTCCTCTCCTCCTTCTACCCCTCCTCTCCTCCTTCTATCCCTCCTCTCCTCCTTCTACCCCTCCTCTCCTCCTTCTATCCCTCCTCTCCTCCTTCTACCCCTCCTCTCCTCCTTCTACCCCTCCTCTCCTCCTTCTACCCCTCCTCTCCTTCTACCCCTCCTCTCCTCCTTCTACCCCTCCTCTCCTTCTACCCCTCCTCCTACCACTCCTCTCCTCCTCCTACCCCTCCTCTCCTCCTACCCCTCCTCTCCTCCTACCCCTCCTCTCCTCCTCCTACCCCTCCTCTCCTCCTACCCCTCATCTCCTCCTCCTACCCCTCCTCTCCTCCTACCCCTCCTGTCCTCCTACCCCTCCTCTCCTCCTTCTACCCCTCCTCTCCTCCTACCCCTCCTCTCCTCCTTCTACCCCTCCTCTCCTCCTTCTACCCCTCCTCTCCTCCTACCCCTCCTCTCCTTCTACCCCTCCTCTCCTCCTTCTACCCCTCCTCTCCTCCTTCTACCCCTCCTCTCCTCCTTCTACCCCTCCTCTCCTCCTTCTACCCCTCCTCTCCTCCTTATACCCCTCCTCTCCTCCTACCCCTCCTCTCCTCCTTCTACCCCTCCTCTCCTCCTTCTACCCCTCCTCTCCTCTAAACTCTGCATCTCATCAGATATTACACCAACCCTGCATCTCATCAGATATTACACCAACCCTACATCTCATCTCATCAGATATTACACCAACCCTGCATCTCATCAGATATTACACCAACCCTGCATCTCATCAGATATTATACCAACCCTGCATCTCATCAGATATTACACCAACCCTGCATCTCATCAGATATTACACCAACCCTGCATCTCATCAGATATTACACCAACCCTGCATCTCATCAGATATTATACCAACCCTGCATCTCATCTCATCAGATATTATACCAACCCTGCATCTCATCTCATCAGATATTACACCAACCCTGCATCTCATCAGATATTACACCAACCCTGCATCTCATCAGATATTACACCAACCCTGCATCTCATCAGATATTATACCAACCCTGCATCTCATCAGATATTATACCAACCCTGCATCTCATCAGATATTACACCCACCCTGCATCTCATCTCCAACCCTGCATCTCATCAGATATTACACCAACCCTGCATCTCATCAGATATTATGCCAACCCTGCATCTCATCAGATATTACACCAACCCAGCATCTCATCAGATATTACACCAACCCTGCATCTCATCTCATCAGATATTATACCAACCCTGCATCTCATCAGATATTATGCCAACCCTGCATCTCATCAGATATTATACCAACCCTGCATCTCATCTCATCAGATATTATACCAACCCTGCATCTCATCTCATCAGATATTACACCAACCCTGCATCTCATCAGATATTATACCAACCCTGCATCTCATCAGATATTACACCAACCCAGCATCTCATCAGATATTACACCAACCCTGCATCTCATCAGATATTATACCAACCCTGCATCTCATCAGATATTATACCAACCCTGCATCTCATCAGATATTACACCAACCCAGCATCTCATCAGATATTACACCAACCCTGCATCTCATCTCATCAGATATTATACCAACCCTGCATCTCATCTCATCAGATATTACACCAACTCTGCATCTCATCAGATATTATACCAACCCTGCATCTCATCAGATATTACACCAACTCTGCATCTCATCTCCAACCCCGCATCTCATCAGATATTACACCAACCCTGCATCTCATCAG
>NC_060191.1:75029771-75069771 GCF_021184085.1 Oncorhynchus gorbuscha | reverse complement strand
AGTAAAATAAAAACCTCACGGGCAGTTTTCTCTCAGCGCAGAAACTGCGGAAAGTCCATTGTTTTAACTACAGTGACGAAAAACGGCAAAAGTCGCTCCAACATTTTCGGTCTCCAATCAAGTTGTTAAAAACGTTTTTTTGAGGGAGCTGGAAGTGTATTTTCAAACCAGTGTTCGTGCCGTGTTGTTGATCACAGAACTGCTTCTCTAGCCCCACCAAGTTGTCCCGTCCCTGTTCTTTTTCTTCAGTCACACAGGTTTCAAATTCCTTAAACTCAAGTTCTTTCCATTCTCTTGCCTCCTCCTCCCTCTGCCTCTCTCCCTCCCCCTGTGCCTCTGCGTGATTCTCAGAGGATGTGAAGAAAGCAGACACAGCTGATTGTCTTCAGGACAATTCCCGGTCTCTTTTTAATAAGCCTGATTCCCACCTCCTCAACAGTAAATCACTTATTTCCCTCCATTCTCACCCAGTAGCAGTCACTCACTCACTCACTCACTCACTCACTCACTCACTCACTCACTCACTCACTCACTCACTCAGTCTCTCACTCACTCACTCACTCACTCACTCAGTCAGTCAGTCAGTCAGTCAGTCACTCAGTCAGTCACTCACTCAGTCACTAGGTCAGTCACTCACTCAGTCAGTCACTCACTCACTCACTCACTCACTCACTCACTCACTCACTCACTCACTCACTCACTCACTCACTCACTCAGTCACTCAGTCACTCAGTCACTCAGTCAGTCAGTCAGTCAGTCAGTCAGTCTAGCCGACTCCTCACTAAGCTACCAACTAACTACATGTTCATTTTAACACAGAACACAATGTTTAAATATGATGAATGTATGACAGAATATACAATAGAACAAAATATCACGTAAATCAAGAGTCACACACAAGGCTTGATAGAGGTATAACACATTACTGATGCTATTCATTCCCTGATGTCCTGTCTCCTTTGGTCTCTCCCACAACACTGAACCCTGATGTCCTGTCCCCTTTGGTCTCTCCCACAACACTGAACCCTGATGTCCTGTCTCCTTTGGTCTCTCCCACAACACTGAACCCTGATGTCCTGTCTCCGTTGGTCTCTCCCACAACACTGAACCCTGATGTCCTGTCCCCTTTGGTCTCTCCCACAACACTGAACCCTGATGTCCTGTCTCCTTTGGTCTCTCCCACAACACTGAACCCTGATGTCCTGTCCCCTTTGGTCTCTCCCACAACACTGAACCCTGATGTCCTGTCTCCTTTGGTCTCTCCCACAACACTGAACCCTGATGTCCTGTCTCCGTTGGTCTCCCCCACAACACTGAACCCTGATGTCCTGTCCCTTTGGTCTCTCCCACAACACTGAACCCTGATGTTCTGTCCCCCCAACACTTGGTCTCCCTCCCACAACACTGAACCCTGATGATGTCCCCTTTGGTCTCTCCCACAACACTGAACCCTGATGTCCTGTCTCCTTTGGTCTCTCCCACAACACTGAACCCTGATGTCCTGTCCCCTTTGGTCTCTCCCACAACACTGAACCCTGATGTCCTGTCCCCTTTGGTCTCTCCCACAACACTGAACCCTGATGTCCTGTCCCCTTTGGTCTCTCCCACAACACTGAACCCTGATGTCCTGTCCCCTTTGGTCTCTCCCACAACACTGAACCCTGATGCTGTCCCCTTTGGTCTCTCCCACAACACTGAACCCTGATGTCCTGTCTCCGTTGGTCTCTCCCACAACACTGAACCCTGATGTCCTGTCCCCTTTGGTCTCTCCCACAACACTGAACCTTGATGTCCTGTCCCCTTTGGTCTCTCCCACAACACTGCACCCTGATGTCCTGTCCCCTTTGGTCTCTCCCACAACTAATATAATTCAACCAAATCTCAATCAACTCCTAGAAAAAGATACATTCGATTGGAATGATTAGTGGAATGTAGGATATTTCTCAAAACATTATGTTCCCTCATAGCATGTCAACTACTGAACTGTTCCCCTTTGGTATTACATTGAACCTTGATGATTTTTAGATTCAATTTAAAGGGAGGGACACTGAAGGGATGGTCTCCGTTGGACAACACTGCCTGACCTGTGTCTCTCCCACAAGGTGATCTGATTTGTCTGGGACTGGGAGGGTCCCCTTTGGGAGGGAAATCTCAATCAACTCCTAGAAAAAGGATTGGAATGATTAGTGGAATGACCTCAAAACATTATGTTCCCTCATAGCATGATCTACAACTGTTTTGTGGAGATTTGGGATTCAAGGGAGGGAGGGGGAGGGAGGAGCCTGAGGGAGGGAGGGAGGGAGGGAGGGAGGGATTGAGAGAGCCTGACCTGTGAGGTGATCTATTTGTCTGGGAGGGAGGGAGGGAGGGAGGGAGCCTGGGAGGGAGGGAGGGAGGGAGGGAGGGAGGGAGGGAGGGGGAGGGAGGGGGAGGGAGGGAGGGAGAGAGGGAGGGGAAGAGCCTGACCTGTGAGGTGATCTATTTGTCTGGGAGGGAGGGAGGGAGGGAGGGAGGGAGGGAGGGAGGGAGGGAGGGAGGGGAGGGAGGGAGGGGGGAGAGCCTGACCTGTGAGGTGATCTATTTGTCTGGGAGGGAGGGAGGGAGGGAGGGAGCCTGACCTGTGAGGTGATCTATTTGTCTGGGAGGGAGGGAGGGAGGGAGGTAGGGAGGGAGGGAGGCAGGGGAAGAGCCTGACCTGTGAGGTGATCTATTTGTCTGGGAGGGAGGGAGGGAGGGAGGGAGGGAGGGAGGGAGGGAGGGAGGGAGGGAGGGAGGGAGGGAGGGAAGAGCCTGACCTGTGAGGTGATCTATTTTTCTGGGAGGGAGGGAGGGAGGGAGGGGAGAGCCTGACCTGTGAGGTGATCTATTTGTCTGGGAGGGAGGGGGAGGGAGGGAGGGAGGGAGGGAGGGAGGGAGGGAGGGAGGGAGCCTGACCTGTGATGTGATCTATCTGTCTAAGAGGAGGGGGAAGGGGGAGAGGGGAGAAGAGCCTGACCTGTGATGTGATCTATCTGTCTAAGAGGAGGGGGGAAGGGGAGAGGGGAAGAGCCTGACCTGTGATGTGATCTATCTGTCTAAGAGGAGGGGGGAAGGGGGAGAGGGGAGAAGTGTCTGACCTGTGATGTGATCTATCTGTCTAAGAGGAGGGGGGAAGGGGGAGGCAGAAAGTTCACACACACAGAGGCAGCGACATCATGAATAATTGATTTGCAGGGTAGGAGGGGAGAGTCCTTGTTTTTCCCAGGAAAACTCCACTATGCCTGGCTGGAAGGGAGCTGCCGTGGCTTCAGGTTGCCACTTTCATTAGCCAAACACTGCCCAATGCCGTAAGACAGGCATGTTTGTTGAACTTAACAAATAGCTATCCGAACATTCATCATGTTGTGCCCTGTTGAACACACCCCACTGTCCGGCCAGCGGGCAGTGTGATGGAGCTAAGGTTCTGGTCTGTTCTGTTCTGCAGACTGTGTTGTGTATTCCCACAGTGTTTAAGGTAGTTAAGAGCCCTATCTGTTTATATAATATTATAGGCCTGGGTCCTGGGTCTTCTGGACTGGCACTGTCCCTTTAAGAGGGGTTCTATGGTTCTATGCTTGTGAGGTTGTGTTTTGTTTCCCAGGATCTTTAATGGAAAGGAAGAGGGGCTGAGAAAGAGACCATTGTATCTCCTCTCCTTTCAATAGGGGCTTGACTGAACCATGGAGCCTGCACTGCTCTCTGATGGAGGGAGAGAGAGAGAGAGAGAGAGAGAGAGAGAGAGAGAGAGAGAGAGAGAGAGAGAGAGAGAGAGAGAGAGAGAGAGAGAGAGAGAGAGAGACAGAGAGAGAGAGAGAGAGACAGAGAGAGAGAAAGAGAGAGAGAGAGAGAGAGAGAGAGAGAGAGAGAGAGAGAGAGAGAAAGAGAGAGAGAGAGAGAGAGAGAGAGACACAGAGGGGTTCCTGCATGAGAAAGAAGGGACATTCCACTCAAAAACACAAAGTTGGGGAATGTTTGGGGGATGGGGGGTTCTCACAGAGAGGGGTAGTGGGGGGGTGGGCATTAAATCGGAGACGGGATTTACTTTAAATAAAGCAGCTAGTCTTCAACCAGTGTCACGACTTCCGCCGAAGTTGGTCCCTGTCCTTGTTCGTTCGGCGGTCGACGTCACCGACCTTCTAGCCATCGCTGATCCATTTTTCATTTTCCATTTGTTTTGTCTTGTCTTCCATCACACCTGGTTCAATTTCCATCTGTCACATGTTGTGTATTTAACCCTCTGTTCCCTCCTCATGTCCTTGTCCGTAATAGTTTGTTGCTTGTTCAACGGTATATCTGGTGTGACGGATGTGAAACGGCTAGCTCAGTTAGCGGTGGTGCTGGTGTAACGGATGTGAAACGGCTAGCTTAGTTAGCAGTGGTGCTGGTGTAACGGATGTGAAACGGCTAGCTTAGTTAGCGGTGGTGCTGGTGTAACGGATGTGAAAGAGCTAGCTTAGTTAGCGGTGGTGCTGGTGTAACGGATGTCAAACGGCTAGCTCAGTTAGCGGTGGTGAGCGCTAAAATAGCGTTTCAATCGGTGACTTCACTCGCTCTGAGACCTTGAAGTAGTGGCTTTTGTGGAGCGATGGGTAACGATGCTTCGAGGGGTGACTGTTGTTGATGTGTGCAGAGGGTCCCTGGTTCGAGCCCGGGTAATGGGCGAGGGGACGGTCTAAAGTTATACTGGTATTTACCGTTTACCGGGTTCTGTTTGACCCGTTTATTTGTATTGTTCTGTTGCCGGTGGTTTATGGATATTAAACGACGCCGTTGTAAATCAGTTTTCTCTCTCCTGCGCCTAACTTCTCTGCCACCTCACTACAACCAGTCTCCCAAATATCCTGCAGAACTGGTTGTTCCTGGGCTCTCACAGGTATAGGGCATGTTTACGGTATGCTGATGTACAGAGGATTACCAGTGCAGTAAGTCTGAAGACTGGAGGCTTCCCAGAAGGCCCTGAAGGCTTCCCTGAAGGCTTCCCTGAAGGCTTCCCTGAAGGCTTCCCTGAAGGCTTCCCTGAAGGCTTCCCTGAAGGCTTCCCTGAAGGCTTCCCTGAAAGCTTCCCTGAAAGCTTCCCTGAAGGCTTCCCTTCCCAAATAGAGGCAGAGACTACAGATGTTGTTATGACACTGAATTTCAAGCTGTGAAAAAAGAAAAGTAGGCGTGACTATTTTCATTGATCTGTCTTTGTGGGTAAACAAAGGTGACCCGTCGGTTGATATAGAGACATAGGAAGAGGGACAGGAAGTGCTTAAGCATGGGAAAAAACCTCCTCTACCAGCCTGTCACAACCCTCCTCCTCCCTCCAGACAGTAGTCACCTCCTCCATCCAGACACTAGTCTCCTCCTCCTCTTCCCTCCTCCTCCCTCCAGACAGTAGTCTCCTCCTCCATCCAGACACAAGTCTCCTCCTCCTCTTCCCTCCTCCTCCCTCCAGACAGTAGTCTCCTCCTCCCTCCAGACAGTAGTCTCCTCCTCCATCCAGACAGTAGTCTCCTCCTCCTCTTCCCTCCTCCTCCCTCCAGACAGTAGTCTCCTCCTCCCTCCAGACAGTAGTCTCCTCCTCCTCTTCCCTCCTCCCTCCAGACAGTAGTCTCCTCCTCCTCCATCCAGACAGTAGTCTCCTTCTCCTCTTCCCTCCTCCTCCCTCCAGACAGTAGTCTCCTCCTCCTCCCTCCAGCCAGTAGTCTCCTCCTCCTCCCTCCAGCCAGTCGTCTCCTCCTCCTCCCTCCAGACAGTAGTCTCCTCCTCCCTCCAGTACTCCCTCCCTCCAGCTAGTAGTCTCCTTCTCCTCCTCCCTCCTCCCTCCAGACAGTAGTCTCATCCTCCTCCCTACAGACAGTAGTCTCCTCCTCCTCCCTCCAGACAGTAGTCTCCTCCTCCTCCCTCCAGACAGTAGTCTCCTCCTCCTCCCTCCAGCCAGTAGTCTCCTCCTCCTCCCTCCAGACAGTAGTCCACCCCTCCCTCCCTCCCTCCCTCCCTCCCTCCCTCCCTCCCTCCCTCCCTCCCTCCCTCCCCCTCCCTCCCTCCCTCCCTCCAGCCAGTAGTCTCCTCCTCCTCCTCCCTCCCCCTCCAGCCAGTAGCCTCCTCCTCCTCCTCCCTCCCTCCCTCCAGCCAGTAGTCTCCTCCTCCTCCTCCCTCCCCCCTCCAGCCAGTAGATAATAAACACAAGTGAAATAAACAATAAAATATGTACAGTAAACATTACACTTACCACAGTTCCAAAATAACAAAGACATGTCTAATGTCATAGTCATATTGTGTCATACAGTGTTGTAATGATGTGTGAATAGTTACTGACACATCTCCAGCTTCAGAGCACTGAGCAGAGAACTGAGCAGCTCTTCCCTGCCTTTTCTAGTCCCTCTTTAGTCTCCCTCCCCTGCCTTCTCTAATCCCCCTCCCCTGTCCCTCCCAGGCGTGGCACGTTCACCCCAGAGGGGAGAGATGTCAAGCAGGGTCCTGGAGGACAATACATCTCAATGAAACATGACTCCTCTGGTCCGTGCGTGCTGCTGCTAGGTACTGCTGCCCTCTGCTGGTGAAGACTGCTGCCCTCTGCTGGTGAGGACTGCTGCCCTCTGCTGGTGAGGACTGCTGCCCTCTGCTGGTGAGGACTGCTGCCCTCTGCTGGTGAGGACTGCTGCCCTCGGCTGGTGAGGACTGCTGCCCTCTGATGGTGAGGACTGCTGCCCTCTGATGGTGAGGACTGCTGCCCTCTATTTCTAGGTGCTGCTACCCTCTGTTTCTAGGTGCTGCTGCCCTCTGCTGGAGAGGATTGAGGCCCTCTGCTGGTGAGGACTGCTGCCCTCTGTTTCTAGGTGCTGCTGCTGAGAGGATTGAGGCTCCTCTGCTGGTGAGGACTGCTGCCCTCTGCTGGAGAGGATTGAGGCCCTCTGCTGGTGAGGACTGCTGCCCTCTGCTGGTGAGGTTTGCTGCCCTCTGTTTCCAGCTGCTGCTGCCCTCTGCTGGTGAGGACTGCTGCCCTCTGCTGGTGAGGATTGCTGCTCTCTGTTTCTTGGTGCTGCTGCCCTCTGTTTCTAGGTGCAGCTGCCCTCTGTTTCTAGGTGCCTCTGTCCTCTCCTGGTGAGGACTGCTGCCCTCTGCTGGTGAGGATTGCTGCTCTCTGTTTCTTGGTGCTGCTGCCCTCTGTTTCTAGGTGCAGCTGCCCTCTGTTTCTAGGTGCCTCTGTCCTCTCCTGGTGAGGACTGCTGCCCTCTGTTTCTAGGTGCCTCTGTCCTCTCCTGGTGAGGACTGCTGCCCTCTGCTGGTGAGGATTGCTGCTCTCTGTTTCTAGGTGCTGCTGCCCTCTGTTTCGAGGTGCTGCTGCCCTCTGTTTCTAGGAGCAGCTGCCCTCTGTTTCTAGGTGCTGCTGCCCTCTGTTTCTAGGTGCTGCTGCCCTCTGTTTCTAGGTGCTGCTGCCCTCTGTTTCTATCTGCTGTTGCCCTCTGTTTCTAGGTGCTGCTGCCCTCTGTTTCTAGGTGCTGCTGCCCTCTGTATCTAGCTGCTGCTGCCCTCTGCTGGTGAGGACTGCTGCCCTCTGTATCTAGCTGCTGCTGCCCTCTGCTGGTGAGGACTGCTGCCCTCTGTATCTAGCTGCTGCTGCCCTCTGCTGGTGAGGACTGCTGCCCTCTTCTGGTGAGGACTGCTGCCCTCTTCTGGTGAGGACTGCTGCCCTCTGTATCTAGCTGCTGCTGCCCTCTGCTGGTGAGGACTGCTGCCCTCTGCTGGTGAGGACTGCTGCCCTCTGATGGTGAGGACTGCTGCCCTCTGATGGTGAGGACTGCTGCCCTCTGATGGTGAGGACTGCTGCCCTCGGCTGGTGAGGACTGCTGCCCTCTGCTGGTGAGGACTGCTGCCCTCTGATGGTGGGGACTGCTGCCCTCTATTTCTAGGTGCTGCTACCCTCTGTTTCTAGGTGCTGCTGCCCTCTGCTGGAGAGGATTGAGGCCCTCTGCTGGTGAGGACTGCTGCCCTCTGTTTCTAGGTGCTGCTCCCCTCTGCTGGAGAGGATTGAGGCCCTCTGCTGGTGAGGACTGCTGCCCTCTGCTGGTGAGGTTTGCTGCCCTCTGTTTCTAGGTGCCGCTGC
The DNA here is from genome assembly GCF_021184085.1 of Oncorhynchus gorbuscha. Classification (NCBI taxonomy): domain Eukaryota; kingdom Metazoa; phylum Chordata; class Actinopteri; order Salmoniformes; family Salmonidae; genus Oncorhynchus; species Oncorhynchus gorbuscha. Next base: position 75,061,664 of record NC_060191.1, on the reverse strand, counting down.
CCTCTGCTGGTGAGGTTTGCTGCCCTCTGTTTCCAGCTGCTGCTGCCCTCTGCTGGTGAGGACTGCTGCCCTCTGCTGGTGAGGATTGCTGCTCTCTGTTTCTTGGTGCTGCTGCCCTCTGTTTCTAGGTGCAGCTGCCCTCTGTTTCTAGGTGCCTCTGTCCTCTCCTGGTGAGGACTGCTGCCCTCTGCTGGTGAGGATTGCTGCTCTCTGTTTCTAGGTGCTGCTGCCCTCTGTTTTGAGGTGCTGCTGCCCTCTGTTTCTAGGTGCTGCTGCCCTCTGTTTCTATCTGCTGTTGCCCTCTGTTTCTAGGTGCTGCTGCCCTCTGTTTCTAGGTGCTGCTGCCCTCTGTATCTAGCTGCTGCTGCCCTCTGCTGGTGAGGACTGCTGCCCTCTGTATCTAGCTGCTGCTGCCCTCTGCTGGTGAGGACTGCTGCCCTCTGTATCTAGCTGCTGCTGCCCTCTGCTGGTGAGGACTGCTGCCCTCTTCTGGTGAGGACTGCTGCCCTCTGTATCTAGCTGCTGCTGCCCTCTGCTGGTGAGGACTGCTGTCCTCTGTATCTAGCTGCTGCTGCCCTCTGCTGGTGAGGACTGCTGCCCTCTGCTGGTGAGGACTGCTGCCCTCTGATGGTGAGGACTGCTGCCCTTGGCTGGTGAGGACTGCTGCCCTCTGCTGGTGAGGACTGCTGCCCTCTGATGGTGGGGACTGCTGCCCTCTATTTCTAGGTGCTGCTACCCTCTGTTTCTAGGTGCTGCTGCCCTCTGCTGGAGAGGATTGAGGCCCTCTGCTGGTGAGGACTGCTGCCCTCTGTTTCTAGGTGCTGCTGCCCTCTGCTGGAGAGGATTGAGGCCTTCTGCTGGTGAGGACTGCTGCCCTCTGCTGGTGAGGTTTGCTGCCCTCTGTTTCTAGGTGCCGCTGCCCTCTGTTTCTAGGTGCCGCTGCCCTCTGCTGGTGAGGTTTGCTGCCCTCTGTTTCCAGCTGCTGCTGCCCTCTGCTGGTGAGGACTGCTGCCCTCTGCTGGTGAGGATTGCTGCTCTCTGTTTCTTGGTGCTGCTGCCCTCTGTTTCTAGGTGCAGCTGCCCTCTGTTTCTAGGTGCCTCTGTCCTCTCCTGGTGAGGACTGCTGCCATCTGCTGGTGAGGATTGCTGCTCTCTGTTTCTTGGTGTTGCTGCCCTCTGTTTCTAGGTGCAGCTGCCCTCTGTTTCTAGGTGCCTCTGTCCTCTCCTGGTGAGGACTGCTGCCCTCTGTTTCTAGGTGCCTCTGTCCTCTCCTGGTAAGGACTGCTGCCCTCTGCTGGTGAGGATTGCTGCTCTCTGTTTCTAGGTGCTGCTGCCCTCTGTTTCGAGGTGCTGCTGCCCTCTGTTTCTAGGAGCAGCTGCCCTCTGTTTCTAGGTGCTGCTGCCCTCTGTTTCTACGTGCTGCTGCCCTCTGTTTCTAGGTGCTGCTGCCCTCTGTTTCTATCTGCTGTTGCCCTCTGTTTCTAGGTGCTGCTGCCCTCTGTTTCTAGGTGCTGCTGCCCTCTGTTTCTAGGTGCTGCTGCCCTCTGTTTCTAGGTGCTGCTGCCCTCTGTATCTAGCTGCTGCTGCCCTCTGCTGGTGAGGACTGCTGCCCTCTGTATCTAGCTGCTGCTGCCCTCTGCTGGTGAGGACTGCTGCCCTCTGTATCTAGCTGCTGCTGCCCTCTGCTGGTGAGGACTGCTGCCCTCTGCTGGTGAGGACTGCTGCCCTCTGTATCTAGCTGCTGCTGCCCTCTGCTGGTGAGGACTGCTGCCCTCTGTATCTAGCTGCTGCTGCCCTCTGCTGGTGAGGACTGCTGCCCTCTGCTGGTGAGGACTGCTGCCCTCTGATGGTGAGGACTGCTGCCCTATGATGGTGAGGACTGCTGCCCTCGGCTGGTGAGGACTGCTGCCCTCTGCTGGTGAGGACTGCTGCCCTCTATTTCTAGGTGCTGCTACGCTCTGTTTCTAGGTGCTGCTGCCCTCTGCTGGAGAGGATTGAGGCCCTCTGCTGGTGAGGACTGCTGCCCTCTGTTTCTAGGTGCTGCTGCCCTCTGCTGGAGAGGATTGAGGCCCTCTGCTGGTGAGGACTGCTGCCCTCTGCTGGTGAGGTTTGCTGCCCTCTGTTTCTAGGTGCCGCTGCCCTCTGTTTCTAGGTGCCGCTGCCCTCTGCTGGTGAGCTTTGCTGCCCTCTGTTTCCAGCTGCTGCTGCCCTCTGCTGGTGAGGACTGCTGCCCTCTGCTGGTGAGGATTGCTGCTCTCTGTTTCTTGGTGCTGCTGCCCTCTGTTTCTAGGTGCAGCTGCCCTCTGTTTCTAGGTGCCTCTGTCCTCTCCTGGTGAGGACTGCTGCCATCTGCTGGTGAGGATTGCTGCTCTCTGTTTCTTGGTGCTGCTGCCCTCTGTTTCTAGGTGCAGCTGCCCTCTGTTTCTAGGTGCCTCTGTCCTCTCCTGGTGAGGACTGCTGCCCTCTGTTTCTAGGTGCCTCTGTCCTCTCCTGGTAAGGACTGCTGCCCTCTGCTGGTGAGGATTGCTGCTCTCTGTTTCTAGGTGCTGCTGCCCTCGGTTTCGAGGTGCTGCTGCCCTCTGTTTCTAGGAGCAGCTGCCCTCTGTTTCTAGGTGCTGCTGCCCTCTGTTTCTAGGTGCTGCTGCCCTCTGTTTCTAGGTGCTGCTGCCCTCTGTTTCTATCTGCTGTTGCCCTCTGTTTCTAGGTGCTGCTGCCCTCTGTTTCTAGGTGCTGCTGCCCTCTGTATCTAGCTGCTGCTGCCCTCTGCTGGTGAGGACTGCTGCCCTCTGTATCTAGCTGCTGCTGCCCTCTGCTGGTGAGGACTGCTGCCCTCTGTATCTAGCTGCTGCTGCCCTCTGCTGGTGAGGACTGCTGCCCTCTGTATCTAGCTACTGCTGCCCTCTGCTGGTGAGGACTGCTGCCCTCTGCTGGTGAGGACTGCTGCCCTCTGTATCTAGCTGCTGCTGCCCTCTGCTGGTGAGGACTGCTGCCCTCTGTATCTAGCTGCTGCTGCCCTCTGCTGGTGAGGACTGCTGCCCTCTGCTGGTGAGGACTGCTGCCCTCTGATGGTGAGGACTGCTGCCCTCTGATGGTGAGGACTGCTGCCCTCGGCTGTTGAGGACTGCTGCCCTCTGCTGGTGAGGACTGCTGCCCTCTGATGGTGGGGATGTCTACCCTCTGATGGTGAGGACTGCTGTAGGATTACTTTTTTGGCCTTAATATTGCTAAACTCAAGTGTGGTGCACAACAAAATTAATTAATTTACAAGTTTCTTAATCTGTGCATTATGATTGATAGCAGTGCTGCCAAGTGGATATTGGAGTCCATTATGAATGATAGCAGTGCTGCCAACAGGATATTGGAGTCCATTATGAATGATAGCAGTGCTGCCAACAGGATATTGGAGTCCATTATGAATGATAGCAGTGCTGCCAAGTGGATATTGGAGTCCATTATGAATGATAGCAGTGCTGCCAACAGGATATTGGAGTCCATTATGAATGATAGCAGTGCTGCCAAGTGGATATTGGAGTCCATTATGAATGATAGCAGTGCTGCCAACAGGATATTGGAGTCCCGGGAGTCGCCTCTTCACTGTTGACGTTGAGACTGGTGTTTTGCCGCTACTATTTAATGAAGCTGCCAGTTGAGGACTTGTGAGGCATCTGTTTCTCAAACTAGACAGCCTAATGTACTTGTCCTCTTGCTCAGTTGTGCACTGGGGCCTCCCACTCCTCTTTCTATTCTGGTTAGAGCCTGTTCGCGCTGTTCTGTGAACAGTAGTTCAGTAGTACACAGCGTTGTACGAGATCTTCAGTTTCTTGGCAATTTCTCGCATGGAATAGCCTTCATTTCTCAGAACAAGAATAGACTGACGGGTTTCAGAAGAAAGTTCTTTATTACTGTAACGGCGTTCGTCTGTTGAAGGAAGAGAGTCGGACCGAAATGCAGCGTAGTGGTTACTCATGACTTTAATGAAGGAAAACGGAACGATACATGAAATAACTCATAAATACAAAAACAACAAAACGGAACGTAAAACTAATTACAGCCTATCTGGTGACTATAACACAGAGACAGGAACAAACACCCACAAAATACAAAGCGAACTCAGGCTACCTAAATACGGTTCCCAATCAGAGACAACGATAAGCACCTGACTCTAATTGAGAATCGCCTCAGGCAGCCAAGCCTATACCACACCCCTAATCAGCCGCGATCCCAAATAATACAAACCCCAATATAAAACACAACATATAAACCCATGTCACACCCTGGCCTACCCAAACATATAACAAAAACACAAAATACAATGTCCAAGGCGTGACAGAACCCCCCCCCCCCTAAGGTGCGGACTCCCGGACGCACCACAAAAGCATAGGGAGGGTCCGGGTGGGCGTCTGTCCATGGTGGCGGTTCTGGCTCGGGACGTGGACCCCACTCCATAAATGTCCTAGTTCTTCCCCTTCGCGTCCTGGGATAATCCACCTTCTCCGCCGACCATGGCCTAATAGTCCTAACCCAGATCCCCACATAACTGAGGAGCAGCTCGTGACAGAGGGGCAGCTCGGGACAGAGGGGCATCTCAGGACAGAGGGGCAGCTCGGGACAGAGGGGCAGCCCAGGACTGAGGGGCAGCCCGGGACAGAGGGGCATCTCAGGACAGAGGGGCATCTCAGGACAGAGGAGCAGCTCTGGACAATGGGGCAGCCCGGGACAGAGGGGCATCTCAGGACAGAGGGGCATCTCAGGACAGAGGGGCAGCTCGGGACAGAGGGGCAGCCCGGGACAGAGGGGCAGCTCGGGACAGAAGCAGCCCGGGACTGAGGGGAAGCCCGGTACTGAGAGGAAGCCCAGTACTGAGAGGAAGCCCAGTACTGAGAGGAAGCCCAGTACTGAGAGGAAGCCCAGTACTGAGAGGAAGCTCAGGCAGGTAGGAGGCTCCGGTAAATCCTGGCTGGCTGGCGGAACTGGAAGAGTCAGGTTGTCTGGCCGATCTAGAAGATCATGGCAGACTGGCACTTCTGGCGGATCTTGGCAGACTGGCATTTCTGGCGGATCTTGGCAGACTGGCACTTCTGGCGGATCCTGGCAGACTGGCGGCGCTGGGCAGACTGGCGGCGCTGGGCAGACTGGCGGCACTGGGCAGACTGGGAGCACTGGGCAGACTGGGAGCACTGGCGGCGCTGGGCAGACGGGAGACTCCGCCAGCGCAGGAGAGGAGAAAGGCTCTGGCTGCGCTAAACAGGCGGGAGACTCCGACAGCGCAGGAGATTAGAAAAGCGCTGGCTGCGCTGAACAGGCGGGAGACTCCGACAGCACAGGAGAGGAGAAAAGCGCTGGCTGTGCGGAACAGGCAAGGCGCACTGGAGGCCTGGTGCGTGGTGCTGGAACTGGTGGTACTGGATCGAGGACACGCACAGGAAGCCTGGTGCGGGGAGCTGCTACCGGAGGACTGGTGTGTGGAGGTGGCTTTGGATAGGCCGGACCGTGCAGGCGCACTGGAGCTCTTGAGCACCGAGCCTGCCCAAGCTTACCTGGCTCGATGCCCACTCTAGCCCGGCCAATAGGAAGGGCTGGTATGTGCCGCACCTGGCTCTGCACCCGCACTGGAAACACCGTGCGCTCCATAGCATAACACGGTGTCTGCCCGGTCTCTCTAGCCCAACGGTGAGCACAGGGAGTTTGCGCAGGTCTCCTACCTGGCATAACTATTCTCCCTTCTAGCCTCCCCCCCAATGATTTTTTTGGGGTTGCTTTTCTGGCTTCCAACCGCGTTGCCGTGCTGCCTCCTCATACCAGCGCCTCTCCGCTTTATCCGCATCTATTTCTTCCTTGGGACGGCGATATTCTCCCGGCTGCGCCCAGGGTCCTTTTCCGTCTAATATCATCTCCCAAGACCAGAAGTCCTTATATTGCTGCTCCTCACAATTAACAGGGAGAGTAGGCTCAGGTCTGACTCCTGACTCAGCCACTCTCTCTCTGCGCTTTCCCCCAATAAACATTTGGGGGTTACTTTCGTTTTTCGCTCTGCGTCGAAGTGTATTCCCTTTAAACTCCATTCATTCAATAGCCCTCTTCGCATTGCTGAAGCGAATCCCAAGCGGGCTCCTGCACTCTCTCTGGGTCGGCCGCCCACCTGTCGATTTCTTCCCACGTCATATACTCCATGCTTCTGCTGTCCATAACGTCGTTGCCAGTTACACGCTGCTCGGTCCGTGAGAGGTGGTGGGTGTTTCTGTAACGGCGTTCGTCTGTTGAAGGAAGAGAGTCGGACCGAAATGCAGCGTAGTGGTTACTCATGACTTTAATGAAGGAAAACGGAACGATACATGAAATAACTCATAAATACAAAAACAACAAAACGGAACGTAAAACTAATTACAGCCTATCTGGTGACTATAACACAGAGACAGGAACAAACACCCACAAAATACAAAGCGAACTCAGGCTACCTAAATACGGTTCCCAATCAGAGACAACGATAAGCACCTGACTCTAATTGAGAATCGCCTCAGGCAGCCAAGCCTATACCACACCCCTAATCAGCCGCGATCCCAAATTATACAAACCCCAATACGAAACACATCATATAAACCCATGTCACACCCTGGCCTACCCAAACATATAACAAAAACACAAAATACAATGACCAAGGCGTGACAATTACTAGCCTTTTTGAGCCTGTAATCGAACCCACAAATGCTGATGCTCCAGATACTCAACTAGTCTAAAGAAAGACAGTTGTATTGCTTCTTTAAATCCGAATAACAGTTTTCAGCTGTGCTAATATAATTGCAAAAGGGTTTTCTAATGATCAATTAGCCTTTTAAAATGATAAACTTGGATTAGCTAACACAACGTGCCATTGGAACACAGGAGTGATGGTTGCTGATAATGGGCCTCTGTACGCCTATGTAGATATTTCATAAAACATCTGCCGTTTCCAGCTACAATAATAATTTACAACATCAACAATGTCTACACTGTATTTCTGATCAATTTGATGTTATTTTAATGGATAAAATGTTTTGCTTTTCTTTAAAAAACAAGGATAAGTGACCCCAAACTTTTGAACGGTAGTGTATATCTGCAGTACATCTCTATATATATCTGGAGTATATCTACTGTACATCTCTATATATATCTGGAGTATATCTACAGTACATCTCTATATATATCTGCACCGCCCTGGATAGCGAGTATATCTACAGTACATCTCTGATGTCCCTCTATATATCTGGATTTATATCTACAGTACATCTCTATATATATCTGGAGTATATCTACAGTACATCTCTATATATATCTGGAGTATATCTACAGTACATGACCTGGGGTACTAATGTAAGAAATAACACGTAAAAAACAAAAAACTGCATAGTAGGAACGCGAGCGGCGCCACTTCTCTATATATATCTGGAGTATATCTACAGTACATCTCTATATATATCTGGCTTTCCCCCAATAAACAGTTATATCTACAGTACATCTCTATATATATCTGGAGTATATCTACAGTACATCTCTATATATATCTGGAGTATATCTGCAGTACATCTCTATATATATCTGGAGTATATCTACAGTACATCTCTATATATATCTGGAGTATATCTACAGTACATCTCTATATATATCTGGAGTATATCAGAGACAGTACATCTCTATATATATCTGGAGTATATCTACAGTACATCTCTATGAGAATATCTGCCAAGTATATCTACAGTACATCTCTATATATATCTGGCCTACCCAAAGTATATCTACAGTACATCTCTATATATATCTGGAGTATATCTACAGTACATCTCTATATATACAGTTTTCAGCTGTGCTAATATCTGCAGTACATCTCTATATATATCTGGAGTACGTCTGCAGTACATCTCTATATATATCTGGAGTATATCTACAGTACATCTCTGTATATATCTGGAGTATATCTACAGTACATCTCTATATATATCTGGAGTATATCTACAGTACATCTCTATATATATCTGGAGTATATCTGCAGTACATCTCTATATATATCTGGAGTATATCTACAGTACATCTCTATATATATCTGGAGTATATCTACAGTACATCTCTATATATATCTGGAGTATATCTACAGTACATCTCTATATATATCTGGAGTATATCTACAGTACATCTCTGTATATATCTGGAGTATATCTACAGTACATCTCTATAAATACTACAGTATATCTACAGTACATCTCTGTAAATACTACAGTATATCTACAGTACATCTCTATATATATCTGGAGTATATCTACAGTACATCTCTATAAATACTACAGTATATCTACAGTACATCTCTATATATATCTGGAGTATATCTACAGTACATCTCTATAAATACTACAGTATATCTACAGTACATCTCTATAAATATCTACAGTATATCTACAGTACATCTCTGTATATATCTGGAGTATATCTACAGTACATCTCTATATATATCTGGAGTATATCTACAGTACATCTCTATATATATCTGGAGTATATCTACAGTACATCTCTATAAATACTACAGTATATCTACAGTACATCTCTATAAATACTACAGTATATCTACAGTACATCTCTATATATATCTGGAGTATATCTACAGTACATCTCTATATATATCTGCAGTATATCTACAGTACATCTCTGTATATATCTGGAGTATATCTACAGTACATCTCTATATATATCTGGAGTATATCTACAGTACATCTCTGTATATATCTGGAGTATATCTACAGTACATCTCTATAAATACTGCAGTATATCTACAGTACATCTCTATAAATACTGCAGTATATCTACAGTACATCTCTATATATATCTGCAGTATATCTACAGTACATCTCTATAAATATCTGCAGTATATCTACAGTACATCTCTATAAATACTACAGTATATCTACAGTACATCTCTGTATATATCTGCAGTATATCTACAGTACATCTCTATAAATACTACAGTATATACAGTACATCTCTGTAAATACTGCAGTATATCTACAGTACATCTCTATAAATATTGCAGTATATCTACAGTACATCTCTGTATATATCTACAGTATATCTACAGTACATCTCTATAAATACTGCAGTATATCTACAGTACATCTCTGTAAATATCTGCAGTATATCTACAGTACATCTCTATAAATACTACAGTATATCTACAGTACATCTCTATAAATACTGCAGTATATCTATCAGTACATCATCTATATATATCTGCAGTATATCTACAGTACATCTCTGTATATATCTGCAGTATATCTACAGTACATCTCTATATATATCTGGAGTATATCTACAGTACATCTCTATAAATACTACAGTATATCTACAGTACATCTCTAAAAATACTGCAGTATATCTACAGTACATCTCTATATATATCTGCAGTATATCTACAGTACATCTCTGTATATATCTGCAGTACATCTCTATATATATCTGGAGTATATCTACAGTACATCTCTATAAATACTACAGTATATCTACAGTACATCTCTGTATATATCTACAGTACATCATCTCTATAAATACTGCAGTATATCTACAGTACATCTCTATAAATATCTGCAGTATATCTACAGTACATCTCTGTATATATCTGCAGTACATCTCTATATACATCTCTATAAATACTGCAGTATATCTGTAGTACATCTCTATAAATACTGCAGTATATCTGCAGTACTTCTCTCTATATATCTGCAGTACATCTACAGTACATCTCTATAAATATCTATAGTACATCTCTATAAATACTGCAGTATATCTGCAGTACTTCTCTGTATATATCTGCAGTATATCTACAGTACATTTCTGTAAATACTGCAGTATATCTGTAGTACATCTCTATAAATACTGCAGTATATCTACAGTACATCTCTATAAATATTGCAGTATATCTACAGTACATTTCTGTAAATACTGCAGTATATCTGTAGTACATCTCTATAAATACTGCAGTATATCTACAGTACATCTCTATAAATATTGCAGTATATCTACAGTACATCTCTGTATATATCTGCAGTATATCTACAGTACATCTCTATAAATACTGCAGTATATCTACAGTACATCTCTATAAATATTGCAGTATATCTACAGTACATCTCTGTATATATCTACAGTACATCTCTATAAATACTGCAGTATATCTACAGTACATCTATGTATATATCTGCAGTACATCTCTACAAATACTGCAGTATATCTACAGTACATCTCTATAAATACTGCAGTATATCTACAGTACATCTCTATAAATACTGCAGTATATCTACAGTACATCTCTATAAATACTGCAATATATCTACAGTACATCTCTATAAATACTGCAGTATATCTACAGTACACGGTGGCAGATTAAACAACAATGTTCTTCAGCCAGGTGTTTACGTAATGGTATTGTAACGTAATGTTATTGTAGCGGCTGATTTTCCCCTGTCCTTGATAACCCTAACTCTGGCAGAGGACAGATGAACCACGATTAATCCCTGTTCCACATATGACTTTGAAAACAATCAATATTGCGTTGGGTGGGTAACTCCAACCCTGACCCTGACAGAGGACAGATTAACCACGATTAATCCCTGTGGGTGGGTGGGTAACTGTAACCCTACAGAGATATGACTACGCCCAGGTTCTATACAGGTGAACTACCGGTTTATGGTGATGTGTTATAGCCTGTCCCCATTCTAACTCTATGGAAACTCTATGCTATAGAGTTACCATAGAGTTACTACATAGTTACCATATATTTACCATAGAGTTGCCATAGAGTTACTATATATTTACCATAGAGTTACCATAGAGTTACTACATAGTTACCACTATAGAGTTACTATATATTTACAATAGAGTTACCATAGAGTTACTACATAGTTACTATATATTTACCATAGAGTTACCATAGAGGTACTATATATTTACCATAGAGTTACCATAGAGTTACTACATAGTTACTACTATAGAGTTACTATATATTTACAATAGAGTTACCATAGAGTTACTACATAGTTACTATATATTTACCATAGAGTTACCATAGAGTTACTATATATTTACCATAGAGTTACCATAGAGTTACTATATATTTACCATAGAGTTACCATAGAGTTACTATATATTTACAATAGAGTTACCATAGAGTTACTACATAGTTACTATATATTTACCATAGAGTTACCATAGAGTTACTATATATTTACCATAGAGTTACCATAGAGTTACTACATAGTTACCACTATTGACTTACTACATAGTTACCACTATTGATTTACTACATAGTTACCACTATAGAGTTAGTATATATTTACCATAGAGTTACTACATAGTTACCACTATTGACTTACTACATAGTTACCACTATTGACTTACTACATAGTTACCACTATAGAGTTACTACATAGTTACTACATAGTTACCATAGAGTTACTACATAGTTACCACTATAGAGTTAGTATATATTTACCATAGAGTTACTACATAGTTACTATAGAGTTACTACATAGTTACTATAGAGTTACTACATAGTTACCACTATTGAGTTAGTATATATTTACCATAGAGTTACTACATAGTTACTACATAGTTACCATAGAGTTACTACATAGTTACCACTATAGAGTTAGTATATATTTACCATAGAGTTACTACATAGTTACTATAGAGTTAGTACATAGTTACTATATATTTACTATAGAGTTACTACATAGTTACCACTATAGAGTTACTACATAGTTACTATATATTTACCATAGAGTTACTACATAGTTACCATAGAGTTACTACATAGTTACCACTATAGAGTTACTACATAGTTACTATATATTTACCATAGAGTTACTATATATTTACCATAGAGTTACCATAGAGTTACTACATAGTTACTATATATTTACCATAGAGTTACTACATAGTTACTACATGTATATTTACCATAGAGTTACTATATATTTACCATAGAGTTACTACATAGTTACTATATATTTACCATAGAGTTACTATATATTTACCATAGAGTTACCATAGAGTTACTACATAGTTACTATATATTTACCATAGAGTTACTACATAGTTACTATATATTTACCATAGAGTTACTACATAGTTACTATATATTTACCATAGAGTTACTACATAGTTACCACTATAGAGTTACTACATAGTTACTATATATTTACCATAGAGTTACTACATAGTTACCATAGAGTTACTACATAGTTACCACTATAGAGTTACTACATAGTTACTATATATTTACCATAGAGTTACTATATATTTACCATAGAGTTACCATAGAGTTACTACATACTATTACTTACTATATTTACCATAGATTTACTACATAGTTACTACATATTTACCATATAGTTACTACATAGTTACTATATATTTACCATAGAGTTACTACATAGTTACCATAGAGTTACTACATAGTTACCACTATAGAGTTACTACATAGTTACTATATATTTACCATAGAGTTATTATATAGTTACTACATAGTTACCATAGAGTTACTACATAGTTACCACTATAGAGTTACTACATAGTTACTATATATTTACCATAGAGTTACATAGTTTATAGAGTTACTACATAGTTACTATATATTTACCATAGAGTTACTACATAGTTACTACATAGTTACCATAGAGTTACTATATATTTACCATAGAGTTACCATAGAGTTACTACATAGTTACTATATATTTACCATAGAGTTACTACATAGTTACTATATATTTACCATAGAGTTACTATATATTTACCATATAGTTACCATAGAGTTACTACATAGTTACTATATATTTACCATAGAGTTACTACATAGTTACTACATAGTTACCATAGAGTTACTATATATTTACCATAGAGTTACCATAGAGTTACTACATAGTTACTATATATTTACCATAGAGTTACTATAGAGTTACCATATAGTTACTATAGAGTTACTACATAGTTAGCACTATAGAGTTACTACATAGTTACTATATATTTACCATAGACTTACTATATATTTACCATAGATTTACTACATAGTTACCATAGAGTTATTACATAGTTACTATATATTTACCATAGAGTTACTACATAGTTACTATATATTTACCATAGAGTTACTATATATTTACCATAGAGTTACTACATAGTTACCATAGAGTTACTACATAGTTACTATATATTTACCATAGAGTTACTACATAGTTACCATAGAGTTACTACATAGTTACTATATATTTACCACAGAGTTACTACATAGTTACTATAGAGTTACTACATAGTTACCATATATTTACCATAGAGTTACTATATATTTACCATAGAGTTACTACATAGTTACCATAGAGTTACTACATAGTTACTATATATTTACCACAGAGTTACTACATAGTTACTATATATTTACCATAGAGTTACTACATAGTTACTACATAGTTACCATAGAGTTACTATATATTTACCATAGAGTTACTACATAGTTACTATATATTTACCATAGAGTTACTACATAGTTACTATAGAGTTACTACATAGTTACTATATATTTACCATAGAGTTACTACATAGTTACTACATAGTTACCATAGAGTTACTACATAGTTACCATAGAGTTACTACAAAGTTACCATAGAGTTACTATATATTTACCATAGAGTTACTACTTAGTTACTATATATTTACCATAGAGTTACTACATAGTTACTATAGAGTTACTACATAGTTACCATAGAGTTAAATATATAGTAACTATGTAGTAACGCTATGGTAAATATATAACTCTATAGTGGGGCGGCAGGGTAACCTAGTGGTTAGAGCGTGTGACTAGTAACCGGAAGGTTGCGAGTTCAAACCCCCGAGCTGACAAGGTACAAATCTGTCGTTCTGCCCCTGAGCAGGCAGTTAACCCACTGTTCCTAGGCCGTCATTGAAAATAAGAATTTGTTCTTAACTGACTTGCCTAGTTAAATAAAGGTAAAATAAATTAATAAATGGTAACTCCATAGTAACTCCATAGTAACTCCATAGTAACTCCATAGTAACTCCATAGTAACTCCATAGTAACTCCATAGTAACTCCATAGTAACTCTATAGTAACGGCAAACAGCGCTCAACGTTTACCCGTGTATTAAGTTATCACTTCATCATTGGCAGTGTTGGTGAAGCTTGAGGGAGGCAGTGTTGGTGAAGCTTGAGGGAGACAGTGTGGGTGGAGGTTGAGGGAAGCAGTGTTGGTGAAGGTTGAGGGAGGCAGTGAAGGTTGAGGGAGGCAGTGATGGTGAAGCTTGAGGGAGGCAGTGTTGGTGAAGCTTGAGGGAGGCAGTGTGGGTGGAGGTTGAGGGAGGCAGTGTGGGTGGAGGTTGAGGGAGGCAGTGTTGGTGAAGGTTGAGGGAGGCAGTGATGGTGGAGGTTGAGGGAGGCAGTGTTGGTGAAGGTTGAGGGAGGCAGTGTTGGTGAAGGTTGAGGGAGGCAGTGTTGGTGAAGGTTGAGGGAGGCGTTGGTGAAGGTTGAGGGAGGCAGTGTTGGTGAAGGTTAGTGTTGAGGGAGGCAATGCTGGTGGAGGTTGAGGGAGGCAGTGTTGGTGAAGGTTGAGGGTGGCAGTGATGATGGAGGTTGAGGGAGGCAGTGATGGTGGAGGTTGAGGGAGGCAGTGTTGGTGAAGGTTAGTGTTGAGGGAGGCAATGCTGGTGGAGGTTGAGGGAGGCAGTGTTGGTGAAGGTTAAGGGAGGCAGTGCTGGTGGAGGTTGAGGGAGGCAGTGATGGTGGAGGTTATTATTGAGGGAGGCAGTGATGGTGGAGGTTATTATTGAGGGAGGCAGTGATGGTGGAGGTTATTATTGAGGGAGGCAGTGATGGTGGAGGTTGAGGGAGGCAGTGTTGGTGGAGGTTATTATTGAGGGAGGCAGTGATGGTGGAGGTTATTATTGAGGGAGGGAGTGATGGTGGAGATTGAGCGAGGCAGTGCTGGTGGAGGTTATTATTGAGGGAGGCAGTGATGGTGGAGGTTATTATTGAGGGAGGCAGTGATGGTGGAGGTTGAGGGAGGCAGTGCTGGTGGAGGTTATTATTGAGGGAGGCAGTGATGGTGGAGGTTATTATTGATGGAGGCAGTGATGGTGGAGGTTATTATTGAGGGAGGCAGTGATGATGGAGGTTATTATTGAGGGAGGCAGTGATGGTGGAGGTTATTATTGAGGGAGGCAGTGATGGTGGAGGTTGAGGGAGGCAGTGCTGGTGGAGGTTATTATTGAGGGAGGCAGTGATGGTGGAGGTTATTATTGAGGGAGGCAGTGCTGGTGGAGGTTGAGGGAGGCAGTGCTGGTGGAGGTTATTATTGAGGGAGGCAGTGCTGGTGGAGGTTATTATTGAGGGAGGCAGTGCTGGTGGAGGTTATTATTGAGGGAGGCAGTGCTGGTGGAGGTTGAGGGAGGCAGTGATGGTGGAGGTTGAGGGAGGCGGTGATGGTGGAGGTTGAGGGAGGCAGTGATGGTGGAGGTTGAGGAAGGCAGTGATGGTGGAGGTTGAGGGAGACGGTGATGGTTGAGGTTATTATTGAGGGAGGCAGTGATGGTGGAGGTTATTATTGAGGGAGGCAGTGATGGTGGAGGTTATTATTGAGGGAGGCAGTGATGGTGGAGGTTATTATTGAGGGAGGCAGTGATGGTGGAGGTTATTATTGAGGGAGGCAGTGATGGTGGAGGTTATTATTGAGGGAGGCAGTGATGGTTGAGGGAGGCAGTGATGTTTGAGGGAGGCAGTGCTGTGTTTTTAATCTGGCATCTGGACCTGAGTAAAAGTGGTCATAGTTTTAGATTGTGAAGATCAAAATGATATGATGTTGATAGCGACGGTCTAAAATCTGCTGTGGCACTAATTGGATTGTAGAAACAGTACAGGGTTGCGTAAGAACTTATGAAAAGATTGCTAGAGACGAAAGATTCTTAGAAAATAATGATTTGTGTGTGTTTGAGAGAGAGAGAAAGGCAGAGAGATCAAGAGGAGAGGGGGAGATAAAGAGAGAGACAGAGAGAGAGAGAGAAAGAGAGAGTGAGAGAGAGAGAGAGAGAGAGAGAGAGAGAGAGAGAGAGAGAGAGAGAGAGAGAGAGAGAGAGAGAGAGAGAGAGAGAGAGAGGCAGAGATATCGAGAGGAGAGAGGGGGTAAAGAGAGAGAGAGGGAGAGAGAGAGAGGGGTGGGGGACAGAGAAAGAGAGAGAGATGAGAGAGAGAGAGAGGGGTTGGTGGAGGAGAGAGGGAGAGAGAGAGGTGGAGGTTATTATTGAGAGGAGAGAGAGAGAGAGAGAGAGAGAGAGAGAGAGAGAGAGAGAGAGAGAGAGAGAGAGAGAGAGGGGCAGAGAGATCGAGAGGAGAGAGGGGTAGGGGGACAGAGAAAGAGAGAGAGAGAGGACCTGGCTAATACCAATTAGGATATGGCTAAACATACTTGAATCAGTTATGGAACCCATTTCCCTTAATGGTTGTGAGATCTGGGGTCAGCTCACCCACCAAGAATTCACAAAATCGGTCAAACACCAAATTGAGTCTCTGCAAAAATATCCTCTGTGTACAACGTAAAACACCAAATAATGCATGCAGAGCAGAATTAGGCCGATACCCACTAATTATCAAAATCCAGAAAAGAGTCGTTCAATTCTACAACCAACTAAAAGGAAGCGATTCCCAAACCTTTCATAACAAAGCCATCACCTACAGAGAGATGAACCTGGAGAAGAGTCCCTAAGCAAGCTGGTCCTGGGGCTCTGTTCACAAACACAAACACACCCCACAGAGCCACAGGACAGCAGCACAATTAGACCCAACCAAATCATGAGCAAACAAAAAGATAATTACTTGACACATTGGAAAGAATTAACAAAAATACCACAGTGTGACATCACAGCAGCAAGATGTGTGACCTGTTGCCACAAGAAAAGGGCAACCAGTGAAGAACAAACACCATTGTAAATACAACCCATATTTATGTTAATTTGTTTATCCTTTTGTACTTTAACTGTTTGCATATCATTACAACCCTGTATATAGACATACTATGACACTAGAAACGTCTTTATGCTTTCAAACATTTGTTAGTATTATGTTTACTGTTAATTTTTTATTGTTTATTTCACTTTAGTTTATTATGTATTTGACTTGCTTTGACAATGTAAACATATGTTTCACATGCCAATAAAGAGAGAGAGAGAGAGAGAGAGAGAGAGAGAGAGAGAGAGAGAGAGAGAGAGAGAGAGAGAGAGAGAGAGAGAGAGAGAGAGAGAGAGAGAGAGAGAGAGAGAGAGAGGTACAATGACACCCAGAGAGAGAGAGGTACAGTGACACCCAGAGAGAGAGAGAGAGAGAGAGAGAGAGAGAGAGAGAGAGAGAGAGAGAGAGAGAGAGAGAGAGAGAGAGAGAGAGAGAGAGAGAGAGAGAGAGGGGCAGAGATATCGAGAGGAGAGAGGGGGTAAAGAGAGAGAGAGGGAGAGAGAGAGAGGGGTGGGGGACAGAGAAGAGAGAGAGAGAGAGATAGAGAGAGAGAGGGGGTAAAGAGAGAGAGAGAGAGAGAGAGAGAGAGAGAGAGAGAGAGAGAGAGAGAGAGAGAGAGAGAGAGAGAGAGAGAGAGAGAGAGAGAGAGAGAGAGAGAGAGAGAGGGGCAGAGAGATCGAGAGGAGAGAGGGGGTAGGGGGACAGAGAAAGAGAGAGAGAGAGGACCTGGCTAATACCAATTAGGATATGGCTAAACATACTTGAATCAGTTATGGAACCCATTTCCCTTAATGGTTGTGAGATCTGGGGTCCGCTCACCCACCAAGAATTCACAAAATCGGTCAAACACCAAATTGAGTCTCTGCAAAAATATCCTCTGTGTACAACGTAAAACACCAAATAATGCATGCAGAGCAGAATTAGGCCGATACCCACTAATTATCAAAATCCAGAAAAGAGCCGTTCAATTCTACAACCAACTAAAAGGAAGCGATTCCCAAACCTTTCATAACAAAGCCATCACCTACAGAGAGATGAACCTGGAGAAGAGTCCCCTAAGCAAGCTGGTCCTGGGGCTCTGTTCACAAACACAAACACACCCCACAGAGCCACAGGACAGCAGCACAATTAGACCCAACCAAATCATGAGCAAACAAAAAGATAATTACTTGACACATTGGAAAGAATTAACAAAAATACCACAGTGTGACATCACAGCAGCAAGATGTGTGACCTGTTGCCACAAGAAAAGGGCAACCAGTGAAGAACAAACACCATTGTAAATACAACCCATATTTATGTTAATTTGTTTATCCTTTTGTACTTTAACTGTTTGCATATCATTACAACCCTGTATATAGACATACTATGACACTAGAAACGTCTTTATGCTTTCAAACATTTGTTAGTATTATGTTTACTGTTAATTTTTTATTGTTTATTTCACTTTAGTTTATTATGTATTTGACTTGCTTTGACAATGTAAACATATGTTTCACATGCCAATAAAGCCCCTTGAGAGAGAGAGAGAGAGAGAGAGAGAGAGAGAGAGAGAGAGAGAGAGAGAGAGAGAGAGAGAGAGAGAGAGAGAGAGAGAGAGAGAGACAGAGAGAGAGAGAGAGAGAGAGAGAGAGAGAGAGAGAGAGAGAGAGAGAGAGAGAGAGAGAGAGAGAGAGAGAGAGAGAGAGAGAGATGGAGAATGAGAGAGAGAGAATCAATCAACCATCTGGTCTCTCGATGGTGAGCCTCAGGGAGGTGCTTCCTGTCAGTCAGGATAAAGCATCACTATAAGGATTATTTTTCAGGACTCATGTGATGTTGATCTGTTCTGTGGTGTAATTCAGGACAATCCCAATCCCCTAACCCTTATCACCCACCGCTCTCTCACTGCCTGGCAGCTGGGCTGGAGAGAGTCCTAAACAGTCTAGATTAAACTCCCTCTGTTTCTGCCCCTCTCTCTCTCTCTCTCTCTCTCTCTCTCTCTCTCTCTCTCTCTCTCTCTCTCTCTCTCTCTCTCTCTCTCTCTCTCTCTCTCTCTCTCTCTCTCTCTCTCTCTCTCTCTCTCTCTCTCTCTCTCTCTCTCTCTCTCTCTCTCTCTCTCTCTCTCTCTCTCTCTCTCTCTCTCTCTATCCCTCACTCTCACCCAGACACTCAGTTCATATGTGTCTCTTGTTTTTAACAGCAGACATGTCTACAGGAGGAGTACACCGTGGCTTCCTCAGAAAATATGGTAAGACTGACAGTCTTCTAACGGTTCTAACGGTTCTAACGGTTCTAACGGTTCTAACGGTGTAGGCTGTCTGGCTTGGAATAGAGGGATGAACTTGTTTTACTGTGCTACGCAAAAAAATAAAAAAATATTTGATTTGAAATGCTTTGATACATGTTTAGGGATGACATTTATAACAATATAATATAATATATAACAGTTTGTCTAATTCAGCTTTTTTTTTTTTTTTAAAATAGTCCTAGTACTTTCCAGTGTCTTTAATGTAGGAGCTTCTGTAGCTCAGTTGGTAGTGCATGGCGCTTGTAACGCCAGGGTAGTGGGTTCGATCCCCGGGACCACCAATACGTAGAATGTATGCACACATGACTGTAAGTCGCTTTGGATAAAAGCGTCTGCTAAATGGCATATATTATTATATATTAGCTACGTGGATGGTGCACTGTGAAAGGAAGTAGGAAGTGTTGACGCTACAGATGTCTGGAACAGATACAAACTGTACCTGCTGTAAAATAACCAAGTGATTAGATTCAACTCACGTTTATATTATTTCAACCTATTAGTTAGAACTGTTTATTACTAATCTGTAAAAATAAACTACCAATATAAACTCAATTCTCCATGAAGTACAGCTGAATGTACTGGTGGTCTGATAGTCTGGTGGTCTGATGGTCTCCCGGGTAGATTGTTCTACTACTTGTTGCGTCTGTCGTAGTGGATACATTGTATCCGTGCCGCTGTGATGTGTAGGTGATGCGACGCTGCTGTGTGTGTGTGTGTGTGTGTGTGTGTGTGTGTGTGTGTGTGTGTGTGTGTGTGTGTGTGTGTGTGTGTGTGTGTGTGTGTGTGTGTGTGTGTGTGTGTGTGTGTGTGTGTGTGTGTGTGTCTCGGATTATCTCCACACCTCTCAGGATAATCCATCTGTTTCACTCTAATAATCCCTGGTATTCTCCTCCTTCTCCGTCAGCCTGTTAAAGGTTTTTCTTCCGTTGTAAGAGAGGTGGACCAAAATGCAGTGTAGTTATCTTTATACATATTTAATTAAGATGAAAAATACGAACAGTATACAAAAACAATAACCGTGAAAACCCGAAACAGCCCTCCCTATCTGGTGCAAACAAATAAAGAGATAGGAAATCACCCACGAAACACTCAAAGAATATGGCTGCCTAAATATGGTTCCCAATCAGAGACAACGATAAACACCTGCCTCTGATTGAGAACCACTCCAGGCAACCATAGACTTTCCTAGATAACTCCACTAACCACAATCCCATAACCTACAAAAAAAACCTAGACAAAACCAACACATCAGCCATGTCACACCCTGGCCTGACCAACATAATAAAGACAACACAAAATAGACAACACAAAATACTAAGACCAGGGCGTGACACAGCCTAACACATTCTCTGGGTCCACATCCATATATTATTATTAACACAGAGGCTGGCTGGCTGGCTGGCTGGCTGGCTGGCTGGCTGGCTGGCTGGCTGACTGACTGGCTGGCTGGCTGGCTGGCTGGCTGGCTGGCTGGCTGGCTGACTGGCTGGCTGACTGGCTGGCTGGCTGGCTGACTGGCTGGCCGGTCCTGATAATGTCTCTGAAGGACAGAGACACAGAGATATTATAGCTACCTGGGTGATTCTCACGAAACTGGCACTTCACACCAATGTTTTTTTTTTTAAGGCAAATTTTTATTTTTTATTTAAAGAACAACTTTTTCCAATGTACTTCCTCTAGGATCACATGATTGGGATCTGTATTGATCTATTTCATAATTACTGTTATGGTTATTGATCCAACATTTTATCACAACTACGAACAAATTCCAAAAAAAGTAATAAAAACAAAAATGATATATATTTTTTTACATTGGTCACCTAATGAAAAGAAAGAGTTAAACATAAGACTGAAAACAAATATATTTACAATTAAAATTATAACAAATATTTTGTTATTTATTTCATTACCGCAACAAAAACCTTTTCTGAATACTTTATTTCTGTCATAATTTCTTAGGTATATATGTTGAATAATGAACAAAAGACACTAAATCAGATTAAGCCAAAACTAAATATTGGTGTATTAAGGTAATGATTTCAGACATGAGAACACATGTTGTATAGTGTGCCATTAAAAGACTGAACTGAACTGAATCAGAGATTCTGTAACCCAATACATTATCAAACTGAACTGAATCAGAGATTCTGTAACCCAATACATTATCAAACTGAACTGAATCAGAGATTCTGTAACCCAATACATTATCAAACTGAACTGAATCAGAGATTCTGTAACCCAATACATTATCAAACTGAACTGAACTGAATCAGAGATTTAATAACCCAATACATTATCAAACTGTACTGAACTCTATCAGAGATTTAATAACCCAATACATTATCAAACTGATCTGAATCAGAGATTCTGTAACCCAATACATTATCAAACTGTACTGAACTCTATTAGAGATTTAATAACCCAATACATTATCAAACTGTACTGAACTCTATCAGAGATTCAGTAACCCAATACATTATCAAACTGAACTGAATCAGAGATTCTGTAACCCAATACATTATCAAACTGTACTGAACTCTATCAGAGATTTAATAACCCAATACATTATCAAACTGAACTGAATCAGAGATTCTGTAACCCAATACATTATCAAACTGAACTGAATCAGAGATTCTGTAACCCAATACATTATCAAACTGTACTGAACTCTATCAGAGATTTAATAACCCAATACATTATCGAACTGAACTGAACTCTATCAGAGATTCTGTAACCCAATATATTATCAAACTGTACTGAACTCTATCAGAGATTTAATAACCCAGTACATTATCAAACTGTACTGAACTCTATCAGAGATTCAGTAACCCAATACATTATCAAACTGAACTGAATCAGAGATTCTGTAACCCAATACATTATCAA
The DNA here is from genome assembly GCF_021184085.1 of Oncorhynchus gorbuscha. Lineage (NCBI taxonomy): Eukaryota > Metazoa > Chordata > Actinopteri > Salmoniformes > Salmonidae > Oncorhynchus > Oncorhynchus gorbuscha. The sequence continues at coordinate 75,039,466 of NC_060191.1, read as the reverse complement.
ACTGAACTGAATCAGAGATTCTGTAACCCAATACATTATCAAACTGTACTGAACTCTATCAGAGATTTAATAACCCAATACATTATCAAACTGTACTGAACTGAATCAGAGATTCTGTAACCCAATACATTATCAAACTGTACTGAACTCTATCAGAGATTCTGTAACCCAATACATTATCAAACTGAACTGAATCAGAGATTCTGTAACCCAATACATTATCAAACTGTACTGAACTGAATCAGAGATTCTGTAACCCAATACATTATCAAACTGTACTGAACTCTATCAGAGATTTGATAACCCAATACATTATCAAACTGTACTGAACTGAATCAGAGATTTGATAACCCAATACATTATCAAACTGTACTGAACTCTATCAGAGATTCTGTAACCCAATACATTATCAAACTGTACTGAACTCTATCAGAGATTTGATAACCCAATACATTATCAAACTGTACTGAACTCTATCAGAGATTCTGTAACCCAATACATTATCAAACTGTACTGAACTCTATCAGAGATTTAATAACTCAATACATTATCAAACTGAACTGAATCAGAGATTTAATAACCCAATACATTATCAAACTGTACTGAACTCTATCAGAGATTCTGTAACCCAATACATTATCAAACTGTACTGAACTCTATCAGAGATTTAATAACCCAATACATTATCAAACTGTACTGAACTGAATCAGAGATTTGATAACCCAATACATTATCAAACTGAATCAGAGATTCTGTAACCCAATACATTATCAAACTGTACTGAACTCTATCAGAGATTTAATAACCCAATACATTATCAAACTGTACTGAACTCTATCAGAGATTCAATAACCCAATACATTATCAAACTGTACTGAACTCTATCAGAGATTTAATAACCCAATACATTATCAAACTGAACTGAATCAGAGATTCTGTAACCCAATACATTATCAAACTGATCTGAATCAGAGATTCTGTAACCCAATACATTATCAAACTGTACAGAACTCTATCAGAGATTTAATAACCCAATACATTATCAAACTGTACTGAACTGAATCAGAGATTCTGTAACCCAATACATTATTAAACTGTACTGAGCTTTATCAGAGATTTAATAACCCAATACATTATCAAACTGTACTGAACTCTATCAGAGATTTAATAACTCAATACATTATCAAACTGAACTGAATCAGAGATTTAATAACCCAATACATTATCAAACTGTACTGAACTCTATCAGAGATTTAATAACTCAATACATTATCAAACTGAACTGAATCAGAGATTTAATAACCCAATACATTATCAAACTGTACTGAACTCTATCAGAGATTCAGCAACTCAATACATGATCAAACTGAACTGAACTCTATCAGAGAATCAGTATCCCAAATCATAGAATTGTATCATTTGTTAAATCCCAGATGATGTGCATAATACTAAACTCACTGATCTTAATGCAATTGACAAGAATAATATTTGTAATATAATGTATTAGGACCAGTGTTGGGGGTAATGCTTTTCAAAGTAATGTGTTACAGAAATCATTTTACTTTGATGATTACCGGCACGCACCTCTGATCATTGCCATCAATCGCACCAGAGGGCTTTACGAGGGCTTTACGAGGGCTTTACGGTCTAGTGGAGGGTGTGCTTTCTAGAACCCATAGAGGGCTTTACGGTCTAGTGGAGGGTGTGCTTTCTAGAACCCATAGAGGGCTTTACGGTCTAGTGGAGGGTGTGCTTTTTAGAACCCAAAGAGGGCTTTACGGTCTAGTGGAGGGTGTGCTTTCTAGAACCCAAAGAGGGCTTTACGGTCTAGTGGAGGGAACTGAATAGAGTGCTTTCTGGAACCCATACATTAGTGCTTTACGGTCTAGTGGAGGGTGTGATTCTAGAACCCATAGAGGGCTTTACGGTCTAGTGGAGGGTGTGCTTTCTAGAACCCATAGAGGGCTTTACGGTCTAGTGGAGGGTGTGCTTTCTAGAACCCATAGAGGGCTTTACGGTCTAGTGGAGGGTGTGCTTTCTAGAACCCATAGAGGGCTTTACGGTCTAGTGGAGGGTGTGCTTTCTAGAACCCATAGAGGGCTTTACCCGGTCTAGTGGAGGTGTGCTCGAGAACCCAAGAGGGCATTACGGTCAAAGTGGAGGGTGTGCTTTCTAGAATTTAGAGGGCTTTACGGTCTAGTGGAGGGTGTGCTTTCTAGAACCCATAGAGATTTACGGTCTAGTGGAGGGTGTGCTTTCTAGATAACCGTCGCTATGCTACCAGCAATGGCGGCTGGAGAGAAAGATTTTGTATGAAAAGAAAGGACATCTGTACAGAGGTTGAGCTTATACTAAGCTGTGCAACATAAGACATTTCATAGGATTACACATAAATATAAAGGCTAAAGGGATTTTTAAAAATTCATATTTTTCATTATTCTAACTTCCCCATCGCGAGGGAAACTTCTGACAGTTATCAGACCCTGGGAAATTAAGAGCGTCTGCTAAATGACTTAAATGTAAAATGTAAATTATTTCCCCGTTCCATATGCTACAGAAATGTGGTTTATGCCCCAAGTCCAATTCGTGATAGGCATAATTATCCTAATATTACACTTTTATTTTCAAGATTTAAAAACGTGTAAACATGGTAACTGTAATCAGTTACGTTACCAGCAAAGATATTGTAATCGGATTACAGATACTTTTGAAAAACGAGGTAATTACTTTCAAGTTCAAATTGTTTTTTCAATGACATTCAATTACGCATTGAAGAAATGTTTGTTCCAGCCTGAGTGAGTCTGACCACCAATCAGAGACCACTATGATGTCACACCAAATGATGACCACCAATCAGAGACCACTATGATGTCACACCAAATGATGACCACCAATCAGAGACCACTATGATGTCACACCAAATGATGACCACCAATCAGAGACCACTATGATGTCACACCAAATGATGACCACCAATCAGAGACCACTATGATGTCACACCAAATGATGACCACCAATCAGAGACCACTATGATGTCACACCAAATGCGTTTGATGGATCCTTTTTGTCTTTGTCTAATACCTTCCCAACCCTGAACCCCAGTACTCTAACTAGTAACCTTCCCAACCCTGAACCCCAGTACTCTAACTAGTAACCTTCCCAACCCTGACCCCCAGCACTCTAACTAGTAACCTTCCCAACCCAGACCCCCAGCACTCTAACTAGTAACCTTCCCAACCCAGACCCCCAGCACTCTAACTAGTAACCTTCCCAACCCTGACTTCCCCAGCACTCTAACTAGTAACCTTCCCAACCCAGACCCCCAGCACTCTAACTAGTAACCTTCCCAACCCAGACCCCCAGCACTCTAACTAGTAACCTTCCCAACCCAGACCCCCAGCACTCTAACTAGTAACCTTCCCAACCCTGACCCCCAGCACTCTAACTAGTAACCTTCCCAACCCAGACCCCAGCACTCTAACTAGTAACCTTCCCAACCCTGAACCCCAGTACTCTAACTAGTAACCTTCCCAACCCTGAACCCCAGTACTCTAACTAGTAACCTTCCCAACCCTGACCCCCAGCACTCTAACTAGTAACCTTCCCAACCCTGAACCCCAGTACTCTAACTAGTAACCTTCCCAACCCTGACCCCCAGCACTCTAACTAGTAACCTTCCCAACCCAGACCCCCAGCACTCTAACTAGTAACCTTCCCAACCCAGACCCCCAGCACTCTAACTAGTAACCTTCCCAACCCTGACCCCCAGCACTCTAACTAGTAACCTTCCCAACCCAGACCCCCAGCACTCTAACTAGTAACCTTCCCAACCCAGACCCCCAGCACTCTAACTAGTAACCTTCCCAACCCAGACCCCCAGCACTCTAACTAGTAACCTTCCCAACCCTGACCCCCAGCACTCTAACTAGTAACCTTCCCAACCCAGACCCCCAGCACTCTAACTAGTAACCTTCCCAACCCTGAACCCCAGTACTCTAACTAGTAACCTTCCCAACCCTGAACCCCAGTACTCTAACTAGTAACCTTCCCAACCCTGACCCCCAGCACTCTAACTAGTAACCTTCCCAACCCTGACCCCCAGTACTCTAACTAGTACCTTCCCAACCCTGACCCCCAGCACTCTAACTAGTAACCTTCCCAACCCTGACCCCCAGCACTCTAACTAGTAACCTTCCCAACCCAGACCCCCAGTACTCTAACTAGTAACCTTCCCAACCCTGACCCCCAGCACTCTAACTAGTAACCTTCCCAACCCAGACCCCAAGTACTCTAACTAGTAACCTTCCCAACCCTGAACCCCAGTACTCTAACTAGTAACCTTCCCAACCCTGAACCCCAGTACTCTAACTAGTAACCTTCCCAACCCTGAACCCCAGTACTCTAACTAGTAACCTTCCCAACCCTGAACCCCAGTACTCTAACTAGTAACCTTCCCAACCCTGAACCCCAGTACTCTAACTAGTAACCAACCCAGACCCCCAGCACTCTAACTAGTAACCTTCCCAACCCTGAACCCCAGTACTCTAACTAGTAACCTTCCCAACCCTGAACCCCAGTACTCTAACTAGTAACCAACCCAGACCCCCAGCACTCTAACTAGTAACCTTCCCAACCCTGAACCCCAGTACTCTAACTAGTAACCTTCCCAACCCAGACCCCTAGTACTCTAACTAGTAACCAACCCAGACCCCCAGCACTCTAACTAGTAACCTTCCCAAACCTGAACCCCAGTACTCTAACTAGTAACCAACCCAGACCCCCAGCACTCTAACTAGTAACCTTCCCAACCCTGAACCCCAGTACTCTAACTAGTAACCTTCCCAACCCAGACCCCCAGCACTCTAACTAGTAACCAACCCAGACCCCCAGCACTCTAACTAGTAACCAACCCAGACCCCCAGTACTCTAACTAGTAACCTTCCCAACCCAGACCCCCAGTACTCTAACTAGTAACCAACCCAGACCCCCAGCACTCTAACTAGTAACCTTCCCAACCCTGACCCCCAGTACTCTAACTAGTAACCAACCCAGACCCCCAGTACTCTAACTAGTAACCTTCCCAACCCAGACCCCCAGTACTCTAACTAGTAACCTTCCCAACCCTGACCAACAGTACTCTAATTAGTAACCTTCCCAACCCTGAACCCCAGTACTCTAACTAGTAACCTTCCCAACCCAGACCCCCAGTACTCTAACTAATAACCAACCCTGACCCCCAGTACTCTAACTAGTAACCTTCCCAACTCTGACCCCTAGTACTCTAGTGACCTTCCCAACCCTGAACCCCAGTACTCTAACTAGTAACCTTCCCAACCCAGACCCCTAGTACTCTAACTAGTAACCTTCCCAACCCTGATCCCCAGTACTCTAACTAGTAACCTTCCCAACCCAGACCCCTAGTACTCTAACTAGTAACCTTCCCAACCCAGACCCCCAGTACTCTAACTAGTAACATTCCCATCCCTGACCCCCAGTACTCTAACTAGTAACCAACACAGACCCCAGTACTCTAACTAGTAACATTCCCATCCCTGACCCCCAGTACTCTAACTAGTAACCTTCCCAACCCTGACCCCCAGCACTCTAACTAGTAACCTTCCCAACCCAGACCCCCAGCACTCTAACTAGTAACCAACCCAGACCCCCAGCACTCTAACTAGTAACCTTCCCAACCCTGACCCCCAGCACTCTAACTAGTAACCTTCCCAACCCAGACCCCAAGTACTCTAACTAGTAACCTTCCCAACCCTGAACCCCAGTACTCTAACTAGTAACCTTCCCAACCCTGAACCCCAGTACTCTAACTAGTAACCTTCCCAACCCTGAACCCCAGTACTCTAACTAGTAACCTTCCCAACCCTGAACCCCAGTACTCTAACTAGTAACCAACCCAGACCCCCAGCACTCTAACTAGTAACCTTCCCAACCCTGAACTCCAGTACTCTAACTAGTAACCAACCCAGACCCCTAGCACTCTAACTAGTAACCTTCCCAACCCTGAACCCCAGTACTCTAACTAGTAACCTTCCCAACCCAGACCCCTAGTACTCTAACTAGTAACCAACCCAGACCCCCAGCACTCTAACTAGTAACCTTCCCAAACCTGAACCCCAGTACTCTAACTAACTAGTAACCAACCCAGACCCCAGCACTCTAACTAGTAACCTTCCCAACCCTGAACCCCAGTACTCTAACTAGTAACCTTCCCAACCCTGAACCCCAGTACTCTAACTAGTAACCTTCCCAACCCAGACCCCCAGTACTCTAACTAGTAACCAACCCAGACCCCCAGCACTCTAACTAGTAACCTTCCCAACCCTGACCCCTAGTACTCTAGTGACCTTCCCAACCCTGAACCCCAGTACTCTAACTAGTAACCTTCCCAACCCAGACCCCCAGTACTTTCACTAGTAACCTTCCCAACCCTGAACCCCAGTACTCTATCTAGTAACCTTCCCAACCCTGAACCCCAGTACTCTAACTAGTAACCAACCCAGACCCCCAGCACTCTAACTAGTAACCTTCCCAACCCTGAACCCCAGTACTCTAACTAGTAACCTTCCCAACCCTGAACCCCAGTACTCTAACTAGTAACCAACCCAGACCCCCAGCACTCTAACTAGTAACCTTCCCAACCCTGAACCCCAGTACTCTAACTAGTAACCTTCCCAACCCAGACCCCTAGTACTCTAACTAGTAACCAACCCAGACCCCCAGCACTCTAACTAGTAACCTTCCCAAACCTGAACCCCAGTACTCTAACTAGTAACCAACCCAGACCCCCAGCACTCTAACTAGTAACCTTCCCAACCCTGAACCCCAGTACTCTAACTAGTAACCTTCCCAACCCTGAACCCCAGTACTCTAACTAGTAACCTTCCCAACCCAGACCCCCAGCACTCTAACTAGTAACCTTCCCAACCCAGACCCCCAGTACTCTAACTAGTAACCAACCCAGACCCCCAGCACTCTAACTAGTAACCAACCCAGACCCCCAGTACTCTAACTAGTAACCTTCCCAACCCAGACCCCCAGTACTCTAACTAGTAACCAACCCAGACCCCCAGCACTCTAACTAGTAACCTTCCCAACCCTGACCCCCAGTACTCTAACTAGTAACCAACCCAGACCCCCAGTACTCTAACTAGTAACCTTCCCAACCCAGACCCCCAGTACTCTAACTAGTAACCTTCCCAACCCTGACCCCAGTACTCTAATTAGTAACCTTCCCAACCCAGACCCCCAGTACTCTAACTAGTAACCTTCCCAACCCAGACCCCCAGTACTCTAACTAATAACCAACCCTGACCCCCAACTCTAACTAGTAACCTTCCCACTCTGACCCTAGTACTCTAGTGACCTTCCCAACCCTGAACCCCAGTACTCTAACTAGTAACCTTCCCAACCCAGACCCCTAGTACTCTAACTAGTAACCTTCCCAACCCTGATCCCCAGTACTCTAACTAGTAACCTTCCCAACCCAGACCCCAGTACTCTAACTAGTAACCTTCCCAACCCTGAACCCCAGTACTCTAACTAGTAACCAACCCAGACCCCCAGCACTCTAACTAGTAACCTTCCCAACCCTGAACCCCAGTACTCTAACTAGTAACCTTCCCAACCCTGAACCCCAGTACTCTAACTAGTAACCAACCCAGACCCCCAGCACTCTAACTAGTAACCTTCCCAACCCTGAACCACAGTACTCTAACTAGTAACCTTCCCAACCCAGACCCCTAGTACTCTAACTAGTAACCAACCCAGACCCCCAGCACTCTAACTAGTAACCTTCCCAAACCTGAACCCCAGTACTCTAACTAGTAACCAACCCAGACCCCCAGCACTCTAACTAGTAACCTTCCCAACCCTGAACCCCAGTACTCTAACTAGTAACCTTCCCAACCCTGAACCCCAGTACTCTAACTAGTAACCTTCCCAACCCAGACCCCCAGTACTCTAACTAGTAACCAACCCAGACCCCCAGCACTCTAACTAGTAACCAACCCAGACCCCCAGTACTCTAACTAGTAACCTTCCCAACCCAGACCCCCAGTACTCTAACTAGTAACCAACCCAGACCCCCAGCACTCTAACTAGTAACCTTCCCAACCCTGACCCCCAGTACTCTAACTAGTAACCAACCCAGACCCCCAGTACTCTAACTAGTAACCTTCCCAACCCAGACCCCCAGTACTCTAACTAGTAACCTTCCCAACCCTGACCCGCAGTACTCTAATTAGTAACCTTCCCAACCCAGACCCCCAGTACTCTAACTAGTAACCTTCCCAACCCAGACCCCCAGTACTCTAACTAATAACCAACCCTGACCCCCAGTACTCTAACTAGTAACCTTCCCAACTCTGACCCCTAGTACTCTAGTGACCTTCCCAACCCTGAACCCCAGTACTCTAACTAGTAACCTTCCCAACCCAGACCCCTAGTACTCTAACTAGTAACCTTCCCAACCCTGATCCCCAGTACTCTAACTAGTAACCTTCCCAACCCAGACCCCTAGTACTCTAACTAGTAACCTTCCCAACCCAGACCCCCAGTACTCTAACTAGTAACATTCCCATCCCTGACCCCCAGTACTCTAACTAGTAACCAACACAGACCCCAGTACTCTAACTAGTAACATTCCCATCCCTGACCCCCAGTACTCTAACTAGTAACCTTCCCAACCCTGACCCCCAGCACTCTAACTAGTAACCTTCCCAACCCAGACCCCCAGCACTCTAACTAGTAACCAACCCAGACCCCCAGCACTCTAACTAGTAACCTTCCCAACCCTGACCCCCAGCACTCTAACTAGTAACCTTCCCAACCCAGACCCCAAGTACTCTAACTAGTAACCTTCCCAACCCTGAACCCCAGTACTCTAACTAGTAACCTTCCCAACCCTGAACCCCAGTACTCTAACTAGTAACCTTCCCAACCCTGAACCCCAGTACTCTAACTAGTAACCTTCCCAACCCTGAACCCCAGTACTCTAACTAGTAACCAACCCAGACCCCCAGCACTCTAACTAGTAACCTTCCCAACCCTGAACCCCAGTACTCTAACTAGTAACCAACCCAGACCCCTAGCACTCTAACTAGTAACCTTCCCAACCCTGAACCCCAGTACTCTAACTAGTAACCTTCCCAACCCAGACCCCTAGTACTCTAACTAGTAACCAACCCAGACCCCCAGCACTCTAACTAGTAACCTTCCCAAACCTGAACCCCAGTACTCTAACTAGTAACCAACCCAGACCCCCAGCACTCTAACTAGTAACCTTCCCAACCCTGAACCCCAGTACTCTAACTAGTAACCTTCCCAACCCTGAACCCCAGTACTCTAACTAGTAACCTTCCCAACCCAGACCCCCAGTACTCTAACTAGTAACCAACCCAGACCCCCAGCACTCTAACTAGTAACCTTCCCAACCCTGACCCCCAGTACTCTAACTAGTAACCAACCCAGACCCCCAGTACTCTAACTAGTAACCTTCCCAACCCAGACCCCCAGTACTTTCACTAGTAACCTTCCCAACCCTGACCAACAGTACTCTAATTAGTAACCTTCCCAACCCTGAACCCCAGTACTCTTACTAGTAACCTTCCCAACCCAGACCCCCAGTACTCTAACTAATAACCAACCCTGACCCCCAGTACTCTAACTAGTAACCTTCC
>NC_060191.1:74924771-75024771 GCF_021184085.1 Oncorhynchus gorbuscha | reverse complement strand
CCTTAATGCTTCCCTCACGTCTGATAGGCTACTCGGGTTATTTCGCTGCCACTACAGGTGTTATTCTGCCCAGTACTCTGTATGCCATGGGCTCTCCTACCCTGTTCAGCTACCCAGTACTCTGTATACCATGGGCTCTCCTACCCTGTTCCTGCTACCCAGTACTCTGTATACCATGGGCTCTCCAACCCTGTTCCTGTAGCTACCCAGTACTCTGTATACCATGGGCTCTCCTACCCTGTTCCTGTAGCTACCCAGTACTCTGTATACCATGGGCTCTCCAACCCTGTTCCTGCAGCTACCCAGGACTCTGTATGCCATGGGCTCTCCTACCCTGTTCCTGTAGCTACCCAGTACTCTGTATGCCATGGGCTCTCTAACCCTGTTCCTGTAGCTACCCAGTACTCTGTATACCATGGGCTCTCCAACCCTGTTCACGCTACCCAGTACTCTGTATACCATGGGCTCTCCTACCCTGTTCCTGTTCCTGCTACACTGTACTCTGTATTCCATGGGCTCTCCTACCCTGTTCCTGTTCCTGCTACCCTGTACTCTGTATGCCATGGGCTCTCCTACCCTGTTCCTGCTACCCTGTACTCTGTATGCCATGGGCTCTCCTACCCTGTTCCTGTAGCTGCCCAGTACTCTGTATGCCATGGGCTCTCCTACCCTGTTCAGCTACCCAGTACTCTGTATACCATGGGCTCTCCTACCCTGTTCCTGTTCCTGCTACCCTGTACTCTGTATGCCATGGGCTCTCCAACCCTGTTCAGCTTCCCAGTACTCTGTATGCCATGGGCTCTCCTACCCTGTTCAGCTACCCAGTACTCTGTATACCATGGGCTCTCCTACCCTGTTCAGCTACCCATGGGCTCTCCTACCCTGTTCAGCTACCCAGTACTCTGTATACCATGGGCTCTCCAACCCTGTTCAGCTACCCAGTACTCTGTATACCATGGGCTCTCCTACCCTGTTCCTGTAGCTACCCAGTACTCTGTATACCATGGGCTCTCCTACCCTGTTCCTGTATCTACCCAGTACTCTGTATGCCATGGGCCCTCCTACCCTGTTCAGCTACCCAGTACTCTATATACCATGGGCTCTCCTACCCTGTTCCTGCAGCTACCCAGTACTCTGTATGCCATGGGCTCTCCTACCCTGTTCAGCTACCCAGTACTCTGTATACCATGGGCTCTCCTACCCTGTTCCTGCTACCCAGTACTCTGTATGCCATGGGCTCTCCAACCCTGTTCCTGCTACCCAGTACTCTGTATACCATGGGCTCTCCAACCCTGTTCAGCTACCCAGTACTCTGTATGCCATGGGCTCTCCCACCCTGTTCCTGTAGCTACCCAGTACTCTGTATGCAACAGGCTCTCCAACCCTGTTCAGCTACCCAGTACTCCCTGGGCTCTCCTACCCTGTTCAGCAGCTACCCAGCTCTCCAACTCTACCCAGGACTCTGTATGCCATGGGCTCTCCTACCCTGTTCCTGTTCAGTACTCTGTATGCCATGGGCTCTCCAACCCTGTCCTGTACAGTACTCTGTATACCATGGGCTCTCCAACCCTGTTCACGCTACCCAGTACTCTGTATACCATGGGCTCTCCTACCCTGTTCCTGTTACTCATGCCATGGGCTCTCCTACCCTGTTCCTGTTCCTGCAGTACTCTGTATGCCATGGGCTCTCCTACCCTGTTCCTGCTACCCAGTACTCTGTATACCATGGCCATCTCCTACCCTGTTCAGCTACCCAGTACTCTGTATACCATGGGGCTGCTCTACCCAGTACTCTGTAACCCTGGGCTCTCCACCCTGTTCCCCAGTACTCTGTATGCCATGGGCTCTCCTACCCTGTTCAGCTACCCAGTACTCTGTATACCATGGGCTCTCCTACCCTGTTCAGCTACCCAGTACTCTGTATACCATGGGCTCTCCAACCCTGTTCAGGTACCCAGTACTCTGCATACCATGGGCTCTCCTACCCTGTTCCTGTAGCTACCCAGTACTCTGCATACCATGGGATCTCCTACCCTGTTCCTGCCACCCAGTACTCTGTATACCATGGGCTCCCCTACCCTGTTCAGCTACCCAGTACTCTGTATACCATGGGCTCTCCTACCCTGTGCTTCATTTAGGGAAACCAAATGAAATCTGTTCAGGAACATCCATAGTAACATGTTTTTACAACTAAACATATTTCCTTAAAGTGCCTCTCTCTGTGTGCTGGAGAATGGAATGAAGGAGAGAGGAGGAGACGGAAACACACAGTGGTGAGATATTCTGTAGCTGAAGGTAATGTGTCGGCCAATAAGTTATAAAAAAATATATTTTTAAAATCCCTATTACTAGGCTAATCAAAATCAAATACAAATTGTAGGAAAACTCTGAATTTGATTAATTTAGACTAGACAATCATTGTTTTAATTCGGGTTTTTTTTGGGGGGGGGGGCTTGGCTTATGAATATGCATGAGCTCTAATTTGATTATGCATGTTTTTTGAATGAATCATCACCTTAGAAACGACCATGTTTCCCACTCAGTTTCAACCTGTTGTTGAACTTTCTTTCTTCAAATTGATCAATTCACAGTGAGGTGAGTTTTAAAATGCACAATACTGTTTTGATGATGTGATTTTCAATAGAAGTTAGAGCCCTGAGTACCAGACCATTAGGACCTGATGGTAGTTAGAGCCCTGAGTACCAGACCATTAGGACCTGATGGTAGTTAGAGCCCTGAGTACCAGGCAATTAGGGCCTGATGGTCGTTAGAGCCCTGAGTACCAGGCCATTAGGGCCTGATGGTCGTTAGAGCCCTGAGTACCAGGTCATTAGGACCTGATGGTAGTTAGAGCCCTGAGTACCAGACCATTAGGACCTGATGGTAGTTAGAGCCCTGAGTACCAAGCCATTAGGACCTGATGGTAGTTGGAGCCCTGAGTACCAGGCCATTAGGACCTGATGGTCGTTAGAGCCCTGAGTACCAGGCCATTAGGGCCTGATGGTCGTTAGAGCCCTGAGTACCAGACCATTAGGACCTGATGGTAGTTAGAGCCCTGAGTACCAGACCATTAGGACCTGATGGTAGTTAGAGCCCTGAGTACCAGGCAATTAGGGCCTGATGGTCGTTAGAGCCCTGAGTACCAGGCCATTAGGGCCTGATGGTCGTTAGAGCCCTGAGTACCAGGTCATTAGGACCTGATGGTAGTTAGAGCCCTGAGTACCAGACCATTAGGACCTGATGGTAGTTAGAGCCCTGAGTACCAAGCCATTAGGACCTGATGGTAGTTGGAGCCCTGAGTACCAGGTAATAAGGGCCTGATGGTCGTTAGAGCCATGAGTACCAGGCCATTAGGGCCTGATGGTAGTTAGAGCCCTGAGTACCAGACCATTAGGACCTGATGGTCGTTAGAGCCCTGAGTACCAGCCCATTAGGGCCTGATGGTCGTTAGAGCCATGAGTACCAGACCATTAGGACCTGATGGTAATTAGAGCCCTGAGTACCAGGCCATTAGGACCTGATGGTCGTTAGAGCCCTGTACCAGGCCATTAGGACCTGATGGTAGTTAGAGCCATGAGTACCAGACCATTAGGACCTGATGGTAGTTAGAGCCATGAGTACCAGACCATTAGGACCTGATGGTAGTTAGAGCCCTGAGTACCAGGTCATTAGGACCTGATGGTAGTTAGAGCCCTGAGTACCAGGCCATTAGGACCTGATGGTCGTTAGAGCCCTGTACCAGGCCATTAGGACCTGATGGTAGTTAGAGCCCTGAGTACCAGGCCATTAGAGCCTGATGGTAGTTAGAGCCCTGAGTACCAGGCCATTAGGACCTGATGGTAGTTAGAGCCCTGAGTACCAGGCCATTAGGACCTGATGGTAGTTAGATAGTTTGGGTACTACCAAAGTATGTCCGGAGTGCATAAGAGGAGATTAACATGACTCAATGGTCACGTACTGCGGTCATGACTCATGACAGTCTGTCCACAACAGCCCTAGTAATGGCTCTATATAGTACTGCATGTTTCACCAGAGTCTGTTCTGAACTTAATTACGAAACTGTGAAAAGACCCCTGGTGGCATGTCTTGTGGGGTACGTATGGGTTTATGAGCTGTGTTAGCTGTGTTAGATGCTTACAACATGTCAAAACCTGTCATTAAGACTGGTTGTGATGCAGTAAATCTTTACTTTGAGCCAGGAGAGATTGCCATGCAGGTTATTGATATTGTCCCTCTGTGTACATTTAAGGGCCTGCTCTGTTCAGGGCCAACTACAATTTGTCTATGTTCTTTGTGGCACTTAACCATATAACTGGTCAGTAGTCTCGGTGTGATAAAAGGCCTTGGGTACTTGTTTAGTTGATCATGATATTAAGAATGCAGAGCAGCTCTATATCTCGGACAGACCTCTCTCCAGTGTAGCGACCATTGCATCAATGATACTCTGAATCACCTATACTCCACAAGGTCCCCAGTCCGGGGTCTCCAGCGAAGGTCCCCAGTCCGGAGCCTCCAGTGAACGTCCCGAGTCCGGGGCCTCTGGCGAAGGTCCCCAGTCCGGAGCCTCCAGCGAAGGTCCCCAGTCCGGGGCCTCCGGCAAAGGTCCCCAGTCCGGAGCCTCCAGCGAAGGTCCCCAGTCCAGGGTTTTCAGCGAAGGTCCCCAGTCCGGGGCCTCCGGCGAAGGTCCCCAGTCCGGGGCCTCCGGCAAAGGTCCCCAGTCCGGAGCGAAGGTCCCCAGTCCGGAGCCTCCAGCGAAGGTCCCCAGTCCAGGGTTTCCAGCGAAGGTCCCCAGTCCAGGGTTTCCAGCGAAGGTCCCCAGTCCGGGGCCTCCAGCGAAGGTCCCCAGTCCAGGGTACTGTCACGCCCTGACCTGAGATATCTCTGTTTCCTTTATATTTTGGTTAGGGTCAGAGTGTGACTAGGGTTGATACGTTAGTTTTGCATTGTCAAGTTTTTTTTGGAAGTCATTGGTTTTTGTAGGTCTAGGTATTTGCATGTCTATGGTGGCCTGATATGGTTCCCAATCAGAGGCAGCTGTGTATCGTTGTCTCTGATTGGTGATCATATTTATTCCTTTTGGTGTTCGTGGGTTCTTGTTCTATGTTTAGTTGCCTGTCTGCTCTACTCATATTAGCTTCACGGTTCGTTTTGTTATTTTGTTCGTTCGTTCAAGTGTTCGTTCTTATAATAAAGAAGAATGTACGCATACCATGCTGCGTACGTTAGTTTTGATCATGATCAACTAAACAAGTACCCAATGCCTTTTATCACACCGAGACTACTGACCAGTTATATGGTTAAGTGCCACAAAGAAGAACATAGACAAATTGTAGTTGACCCTGAACAGAGCAGGCCCTTAAATGTACACAGAGGGACAATATCAATAACCTGCATGGCAATCTCTCCTGGCTTGGTCTCCTCCTTACAACAGCCGTGACAAGTTTAGTCTCCTCAATTTACTCAGTTGCCACATTATTATTATTATTATTATTCATTACAAGATTTAGATGAGGTTTAAGGGTTCAGCGAATGATTTAAAAAATAAATTGCGTTTAGTTTTTTGATTTATTTAGGACAATGTTATTACTTGCCACCCATGCTAGAACTGACTCCAGCTCTTTGTTCAGTGTTGCCGTGATTTCACTTGCTGTGGTAGCTGATGTGTATAATGTTGAGTCATCAGTGTACGTAGACACATAGGCTAGTAGTAGTAATGTAGTAGAAGGTAGTAGTCGTAGCAGTGTAGTAGTAGTCTAGTTGTAGTTGTTGTTGTACTGTAGTAGTAGTAGTCATAGTAGTGTAGTTGTAGTAGTAGTTGTTATTGTTCTGAAGTAGTAGTAGTAGTCAGTAGAAGTAGTAGTAGTAGTAGTAGTAGTAGTTATGTAGTTGTAGTAGTAGTAGTAGCAGTAGTAGTAGTTATGTAGTTGTAGTAGTAGTAGTTGTTATTGTTCTGGGTAGTAGTAGTAGTAGTAGTTATGTAGTTGTAGTAGTAGTAGTTATTGTTCTGGAGTAGTAGTAGTAGTCAGTAGTAGTTATGTAGTTGTAGTAGTAGTAGTTGCTGTTGTTATTGTTCTGTAGTAGAAGTAGTAGTAGTTGTATTAGCTAATTCCTGTTACTACTCACTGACAGCCCTGAGCACTGCAGATCAGTTTTACAACCAGGCATGGAATTTCAGGATTTTGGGCATTGGCCAGCGGGGTAGTAGACCGCAATTCCTAAAAGACGTTCCAAAATCTGTGATTGATGGAAATACTAAATTGCACCTGCATCTCGGGCTAATTTGGCACATTTTCAACTAGCCCAGTCTGAAAAGGTACAAGCAGGCTTAATTTCCATCCCTTCTGACACCCCGTGTAGATAGTAGTCAGATCTACAGAAAGTGCCTACAGTAGCTAGCTTCCTGGAACACAGTGAGGATGGATGCTGACTGGAGATTGAACTGAATGGGTTGTAGGGATCAAGGGTTGGTTTGTGGGGGTCGATCCTCTTTACTCAACTGCTGCAGTTCTTCACATGTTATCAGATTTACAGTGGCTTGCGAAAGTATTCACTCCCCCTTGGCATTTTTCCTATTTTGTTGCCTTACAACCTGGAAGTAAAATAGCTCTTCAGAGAGTTTGTAAAATTTGATTTACACAACATGCCTACCACTTTGAAGATGCAAAATATGTTTTATTGTGAGACAAAGAAAACTTGAGCGTGCATAACTATTCACCCCCCCCAAGTCGATACTTTGTAGAGCCACATTTTGCAGCAATTACAGCTGCAAATCTCTTGGGATATGTCTCTATAAGTTTGGCACATCTAGCCACTGGGATTTTTTGCTGATTCTTCAAGACACAGCAATCTTTAAGTCATACCACAGATTCTCAATTGGTTTGAGGTCTGGGCTTTGACAAGGCCATTCCAAGACATTTCATTGTTTTCCCTTAAATTACTCGTGTGTTGCTTTAGTAGTATGCTTAGGGTCATTGTCCTGCTGGAAGGTGAACCTCCGTCCCAGTCTCAAATCTCTGGAAGACTGAAACAGGTTTCCCTCAAGAATTTCCCCGTATTTAGCGCCATTCATCATTCCTTCAATTCTGACCAGTTTCCCTGCCCATGAAAAACATCCCCACAGCATGATGCTGCCACCACCATGTTTCACTGTGGGGATGATATTCTCGGGGTGATGAGAGGTATTGGGTTTGCGCCAGACACAGCGTTTTCCTTGATGGCCAAAAAGCTAAATTTTTGTCTCATCTGACCAGAGTACCTTCTTCCATATGTTTGGGGAGTCTCCCACATGCCTTTTAGCGAACACCAAACATGTTTGCTTTTTTTTCTTTAAGCAATGGCTTTTTCTCTGGCCACTCTTCTATAAAGCCCAGCTCTGTGGAGAGTATGACTTAAAGTGGTCCTATGGACAGATACTCCAATCTCCGATGTGGAGCTTTGCAGCTCCTTCAGGGTTATCTTTGGTCTCTTTGTTGCCTCTTTGATTAATGCCCTCCCTGCCTGGTCCATGATGTTTGGTGGGCAGCTCTCTCTTGGCAGGTTTGTTGTGGTGCCATATTCTTTCCATTTTTTTATAATGTATTTAATAGTGCTCTGTGGGATGTTCAAAGATTCTGATATTTTCTTATAACCCAACCCTGATCTGTACTTCTCCAAAACGTTGTCCCTGACCTGTTTGGAGAGCTCCTTGGTCTTCATTGTGCCGCTTGCTTGGTAGTGGCCATTGCTTAGTGGTGTTGCAGACTCTGGGGCCTTTCAGAACAGGTGTATACATACTGAGATCATGTGACAGATCATGTGACACTTAGATTGCACACAGGTGGACTTTTTTAAACGAATTATGTGAATTCTGAAGGTAATTGGTTGCACCAGATCTTATTTAGGGGCTTCATATCAAAGGGGTGATTACATACACACACCAGTTTATCTTTTTTAATTATTTTAAATTTTTTGAAAATACGTTTTTTCTTTTTGAATTTCACTTCACCAATTTGGACTATTTTGTGTATGTCCATTACATGAAATCCAAATAAAAATCAATTTAAATTACAGGTTGTAATGCAACAAAATAGGACAAAACGCCAAGGAGGATAAATACATTTGCAAGGCCCTGTATGTCCAGATGATTATGGCTGCTGCCGTGTCTAATCTAACAAAAGTTGTCTGTTTTGATCTTATCCGGGTTTCAGTCTAGCCTAAAGGTCTGATCTGTTAACAGACAGTTTGTGTGTCTTCCACAGTCTCTGGCTGAAGTTGATCAGGAAAGTGAGAGAGGTAAGTACCTCACTGTTACTATCTTGTATAACATCCCCCACGAGTTAACAGCAGAATTTAGAATGATTGAAAATGCTTACGTACGGCTTATGAATGAAGTATGTATGGGTAATGTAGTCCTTATAAGTACCCTTAAAAAACAGTTGTTATTTATATTCTGTCCAGGGTTAGTTATCTGACGGTAGTTGACTTCCTGTTTCCTCCAGGGTGTGATGTCAACGCTCGTCCTGCAGAGACAGCAGAGTCTGACCCCGAGCCTCACTGCCCACATCACAGACAGAGACCCCCAACCTGACACTCCCACCGACAGGGACACTGCCTCGCCACGGGCGACAGTGAGCACCTCGACCCCCACCGCCACCCCGACTGGCACCCCGACCGTCACCCCCATCACCACGCCCTCAGCCTCCCGGGCCGGGTCCTTCAGAGACAACAGCCTGGGCAAGTTAGGACATCAACAGAGAGACAACAGTCTGGGTAAGTCAGGACATTAACAGAGAGACAACAGTCAGGACATCAACAGAGAGACAACAGTCAGGACATTAACAGAGAGACAACAGTCAGGACATTAACAGAGAGACAACAGTCAGGACATTAACAGAGAGACAACAGTCAGGACATTAACAGAGAGACAACAGTCAGGACATCAACAGAGAGACAACAGTCATGATATTAACAGAGAGACAACAGTCAGGACATTAACAGAGAGACAACAGTCAGGACATTAACAGAGAGACAACAGTCAGGACATTAACAGAGAGACAACAGTCAGGACATTAACAGAGAGACAACAGTCAGGATATTAACAGAGAGACAACAGTCAGGACATTAACAGAGAGACAACAGTCAGGACATTAACAGAGAGACAACAGTCAGGACATTAACAGAGAGACAACAGTCAGGACATTAACAGAGAGACAACAGTCAGGACATTAACAGAGAGACAACAGTCAGGACATTAACAGAGAGACAACAGCCAGGACATTAACAGAGAGACAACAGTCAGGACATTAACAGAGAGACAACAGTCAGGACATTAACAGAAAGACAACAGTCAGGACATTAACAGAGAGACAACAGTCAGGACATTAACAGAGAGACAACAGTCAGGACATTAACAGAGAGACAACAGTCAGGACATTAACAGAGAGACAACAGTCAGGACATTAACAGAGAGACAACAGTCAGGACATTAACAGAGAGACAACAGTCAGGACATTAACAGAGAGACAACAGTCAGGATATTAACAGAGAGACAACAGTCAGGACATTAACAGAGAGACAACAGTCAGGACATTAACAGAGAGACAACAGTCAGGACATTAACAGAGAGACAACAGTCAGGATATTAACAGAGAGACAACAGTCAGGATATTAACAGAGAGACAACAGTCTGGGTCAGTCACATTGGTATACTGTACTGTATCTTGTGTTTATTTGTTTTCTTTGTGTGTGTGTGTGTGTTTGTGTGTGTGTTTGTGTGCGTGTTTGTGTGTGTGTGTGTGTGTGTGTATTTGTGTGTGTGTGTGTGTGTGTGTGTGTGTGTGTGTGTGTGTGTGTGTGTGTGTGTGTGTGTGTGTGTGTGTGTGTGTGTGTGTGTGTGTGTGTGTGTGTGTGTGTGTGTGTGTGTGTGCGTGTGTGTTTGTATGTGTGTGTGTGTTGTGTTTGTGTGTGTGTGTTTGTGTGTGTGTGTGTGTGTGTGTGTGTGTGTGTGTGTGTGTGTGTGTGTGTGTGTGTGTGTGTGTGTGTGTGTGTGTGTGTGTGTGTGTGTGTGTGTGTGTGTCTAGGGGGTGGCCACAGACAGTCAGTGCGGTCCGTGCGTAGCGTGGCATCAGTAGCTCCGCCCCACCGCACGTCAGACTGTCTTCGCCACGGTAACAGCAGCGACGCGCGGGCGGTGAGGGCGGTGTGTCTGCTGATGGGAGGGGCAGCAGCCTCCTCCGCTCTGGGTTACCTCCAGTCCTGCTCTCCCTCGTCCCCTCTGACCTCCAGAGCCTCCGGCCTGCAGGATCTGGGCCCGCTGGGCCACGGCGGAGGGGCGGGGAGCTTCTCAGAGATGGGAGGGGGGTCGGGTGGGTCCTTCCATTGTAGTCAGGACGTAGACAACCCCCCACAATTCAACAGCTTCGACTTCGAGGGAGGAGACTCCGACTTTGATGCCTTTGATTGCGGAGGGTTCGCTTTTTAAAGGGCTGTTGATAATATATGATGTTTGAATTACTGTTGTTTACTGTATAGGATCTAGAACAGCCTTAGAAATGTCCTGTCTATAGTTGTTTTTAAATGTTAACCATTTGATTTGGTTTGATCACATGTTCCTGCGTGTTAGTTAATGACGCCTACAGTCTTAATGATCCTAACTTGAACCCCTCCTTAACCAGGGCTGTCCCACACTGACCACCTCTTTTTCCTTCTAGAATAACTCTCTGTTAAGTGTTGTTTGGTCTGGTAACCCCCCTAACCCTGGGGATCTTGTCGGTCTGGTATCGCCCCTAACCCTGGGGGTGTTTGGTCTGGTAACGCCCCTAACCCTGAGTGATATCGGTCTGGTAACGCCCCTAACCCTGGGGGTGTTTGGTCTGGTAACGCCCCTAACCCTGGGTGATATCGGTCTGGTATCGCCCCTAACCCTGGGGGTGTTTGGTCTGGTAACGCCCCTAACCCTGGGGGTGTTTGGTCTGGTAACGCCCCTAACCCTGGGGGTGTTTGGTCTGGTAACGCCCCTAACCCTGGGAGTGTTTGGTCTGGTAACCCCCCTAACCCTGGGAGTGTTCGGTCTGGTAACGCCCCTAACCCTGTGTGATATCGGTCTGGTAACGCCCCTAACCCTGTGTGATATCGGTCTGGTAACCCCCCTAACCCTGGGGGTGTTTGGTCTGGTAACGCCCCTAACCCTGGGTGATATCGGTCTGGTAACCCCCCTAACCCTGGGGGTGTTTGGTCTGGTAACGCCTCTAACCCTGGGGGTGTTTGGTCTGGTAACCCCCCTAACCCTGGGGGTCTTGTCGGTCTGGTAACGCCCCTAACCCTGGGTGTGTTTGGTCTGGTAACCCCCCTAACCCTGGGGGTGTTTGGTCTGGTAACGCCCCTAACCCTGGGGGTGTTTGGTCTGGTAACGCCCCTAACCCTGGGTGTGTTTGGTCTGGTAACGCCCCTAACCCTGGGGGTCTTGTCGGTCTGGTAACGCCCCTAACCCTGGGGGTGTTTGGTCTGGTAACGCCCCTAACCCTGGGGGTGTTTGGTCTGGTAACGCCCCTAACCCTGGGGGTGTTTGGTCTGGTAACCCCCCTAACCCTGGGGGTGTTTGGTCTGGTAACGCCCCTAACCCTGGGGGTGTTTGGTCTGGTAACCCCCCTAACCCTGGGGGGTATCGGTCTGGTAACGCCCCTAACCCTGGGTGTGTTTGGTCTGGTATCGCCCCTAACCCTGGGGGTGTTTGGTCTGGTAACGCCCCTAACCCTGGGTGATATCGGTCTGGTAACGCCCCTAACCCTGGGTGTGTTTGGTCTGGTAACGCCCCTAACCCTGGGTGTGTTTGGTCTGGTAACGCCCCTAACCCTGTGGGTGTTTGGTCTGGTAATGCCCCTAACCCTGGGTGTGTTTGGTCTGGTAACGCCCCTAACCCTGGGTGTGTTTGGTCTGGTAACGCCCCTAACCCTGGGTGTGTTTGGTCTGGTAACGCCCCTAACCCTGGGAGTGTTTGGTCTGGTAACCCCCCTAACCCTGGGGGTGTTTGGTCTGGTAACGCCCCTAACCCTGGGGGTGTTTGGTCTGGTAACGCCCCTAACCCTGGGGGTGTTTGGTCTGGTAACGCCCCTAACCCTGGGGGTGTTTGGTCTGGTAACGCCCCTAACCCTGGGTCTTGTCGGTCTGGTAACCCCCCTAACCCTGGGGGTCTTGTCGGTCTGGTAACCACCTAACCCTGGGTGTGTTTGTTCTGGTAACCCCCCTAACCCTGGGTGTGTTTGGTCTGGTAACGCCCCTAACCCTGGGGGTGTTTGGTCTGGTAACGCCCCTAACCCTGGGTGTGTTTGGTCTGGTAACGCCCCTAACCCTGGGGGTGTTTGGTCTGGTAACGCCCCTAACCCTGGGAGTGTTTGGTCTGGTAACGCCCCTAACCCTGGGAGTGTTTGGTCTGGTAACCCCCCTAACCCTGGGGGTCTTGTCGGTCTAGTAACGCCCCTAACCCTGGGTGTGTTTGGTCTGGTAACGCCCCTAACCCTGGGGGTGTTTGGTCTGGTAACGCCCCTAACCCTGGGGGTGTTTGGTCTGGTAACGCCCCTAACCCTGGGGGTGTTTGGTCTGGTAACGCCCCTAACCCTGGGTCTTGTCGGTCTGGTAACCCCCCTAACCCTGGGGGTCTTGTCGGTCTGGTAACCCCCTAACCCTGGGTGTGTTTGTTCTGGTAACCCCCCTAACCCTGGGTGTGTTTGGTCTGGTAACGCCCCTAACCCTGGGGGTGTTTGGTCTGGTAACGCCCCTAACCCTGGGTGTGTTTGGTCTGGTAACGCCCCTAACCCTGGGGGTGTTTGGTCTGGTAACGCCCCTAACCCTGGGAGTGTTTGGTCTGGTAACGCCCCTAACCCTGGGAGTGTTTGGTCTGGTAACCCCCCTAACCCTGGGGGTCTTGTCGGTCTAGTAACGCCCTAACCCTGGGTGTGTTTGGTCTGGTAACGCCCCTAACCCTGGGGGTGTTTGGTCTGGTAACGCCCCTAACCCTGGGGGTGTTTGGTCTGGTAACGCCCCTAACCCTGGGGGTGTTTGGTCTGGTAACGCCCCTAACCATGGGGGTCTTGTCGGTCTGGTAACGCCCCTAACCCTGGGGGTGTTTGGTCTGGTAACGCCCCTAACCCTGGGTGTGTTTGGGCAGGTAACCCCCCTAACCCTGGGGGTCTTGTCGGTCTGGTAACCCCCCTAACCCTGGGTGTGTTTGGGCAGGTAACGCCCCTGTATCCAAAGTGAAAACCTTTTGTCAGCTGTGTTTCTGTCATCGTTTCCATCTTGTACTTTTTAAAATTCAATATCAGAAGTTAGAGTTGTGATACATTCGTGAGTCTGCAGTACTGTAAAACTACTAATACTAATTGTAATATACTGTACATCAAACTACTACCACTACTACTAATAATAATAAACTGTACATCTGTCTCTCTGTTCTCCTCAGATATTATCCGACTCCACTCTGAACCATCTCTCCTTTTACACTGACCTGCCTCCCCCTCCCCCCTCTTCCTCCCTCCTCCCCCCCTCCCTCCTCCTCCCTCCTTCCCCTCATCCTCCCTCCTCCCCCTCTTCCTCCCTCATCCCTCCTCCCCCTCCCTCCTCTTTCCCCCTCCTCCTCCCTCCTTCCCCCATCCTCACTCCTCCATCTCATCCTCATCTTCTCTCCTCCTCATCCCCCCACCCTCACTCCTCCATCTTCTCCTCATCCCTCATCCTCATCCTCTTTTCTCTTTCCTCCTCATCCCCATCCTCTCCCCCTCATCCCCCATCCTCACTCCTCCATCTCCTCCTCATCCCCATCCTCACTCCATCTCCTCCTCCTCATCCCCCATCCTCACTCCTCCATCTCATCCTCATCTTCTCTCCTCCTCATCCCCCACCCTCATTCCTCCATCTTCTCCTCATCCCTCATCCTCTTTTCTCTTTCCTCCTCATCCCCATCCTCTCCTCCTCATCCCCCATCCTCACTCCTCCATCTCCTCCTCAACCCCATCCTCACTAATCCATCTCATCCTCATCCCCATCCTCACTCCTCCATCTCCTCCTCCTCATCTCTCCTCCTCATCCCCATCCTCACCCTCCATCTCCTCCTCCTCATCTCTCCTCCTCATTCCCCCATCCTCCTCCTCCATCTCCTCCTCCTCATCTCTTCTCCTCATCCCCCCATCCTCACTCCTCCATCTCCTCCTCCTCATCTCTCCTCCTCATCCCCATCCTCACTCCTCCATCTCCTCCTCCTCATCTCTCCTCCTCATCCCCATCCTCACTCCTCCATCTCCTCCTCCTCATCTCTCCTCCTCATCCCCATCCTCACTCCTCCATCTCCTCCTCCTCATCTCTCCTCCTCATCCCCATCCTCACTCCTCCATCTCCTCCTCCTCATCTCTCCTCCTCATCCCCATCCTCACTCCTCCATCTCCTCCTCCTCATCTCTCCTCCTCATCCCCATCCTCACTCCTCCATCTCCTCCTCCTCATCTCTTCTCCTCATCCCCCCATCGTCATCCTCACTCCTCCATCTTCTCCTCATCCCCCATCCTCATCCTCTTTTCTCTTTCCTCCTCATCCCCATCCTCTCCTCCTCATCCCCCATCCTCACTCCTCCATCTCCTCCTCATCCCCACTCCTCCATCTCCTCCTCATCCCCATCCTCTCCTCCTCATCCCCCATCCTCACTCCTCCATCTCCTCCTCATCCCCACTCCTCCATCTCCTCCTCATCCCCACTCCTCCATCTCCTCCTCATCCCCATCCTCTCCTCCTCATCCCCCATCCTCACTCCTCCATCTCCTCCTCATCCCCACTCCTCCATCTCCTCCTCATCCCCACTCCTCCATCTCCTCCTCATCCCCCATCCTCACTCCTCCATCTCCTCCTCATCCCCATCCTCACTAATCCATCTCCTCCTCATCCCCATCCTCACTCCTCCATCTCCTCCTCCTCATCCCCCATCGTCATCCTCACTCCTCCATCACCTCCTCATCCCCACTCCTCCATCTCCTCCTCATCCCCATCCTCACTAATCCATCTCCTCCTCATCCCCATCCTCACTCCTCCATCTCCTCCTCCTCATCCCCCCATCGTCATCCTCACTCCTCCATCTCCTCCATCCTCACTCCTCTCCTCCTCAAATAATCTGCATTTAAGAGGTGTTCAACAAAAAGAGAGAAAGAGAGAGTGGAACATATAGGACACGGTGTGTCTGACATGTGACAGGGGATTGTAGAATAGCAGCATACAGGACACAGTGTATCTGACATGTGACAGGGGATTGTAGAATAGCAGCATACAGAACACAGTGTATCTGACATGTGACAGGGGATTGTAGAATAGCAGCCAATAGGACACAGTGTATCTGAATCACAATGTAACACTGAAAGCCTTGATTCCCAAACAGATGCTGTCCCTTAGATGCACTGACAGGATTAGACTACATCACTACCTACCTAGTCAGCCGGCTGGCCAGTCAGTCAGTCAGCCACTCAGCTAGCCAGTCAGTCGGTCTCTCTCTCTCTCTCTCTCTCTCTCTCTCTCTCTCTCTCTCTCTCTCTCTCTCTCTCTCTCTCTCTCTCTGAGGAGCATGTTTATACTGCCAAAGCAAGTGAAATAAACAATAAAAAGTGAATGTGATACTATGTGTATATACAGTGTTGTAGCGATGTGCAAATAAAAAAAATAAAAAAATGTCCTGTTACTGTCAACTGAGAGGGGGGGGGGTCCAAATCAAAAGTTTCAGTCAGTATCTGGTGTGGCCACCAGCTGCATTAAGTACTACAGTGCATCTCCTCCTCATGGACTGCACCAGATTTGCCAGTTCTTGCTGTGAGATCTTACCCCACTCTTCCACCAAGGCACCTACAAGTTCCCGGACATTGTTTGGGGGGAATGGCCCTAGCCCTCACCCTCCGATCCAACAGGTCCCAGACGTCAGGCAGAACACTGACAGTCCTGTCTTGCAGGAAATCACGCACAGAACGAGCAGTATGGATGGTGGCATTGTCATGCTGGAGAGTTATGCCAGGATGAGCCTGCAGGAAGGGTACCACATGGGAACCACGCAATCAGCTGGGGCGGCAGGGTAGCCTAGTGGTTAGAGCGTTGGGCTAATAACCGCAAGATACAAATCTGTCGTTCTGTCCCTGAACAAGGCAGTTCCTAGGCCGTCATTGAAAATAAGAATTTGTTCTTAACTGACTTGCCTAGTTAAAGAAAGGCAATGACAACAAGGTCAGTCCGATGATGCTGGGACACGCAGCCCCAGACCATGACGGACCCTCCACCTCCAAATCGATCCCGCTCCAGAGCACAGGCCTCAGCGATAAATGCAAATCCAACCATCACCCCTGGTGAGACAAAACCGCGACTGGTCAGTGAAGAGCACTTTTTGCCAGTCCTGTCTGGTCCAGCGATGGTGGGTTTATGCCCATAGGCAACGTTGTTGCCGGTGATGTCTAGTGAGGACCTGCCTTACAACAGGCCTACAATCCCTCAGTCCAGCCTCTCTCAGACTATTGTGGACAGTCTGAGCACTGATGGAGGGATTGTGCGTTCCTGTTGTAACTCGGGCAGTTGTTGTTGCCATCCTGTACCTGTCCCGCAGGTGTGATGTTCGGATGTACCGATACTGTGCAGGTGTTATTACTCATTTCAGAGTCAGTAGAAAGGACTCTTTAGTGTCCTAAGTTTTCATAACTGTGACCTTAATTGCCTACTGTCTGTAAGCTGTTAGTGTCTTAACGACCGTTCCACAGGTGCATGTTCATTAATTGTTTATGGTTCATTGAACAAGCGTGGGAAACAGTGTTTAAACCCTTTACAATGAAAATCTGTGAAGTTATTTGGATTTTTACAAATTATCTTTGAAAGAAAGGGTCCTGAAAAAGGGACGTTTATTTTTTGGGCTGAGTTTAGAGTATAAAAGGGAAAATAAATTAACATGAGTTGTATTTACAATGGTGTTGAGCTTCACTGGTTGCCCCTTTCGAAAGGCAACAGGTCACAAATCAGACAGACACGAACCACACGCTGACCCAGACACCAACCACACGCTGACCCAGACACCACCCACACACGCCGATCCAAACACCAACCACACGCTGACCCAGACACCAACCACACGCTGACCCAGACACCAACCACACGCCGATCCAAACACCAACCACACACTGACCCAGACACCAACCACACACTGACCCAGACACCAACCACACGCTGACCCAGACACCAACCACACGCTGACCCAGACACCAACCACACGCAGACCCAGACACCAACCACACGCTGACCCAGACACCAACCACACACTGACCCAGACACCAACCACACGCTGACCCAGACACCAACCACACGCTGACCCAGACACCAACCACACGCAGACCCAGACACCAACCACACGCTGACCCAGACACCAACCACACGCTGACCCAGACACCAACCACACGCCGACCCAGACACCAACCACACGCTGACCCAGACACCAACCACACGCTGACCCAGACACCAACCACACGCTGACCCAGACACCAACCACACACAGACCCAGACACCAACCACACGCTGACCCAGACACCAACCACACGCTGACCCAGACACCAACCACACGCAGACCCAGACACCAACCACACGCTGACCCAGACACCAACCAACCAGACACCAACCACACACTGACCCAGACACCAACCACACACTGACCCAGACACCAACCACACGCTGACCCAGACACCAACCACACACTGACCCAGACACCAACCACACACTGACCCAGACACCAACCACACGCCGACCAAAACACCAACCACACGCCGACCAAAACACCAACCACATGCCGACCCAGACACCAACGGTCCAGAAACAACCCCCAGCCCCTACTGTCCAGAAACAACCCCTAGCCACTTACTGTCCAGAAACAACCCCCAGCCCCTACTGTCCAGAAACAACCCCCAGCCCCCACTGTCCAGAAACAACCTCTAGCCCCTACTGTCCAGAAACAACCCCCAGGCCCTACTGTACAGAAACAACCCCCAGCCCCTACTGCCCAGAAACAACCTCCAGCCCCTACTGTCCAGAAACAACCCCCAGGCCCTACGGTCCAGAAACAACCCCCAGCCCCTACTGTCCAGAAACATCCCCCAGCCCCTACTGTCCAGAAACAACCCCCAGCCCCTACTGTCCAGAAACAACCCCCGGCCCTACTGTCCAGAAACACCCCCTAGCACCTACTGTCCAGAAACAACCCCAGGCCCTACGGTCCAGAAACAACCCCAGCCCCTACTGTCCAGAAACATCCCCCAGCCCCTACTGTCCAGAAACAACCCCCAGCCCCTACTGTCCAGAAACAAGCCCCCCCGGCCCTACTGTCCAGAAACAACCTCCAGCCCCTACTGTCCAGAAACAAATCCCAGCCCCTACTGTCCAGAAACAACACCCAGCCCCTACTGTCCAGAAACAACCCCCTAGCCCCTACTGTCCAGAAACAACCCCCAGCCCCTACTGTCCAGAAACAACCCTTAGCCCCTACTGTCCAGAAACAACCCCCAGCCCCTACTGTCCAGAAACAAGCCCCTACTGTCCAGAAACAACCCCCAGCCCTACTGTCCAGAAACAACCTCCAGCCCCTACTGTCCAGAAACAACCCCAGCCCCTACTGTCCAGAAACAACCCCTAGCCCCTACTGTCCAGAAACAACCCCCAGCCCCTACTGTCCAGAAACAACCCCTAGCCCCTACTGTCCAGAAAAACAACTGTCCCCCTAGCCCCTACTGTCCAGAAACAACCCCCAGCCCCTATTGTCCAGAAACAACCCCTTAGCCCCTACTGTCCAGAAACAACCCCTAGCCCCTACTGTCCAGAAACAACCCCCAGCCCCTACTGTCCAGAAACACCCCCTAGCACCTACTG
Organism: Oncorhynchus gorbuscha; assembly: GCF_021184085.1. Classification (NCBI taxonomy): domain Eukaryota; kingdom Metazoa; phylum Chordata; class Actinopteri; order Salmoniformes; family Salmonidae; genus Oncorhynchus; species Oncorhynchus gorbuscha. The sequence goes on along the minus strand of NC_060191.1, from coordinate 75,005,882 downwards.
TCCAGAAACAACCTCCAGGCCCTACTGTCCAGAAACAACCCCCAGCCCCTACTGTCCAGAGTCTAGACACGTGTGAAGATCTGAGAGGGATTGATGGGTGGTGACATGGTGAGAGCTCCACCTTACCCTCTGAAAGGTGGCTCTTCCGGCACCGACAGAGATGGCCGCCTCGCTTCGCGTTCCTAGGAAACTATGCAGTTTTTTTACGTGTTATTTCTAACATTAGTACCCCAGGTCATCTTATGTTTCATTACATACAGTCGAGAAGAACTACTGAATATAAGATCAGCGTCAACTCACCATCAGTACGACCAAGAATATGATTTTCGCGACGCGGATCCTGTGTTCTGCCTTTCAACCAGGACAACGGAATGAATCCCATGCGGCGACCCAAAAAAATGACTCCGAAAAAGAGGGAAACGAGGCGGTCTTCTGGTCAGACTCCGGAGACGGGCACATCGTGCACCACTCCCTAGCATTCTTCTCGCCAATGTCCAGTCTCTTGACAACAAGGTTGATGAAATCCGAGCAAGGGTAGCATTCCAGAGGGACATCAGAGACTGTAACGTTCTTTGCTTCACGGAAACATGGCTCACTGGAGAGACGCTATCGGAGGCGGTGCAGCCAGCGGGTTTCTCCACGCATCACGCCGACAGAAACAAACATCTTTCTAGTAAGAAGAGGGGCGGGGGCGTATGCCTTATGGCTAACGAGACATGGTGTGATGAAAGAAACATACAGGAACTCAAATCCTTCTGTTCACCTGATTTAGAATTCCTCACAATCAAATGTTGACCACATTATCTACCAAGAGAATTCTCTTCGATTATAATCACAGCCGTATATATCCCCCCCCCCCAAGCAGACACATCGATGGCTCTGAACAAACTTTATTTGACTATTTGCAAACTGGAATCCATTTATCCGGAGGCTGCATTCATTGTAGCTGGGATTTTAACAAGGCTAATCTGAAAACAAGACTCCCTAAATTTTATCAGCATATCGATTGCGCAACCAGGGGTGGAAAACCCTTGGATCATTGTTACTCTAACTTCCGCGACGCCCTCCTTTTGGAAAAGCTGACCATACTCCATTTTGTTGATCCCTGCCTACAGACAGAAACTAAAAAAAGAAGCTCCCACGCTGAGGACTGTCCAACGCTGGTCCGACCAAGCTGACTCCACACTCCAAGACTGCTTCCATCACGTGGACTGGGATATGTTTCGTATTGCGTCAGATAACAACATTGACGAATACGCTGATTCGGTGTGCGAGTTCATTAGAACGTGCTTTGGAATGTCATTCCCATAGCAACGATTAAAACATTCCCTAACCAGAAACCGTGGATTGATGGCAGCATTCGCGTGAAACTGAAAGCGCGAACCACTGCTTTTAATCAGGGCAAGGTGACTGGTAACATGACCGAATACAAACAGTGTAACTATTCCCTCCAAAAGGCTATCAAACAAGCTAAGCGTCAGTACAGAGACAAAGTAGAATCTCAATTCAACGGCTCAGACACAAGAGGCATGTGGTACTGTGTAGCTCAGTTGGTAGAGCATGGCGCTTGTAACGCCAGGGTAGTGGGTTCAATCCCCGGGACCACCCATACGTAGAATGTATGCACACATGACTGTAAGTCGCTTTGGATAAAAGCGTCTGCTAAATGGCATATATTAGGGTCTACAGTCAATCACGGACTACAAGAAGAAAACCAGCCCAGTCACGGATGGCCAGGATGTCATGCTTACAGGCAGAGTAAATAACTTTTTTGCCCGCTTTGAGGACAATACAGTGCCACTGACACGGCCTGCAACGAAAACATGCGGACTCTCCTTCACTGCAGCCGAGGTGAGTAAGACATTTAAACGTGTTAACCCTCGCAAGGCTGCAGGCCCAGACGGCATCCCCAGCCGCGCCCTCAGAGCATGCGCAGACCAGCTGGCCGGTGTGTTTACGGACATATTCAATCAATCCCTATACCAGTCTGCTGTTCCCACATGCTTCAAGAGGGCCACCATTGTTCCTGTTCCCAAGAAAGCTAAGGTAACTGAGCTAAACGACTACCGCCCCGTAGCACTCACTTCCGTCATCATGAAGTGCTTTGAGAGACTAGTCAAGGACCATATCACCTCCACCCTACCTGACACCCTAGACCCACTCCAATTTGCTTACCGCCCAAATAGGTCCACAGACGATGCAATCTCAACCACACTGCACACTGCCCTAACCCATCTGGACAAGAGGAATACCTATGTGAGAATGCTGTTCATCGACTACAGCTCGGCATTCAACACCATAGTACCCTCCAAGCTCGTCATCAAGCTCGAGACCCTGGGTCTCGACCCCGCCCTGTGCAACTGGGTACTGGACTTCCTGACGGGCCACCCCCAGGTGGTGAGGGTAGGCAACAACATCTCCACCCCGCCGATCCTCAACACTGGGGCCCCACAAGGGTGTGTTCTGAGCCCTCTCCTGTACTCCCTGTTCACCCACGACTGCGTGGCCACGCACGCCTCCAACTCAATCATCAAGTTTGCGGACGACACAACAGTGGTACTGTGCTGCTGCTCCAGTTTCAACTGTTCTGCCTTATTATTATTTGACCATGCTGGTCATTTATGAACATTTGAACATCTTGGTCATGTTCTGTTATAATCTCTACCCGGCACAGCCAGAAGAGGACTGGCCACCCCACATAGCCCGGTTCCTCTCTAGGTTTCTTCCTAGGTTTTGGCCTTTCTAGGGAGTTTTTCCTAGCCACCGTGCTTTTACACCTGCATTGTTTGCTGTTTGGGGTTTTAGGCTGGGTTTCTGTACAGCACTTTGAGATATCAGCTGATGTACGAAGGGCTATATAAATAAATTTGATTTGATTTGATTTGATTTTGGTAGGCTTGATTACCAACAACAACGAGACGGCCTACAGGGAGGAGGTGAGGGCCCTCGGAGTGTGGTGTCAGGAAAATAACCTCACACTCAACGTCAACAAAACTAAGGAGATGATTGTGGACTTCAGGAAACAGCAGAGGGAACACCCCCCTATCCACATCGATGGAACAGTAGTGGAGAGGGTAGTAAGTTTTAAGTTCCTCGGCATACACATCACAGACAAACTGAATTGGTCCACTCACACAGACAGCATCGTGAAGAAGGCGCAGCAGCGCCTCTTCAACCTCAGGAGGCTGAAGAAATTCGGCTTGTCACCAAAAGCACTCACAAACTTCTACAGATGCACAATCGAGAGCATCCTGGCGGGCTGTATCACCGCCTGGTACGGCAACTGCTCCGCCCACAAACGTAAGGCTCTCCAGAGGGTAGTGAGGTCTGCACAACGCATCACCGGGGGCAACCTACCTGCCCTCCAGGACACCTACACCACCCGATGTTACAGGAAGGCCATAAAGATCATCAAGGACAACAACCACCCGAGCCACTGCCTGTTCACCCCACTATCATCCAGAAGGCGAGGTCAGTACAGGTGCATCAAAGCTGGGACCGAGAGACTGAAAAACAGCTTCTATCTCAAGGCCATCAGACTGTTAAACAGCCACCACTAACATTGAGTGGCTGCTGCCAACACATTGACACTGACACTGACTCAACTCCAGCACTTTAATCATGGGAATTGATGGGAAATGATGTAAAATATATCACTAGCCACTTTAAACAATGCTACCTAATATAATGTTTACATACCCTACATTATTCATCTCATATGCATACGTATATACTGTACTCTATATCATCTACTGCATCCTTATGTAATACATGTATCACTAGCCACTTTAACTATGCCACTTTGTTTACATACTCATCTCATATGTATATACTGCACTCGATACCATCTACTGCATCTTGCCTATGCCGCTCTGTACCATCACTCATTCATATATCTTTATGTACATATTCTTTATCCCTTTACACTTGTGTGTATAAGGTAGTAGTTTTGGAATTGTTAGGTTAGATTACTCGTTGGTTATTACTGCATTGTCGGAACTAGAAGCACAAGCATTTCGCTACACTCACATTAACATCTGCTAACCATGTGTATATGACAAATAACATTTGATTTGATTTGAATTAATTGATAATAGATGAATAGAATGGAGTTAGAAGGGTGACCTCCTACTTTGAAAGGACAGGAAGGACTACTTCGAAAGGACAGGAAGTGTTGAATGGGCACTTGACTAGGTATTTCCACATTTAACCCCACCCACATGTGAATGCCGAAATATCAAGTAGATTTCTTTTGGTTTCGTATGAAAAAAATAAACAAACAAAAAAGACAGTTTTCACGTTGCTCCGTTTTTACACGGAAAACAGGTGATTAAAACATACACCGACCGCAATCTTACCTCGGGAACTTTACCTTAGCAATCTTACCTCAGGAATCTTACCTCAGCAATCTCACCTCAGGAATCTTACCTCAGCAATCTCACCTCAGGAACTTTACCTCAGCAATATTACCTCAGTAACTTTACCTCAGCATTCTTACCTCAGCAATCTTACCTCAATAACTTTACCTCAGCAATCTTACCTCAGGAATCTTACCTCAGGAATCTTACCTCCACAATCTTAACTCAAGAACTTTACCTCAGCAATCTTACCTCAGGAATCTTACCTCAGCAATCTTACCTCAGGAACTTTACCTCAGCAATCTTAGCTCAGGAACTTTACCTCAGGAATCTTACCTCAGGAATATTATCTCAGCAATCTTACCTCAGCATTCTTACTTCAGCAATCTTACCTCAGGAGCTTTACCTCAGGAACTTTACCTCAGCAATCTTACCTCAGGAATCTTACATCAGCAACCTTACCTCAGCAACCTTACCTCAGGAATCTTGATTTAATGTTGTCCATGAAGTAGGATAATTATCTTGACTGCAGTAGTGAACATAGACACCAAAATGTTCTGTCAATCCTCCAGATCAGCATTAGTTATCACACTTTGGCTGTTACAAGCTCCCTACAACTCATCCAGAACGCAGCAGCCCGTCTGGTGTTCAACCTTCCCAAGTTCTCTCACGTCACCCCGCTCCTCCGCTCTCTCCACTGGCTTCCAGTTGAAGCTCGCATCCTCTACAAGACCATGGTGCTTGCCTACGGAGCTGTGAGGGGAACGGCACCTCAGTACCTCCAGGCTCTGATCAGGCCCTATACCCAAACAAGGGCACTGCGTTCATCCACCTCTGGCCTGCTCGCCTCCCTACCACTGAGGAAGTACAGCTCCCGCTCAGCCCAGTCAAAACTGTTCGCTGCTCTGGCCCCCCAATGGTGGAACAAACACCCTCACGACGCCAGGACAGCGGAGTCAATCACCACCTTCCGGAGACACCTGAAACTCCACCTCTTTAAGGAATACCTAGGATAGGAAAAGTAATCCCTCTCACCCCCCCCCTTTAAGATTTAGATGCACTATTGTAAAGTGACTGTTCCACTGGATGTCATAAGGTGAATGCACCAATTTGTAAGTCGCTCTGGATAAGAGCATCTGCTAAATGACTTAAATGTAATGTAAATGTTTATAACTTGACTGTCATGTATAAAATCCTTCTCTGAATCAGCTGATGTTGCTTGATAATGTCCCCTTTTAACTAAACAGCTAGACATCAAACACGCATCAAATAAATATTATGGATAATTATTGAAGAAATACTTTATTTACATCGATTTCATTTTATTAATCAAGTTCAAGTTACTCTTTCTGTTAAAAAGCATTGGATTTTGTAATCACATACAGTACATTGTTTTGGATATGTGTGCCCATGAAAACTGTTTTCACACTGTAACATAAGAAGATACTAAATGTTATGAGGTCACAGTCCACTTCCCAGATCTCCACACTAAAAAGAGTCTGACAAGCAATATCCAAGAATTTCCCAGGATCAATGTGTAATTAAATTGTTAAATTGATTTGTATATGATATAACAACAAACAGCAGTATCATCAATGTAATAGGGGTTTTGTGTCGCACGATTTTTGTCAAATTCATGAATACTCCAAGCACGAGAAAGACTTTAAACACAGGTTTTGATTCAACTCATGAATTATATTGAATGTATCTATGTTCCCCCTTTAACTTTGTAATGTATTCACGTGAAATTAAATGGCAAATCATTATTAATGACTTAGTAACCGCTCCAAACAGTTCACTACAAGAAATGCTCGTTGGTGCCCTAGTTTATAGAATGACCCACTGGGACCCTAGTTTATAGAATGACCCACTGGGACCCTAGTTTATAGAAAGACCCACTGGGACCCTAGTTTATAGAATGACCCACTGGGACCCTAGTTTATAGAATGACCCACTGGGACCCTAGTTTATAGAGACCCACTGGGACCCTAGTTTATAGAATGACCCACTGGGACCCTAGTTTATAGAATGACCCACTGGGACCCTAGTTTATAGAATGACCCACTGGGACCCTAGTTTATAGAATGACCCACTGGGACCCTAGTTTATAGAATGACCCACTGGGACCCTAGTTTATAGAATGACCCACTGGGACCCTAGTTTATAGAAAGACCCACTGGGACCCTAGTTTATAGAATGACCCACTGGGACCCTAGTTTATAGAAAGACCCACTGGGACCCTAGTTTATAGAAAGACCCACTGGGACCCTAGTTTATAGAAAGACCCACTGGGACCCTAGTTTATAGAAAGACCCACTGGGACCCTAGTTTATAGAGACCCACTGGGACCCTTGTTTATAGAAAGACCCACTTGGACCCTAGTTTAGAGAAACCCGCTCGAACCCTAGTTTATAGAGACCCACTGGGACCCTAGTTTATATAGACCAACTAGGACCCTAGTTTATAGAGACCTACTGGGACCCTAGTTTATAGAGACCTACTGGGACCCTGGTTTATAGAGACCCACTCGTACCCTAGTTCAGAGAGACCCGCTGGGACCCTAGTTTATAGAGACCCACTGGGACCCTAGTTTATAGAAAGACCCACTGGGACCCTAGTTTATAGAGACCTACTGGGACCCTAGTTCATAGAGACCTACTGGGACCCTAGTTTATAGAGACCCACTCGTACCCTAGTTTAGAGAGACCCACTGGGACCCTAGTTTATAGAGACCAACTAGGACCCTAGTTTATAGAGACCCACTGGGACCATGGTTTATAGAGATGCACTGGTGACCTAGTTTCTAGAAAGACCCACTGGGACCCTAGTTTATAGAAAGACCCACTGGTGACCTAGTTTCTAGAAAGACCCACTGGGACCCTAGTTTATAGAAAGACCCAGTTTATAGAAAAACTGGGACCCTAGTTTATAGAAAGACCCACTAGTTTATAGAGATCCACTGGTACCCTAGTTTATAGTTTCTAGAAATGACCCACTGGGACCCTAGTTTATAGAATGACCCACTAGTACCCTAGACTTGCCTCATGCTAGACTGGCCAAATGCTAGACTGGTCCATGCTAGACTGGCCTTGGGGTAGACTGGCCCCGGTACAGACTGGCCCCATGCTAGACTGGCCCAATGCTAGACTGGCCCCATGCTAGACTGACCCCGGGCTAGACTAGCCCTGGGCTAGACTTGCCTCATGCTAGACTGGCACCATGATAGACTGGTCCCATACTAGACTGGTCCCATACTAGACTGGCCTTGGGGTAGACTGGCCCCATGCTGGACTGGCCCCATGCTAGACTGGCCCCATGCTAGACTGACCTTGGGGTAGACTGGCCTATGCTAGACTGTCCCATGCTAGACCGGCCCCATGCTAGACCGGCCCCATGCTAGACTGGCCCCATGCTAGACTGGCCCCATGCTAGACAGGCCCCATGCTAGACCGGCCCCATGCTAAACTGGCCCCATGCTAAACTGGCCCCATGCTAAACTGGCCCCATGCTAGACTGGCCTTGGGGTAGACTGGCCCCAATGCTAGACCGGCCCCATGCTAGACCGGCTCCATGCTAGACCGGCCCCATGCTAAACTGGCCCCATGCTAGACTGGACTTGGGGTAGACTGGCCCCATGCTAGACTGGCCCCATGCTAGACTGGCCCAATGCTAGACTGGCCCCATGCTAGACTGACCCGGGCTAGACTGACCTTGGGCTAGACTAGCCCTGGGCTAGACTTGCCTCATGCTAGACTGGCCCCATGATAGACTGGTCCCATACTAGACTGGCCCCATACTAGACTGGCCTTGGGGTAGATTGGTCCCATACTAGACTGGTCCCATACTAGACTGGCCTTGGGGTAGACTGGCCTCATGCTGGACTGGCCCCATGCTAGACTGGCCCCATGCTAGACTGACCTTGGGGTAGACTGGCCTATGCTAGACTGTCCCATGCTAGACCGGCCCCATGCTAGACCGGCCCCATGCTAGACTGGCCCCATGCTAGACTGGCCCCATGCTAGACAGGCCCCATGCTAGACCGGCCCCATGCTAAACTGGCCCCATGCTAAACTGGCCCCATGCTAGACTGGCCTTGGGGTAGACTGGCCCCAATGCTAGACCGGCCCCATGCTAGACCGGCTCCATGCTAGACCGGCCCCATGCTAAACTGGCCCCATGCTAGACTGGCCTTGGGGTAGACTGGCCCCATGCTAGACTGCCCTTGGGGTAGACTGGCCCCATGCTAGACCGGTCCCATGCTAGACCGGCCCCATGCTAGTTTGGCCCCATGCTAGATTGGCCCCATGCTAGACTTTTTTATTTTTTATTTTACCTTTATTTAACTAGGCAAGTCAGTTAAGAACAAATTCTTATTTTCAATGATGGCCTAGGAACAGTGGGTTAACTGCCTGTTCAGGGGCAGAGCCCCATGCTAGACTGGCCCCATGCTAGACCGGCCCCATGCTAGACAGGCCCCATGCTAGACCGGCCCCATGCTAGACTGGCCTTGGGGTAGACTGGGCCCATACTAGACTGGCCCCATGCTAGACTGACCTTGGGATAGACTGGCCCCATGCTAGACTGGCCCAATGCTAGACTGGCCCCATGTTAGACCGGCCCCATGCTAGACTGGCCTTGGGGTAGACTGGCCCCATGCTAGACTGGCCCCATGCTAGACTGGCCTTGGGGTAGACTGGCCCCATGCTAGAATGGCCCCATGCTAGACTGGCCCCATGCTAGACTGGCCCAATGCTAGACTGGCCCCATGTTAGACCGGCCCCATGCTAGACTGGCCTTGGGGTAGACTGGCCCCATGCTAGACTGGCCCCATGCTAGACTGGCCTTGGGGTAGACTGGCCCCATGCTAGACTGGCCCCATGCTAGACTGGCCCCATGCTAGACCGGCCCCATGCTAGACCATGGTAGACCCAGGTGCTATCGCAGGGCTAAGGTTGGTGCTAGCCCTGGGCTAAGGTTGGTGCTAGCCCTGGGCTAAGGTTGGTGCTAGCCCTGCTAGACTGGCCCCATGCTAGTTTGGCCCCATGCTAAACCGGCCCCATGCTAAACCGGCCCCATTATAAGCAGTAAGACATTAATTAACACATTATTTCCTCTTGCTTCTAGCCTAGCATTTGATTTCCAACAGTGATAGTTTTTTATAAACTTTGGTTGTCTGCCTGTCCAACATTGGAAAACGATCTTTCACTTTTGAAATTGTATCCCTCCCCTGTGCAGAGAATGCTGTGAACTAATGAGACATTAACTAATTTGACCGAATTAGAAATCACACAACGTTATTTTCATGGATACAGTATATGCAATTAAACGTCAATAGAACAGCTACGAAAACAGGGAGAAAGGGAGTGTTTGCCGCCCTTCTAGCTGTAGAATGTGTAGCTTCAGTTGGCTAAGTGAGAAGAAGTTAGCCAGCCTGCATACAGTAGGGTTTTTCTCCTCAGGTGGAAGGATGAAATAATATGAATTACCGTGCAGAACACATTAGAGGCTTCACGAGCGTCACCAGCACATGCTGATTAAGTGAAAGTGCCACTTTTGTGATTGAACACAAAGTATTCTAGGTATTGTTCGTGACCCTGTTTCACACTTGCTATTTTGGCACTGTGTTTCTGGGGCTAACCCCGAAAAGTCTGTGCTAACCCTGCTCCGGAGTAGGGCCAGCTAGCCGTGGACTAAGTTTGGTGCTAGCCGTGGACTAAGTTTGGTGCTAGCCGTGGACTAAGTTTGGTGCTAGCCGTGGACTAAGTTTGGTGCTAGCCCACTTTAGAATGTACAAGTGTGAACACTTGCTTAGCCTCAGGCTAAAATCTTCCTTAGCCCAGGGCTAAGGTTGGTGCTAGCCCTGGGCTAAGGTTGATGCTATCCCAGGGCTGAAGTTGGTGCTAGCCCTGGGCTGAGGTTGGTGCTAGCCCTGGGCTGAAGTTGGTGCTAGCCCTGGGCTAAGGTTGGTGCTAGCCCTGGGCTAAGGTTGGTGCTAGCCCTGGGCTGAGGTTGGTGCTAGCCCTGGGCTAAGATTGGTGCTAGCCCTGGGCTAAGATTGGTGCTAGCCAAGAGCTAGTGTTTTTTCTTACAGCTAATGCATTTACACTCACATACAAACATATTCACATCTCACTGTAACAGTGTCTCTCATAGTCCTCATGGTCCATCTCTCTCACCTCTGCACCCCTCTCTCTCTCCTTCCCTCTCTCTCTATAGCTCTCAGATGTTGGACAGGTGATTCTCCTCTCTAGATGTTGGACAGGTGATTCTGCTCTCTAGATGTTGGACAGGTGATCCTCCTCTCTAGATGTTGGACAGGTGATCCTCCTCTCTAGATGTTGGACAGGTGATTCTGCTCTCTAGATGTTGGACAGGTGATTCTCCTCTCTAGATGTTGGACAGGTGATTCTCCTCTCTAGATGTTGGACAGGTGATTCTCCTCTCTAGATGTTGGACAGGTGATCCTCCTCTCTAGATGTTGGACAGGTGATTCTCCTCTCTAGATGTTGGACAGGTGATTCTCCTCTCTAGATGTTGGACAGGTGATCCTCCTCTCTAGATGTTGGACAGGTGATCCTCCTCTCTAGATGTTGGACAGGTGATTCTGCTCTCTAGATGTTGGGCAGGTGATTCTGCTCTCTAGATATTGGACAGGTGATCCTCCTCTCTAGATGTTGGACAGGTGATTCTGCTCTCTAGATATTGGACAGGTGATCCTCCTCTCTAGATGTTGGACAGGTGATCCTCCTCTCTAGATATTGGACAGGTGATTCTCCTCTCTAGATGTTGGACAGGTGATCCTCCTCTCTAGATGTTGGACAGGTGATCCTCCTCTCTAGATATTGGACAGGTGATTCTCCTCTCTAGATGTTGGACAGGTGATCCTCCTCTCTAGATATTGGACAGGTGATTCTCCTCTCTAGATGTTGGACAGGTGATTCTCCTCTCTAGATGTTGGACAGGTGATCCTCCTCTCTAGATGTTGGGCAGGTGATGGTCTGTGTATCTGTGTTTGTTCTGTTTCTTGGTCTCTGGAGCAGGAGAGATGTTGTTGCTGGGGAGCTGAGGAAGGTACTGCGGCTGGAAGGACAGACAGACAGACAGACAGACAGACAGACAGACAGACAGACAGACAGACAGACAGACAGACAGACAGACAGACAGACAGACAGACAGACAGACAGACAGACAGACAGACAGACAGACAGACAGACAGACAGACAGACAGACAGACAGACAGACAGACAGCGTTAGTAGGTACTGGGGTTTGAGAGATGACGAGGCAGAGAACATTCTTGAGTTACCACAGTTAACATGTTTTGAATTGCCTGAAAAATACAGTTTTGGGTTTCAGTTTGCAAGATCAGGGGTTCTCAAACGTTTTGGGGCTGGGGGCCCCTTTTTGTGATAGCACATTTGTCAGGGACCCCCTCATAATCAGAAAAATAGCATACAAGGAGTTTTACTATGACTTTGGCATGGCTGTACGAACCAAGTCTTGGGCCCTGGGAAGGAACATTTCAAAGGCCTCAGCTATTTTATTTGTGTGCAGTTTTCAAGCTAACTTCCTGAAATTCCACAGATTTTTTAATGTGGAAGAGAGATGTGTTGTTGTTGCAGCTTTAAACCTAACATCCTGCAATACAACAACAAAAATACATGAGGCAGAGAGAAAACATTGTTAGCAGACAACAGGAACTACAGTGAATGGAGAAATGTCAATCTTCGTGGTCAATCTTCGTGAAAATAAAAATAATGTTTTGAAGACCATCATGGTACCAATGATTGTTTCTAATACACCAGATGTACAGTATGTCCTTGATCTGATTATTAAAAAAATATCTGATAGATAGTTGCACCCACCTGGTGTCCCAGGTCTAAATCAGTCCCTGATTAGAGGGGAATCACCCACCTGGTGTCCCAGGTCTAAATCAGTCCCTGATTAGAGGGGAATCACCCACTTGGTGTCCCAGGTCTAAATCAGTCCCTGATTAGAGGGGAATCACCCACCTGGTGTCCCAGGTCTAAATCAGTCCCTGATTAGAGGGGAATCACCCACCTGGTGCCCCAGGTCTAAATCAGTCCCTGATTAGAGGGGAATCAACCACCTGGTGTCCCAGGTTTAATTCAGGCCCTGATTAGAGGGGAATCACCCACCTGGTGTCCCAGGTCTAAATCAGTCCCTGATTAGAGGGGAATCACCCACCTGGTGTCCCAGGTCTAAATCAGTCCCTGATTAGAGGGGAATCACCCACCTGGTGTCCCAGGTCTAAATCAGTCCCTGGTTAGAGGGGAATCACCCACCTGGTGTCCCAGGTCTAAATCAGTCCCTGATTAGAGGGGGGAAATAAATAAATAAATAAAATGCAGTGGAACTGGTTTCAAGGTCCAGAGTTGAGTTTGAGGGCTATAGGCTATATCAAATATGTTTCTTCTCCTTTCTTCAAACAGGAAAATGTTGGCCTTTTATAAACACATTTCATGCAATTCTACTACATTTGAAATTACAGGGTCCTCTGCTAACACTGTCAAAAGATCAATAAAAATGACATCATCCGATCGATATAAATCGGCCTACGAAAAGGTGAGACAAATACAACAGGACGTTCATCTAACATGGAGGTAGAAGTTATTGTTATCCAAAAACAAACTAAAGTGGCACTGACCCAATGATAATGACAGTGAATATGCACACACACCGGGGATACGGCCGATGTTCTCCACAGGTGCCAATAAGAAAGGCAAATGTTTTGATAACTAAAAGACAGATTGGAGTCTTTTCATTGTCATCTCTATACAGCAATATATATATATATATAATGTCATCTCTATACAGCAATATATATATATATAATGTCATCTCTATACAGCAATATATATATAATGTCATCTCTATACAGCAATATATATATAATGTTATCTCTATACAGCAATATATATATATATATAATGTCATCTCTATACAGCAATATATATATAATGTCATCTCTATACAGCAATATATATATATAATGCCATCTCTATACAGCAATATATATATATATATATATATATATATAATGTCATCTCTATACAGCATATATATATATATATATATATATATATATAATGTCATCTCTATACAGCAATATATATATATATATATATATATCTATAATGTCATCAATATATATATATATAATGTCATCTCTATACAGCAATATATATATATATATCTCTATACAGCAATATATATATATATATATATAATGTCATCTCTATACAGCAATATATATATATAATGTCATCTCTATATATATATATATAATGTCATCTCTATACAGCAATATATATATATATATCTATAATGTCATCTCTATACAGCAATATATATATATAATGTCATCTCTATACAGCAATATATATATAATGTCATCTCTATACAGCAATATATATATATATATCTATAATGTTATCTCTATACAGCAATATATATATAATGTCATCTCTATACAGCAATATATATATATATATCTATAATGTTATCTCTATACAGCAATATATATATAATGTCATCTCTATACAGCAATATATATATATATATCTATAATATAACAGCAATATATATATAATGTCATCTCTATACAGCAATATATATATATATCATCTCTATATATATATATATATATATAATGTCATCTAGCTATACAGCAATATATATATATATAGAATGTATGCACACATGACTCTATCGCTTTGGATAAAAGCGTCTGCTAAATGGCATATATTATTATTATATATCTATAATGTCATCTCTATACAGCAATATATATATATCATATATATATCTATAATGTAATCTCTATACAGCAATATATATATATATATCTATAATGTCATCTCTATACAGCAATATATATATATATATATATATATATATATATATATATATATATAATGTCATCTCTATACAGCAATATATATATAATGTCATCTCTATACAGCAATATATATATTGTCATCTCTATACAGAAATATATATAAAATGTAATCTCTATACAGCAATATATATATAATGTCATCTCTATACAGCAATATATATATATATATATAATGTCATCTCTATACAGCAATATATATATATATAATGCCATCTCTATACAGCAATATATATATATATATATATATAATGTTATCTCTATACAGCAATATATATATAATGCCATCTCTATACAGCAATATATATATATAATGTTATCTCTATACAGCAATAGCCATTTGCTTTCCAAACTGTTTTTCCGTGATTATATTTTTAAATATTTGCTTGGCTGGGTCTTTCTGCTTTTCACCAACAGTCACAACTCAACAATCATCTATTTCCAGTGGTGGCTAGACCATTTTTGTATTTCATTTATTTATTTCACCTTTATTTAACCAGGTAGGCCAGATCACCTTTATTTAACCAGGTAGGCCAGATCACCTTTATTTAACCAGGTAGGCCAGATCACCTTTATTTAACCAGGTAGGCCAGATCACCTTTATTTAACCAGGTAGACCAGATCACCTTTATTTAACCAGGTAGGCCAGATCACCTTTATTTAACCAGGTAGGCCAGATCACCTTTATTTAACCAGGTAGGCCAGATCACCTTTATTTAACCAGGTAGGCCAGATCACATTTATTTAACCAGGTAGGCCAGATCACCTTTATTTAACCAGGTAGACCAGATCACCTTTATTTAACCAGGTAGACCAGATCACCTTTATTTAACCAGGTAGGCCAGATCACCTTTATTTAACCAGGTAGGCCAGATCACCTTTATTTAACCAGGTAGGCCAGATCACCTTTATTTAACCAGGTAGGCCAGATCACCTTTATTTAACCAGGTAGGCCAGATCACCTTTATTTAACCAGGTAGGCCAGTTGAGAACAAGTTCTCTTTACAACTGTGACCTGGCCAACATAAAGCAAAGCAGTGTGACACAATACAACAACACAGAGTTACACATGAACAAACGTCAATAACACAATAGAAGAAGAAAAAATAATCTATATACAGCGTGTGCAAATGTAGAATATTAGGGAGGTAAAGGCAATAAATAGGCCATAGAGGCTAAATAATTACAATTGAGCATTAATACTGGAGCGATAGATGTGCAGATGATGATGTGCAAGTAGAAGATACTGCGGTGCAAAATAGCAAGAGGGTAAGTAATAATATGGGGATGAGGTAGTTGAGTGGGCTATTTACAGATGGGCTGTGTACAGGTACAGTGATCGGTAAGCTGCTCTGACAGCTGATGCTTAAAGTTAGAGAGGGAGATATAAGACTCCAGCTTCAAAGATTTTAGCAATTCGTTCCAGTCATTGGCAGCAGAGAACTGGAAGGAAAGGCGGCCAAAGGAGGAATTGGCTTTGGGGATGACCAGTGAGATATACCTGCTGGAGTACGTGCTAGGGTTGGGTGTTGCTATGGTGACTAATGATAAGTAAAGCGGGGCTTTATAGAGACTTATAGATGACCTGGGGACAGTGGGTTTGGCGACGTATATGTAGTCAGGGCCAGCCAATGACAGCATACAGGTCGCAGTGTTGTGTAGTATATGGGGCTTTGGTGACAAAACAGATGGCACTGTGATAGACTACATTCAGTTTGCTGAGTAGAGTGTTGGGGACTATTTTGTAAATGACATCGCCGATTTTTATGAAGGTATGTTTGGCAGCATAAGTGAAGGAGGCTTTGTTTGCGAAATAGGACGCTTAATTTTGGATTGGAGATGCTTAATGTCAGTCTGGAAGGTGAGTTTACAGTCTAGCCAGACACCTAGGTATTTGTAGTTGTCCACATGTTCTACGTCAGAACAGTCCAGAGTAGTGATGCTAGTCGGGCGGGAGGGTGCGGGCAGCGATCGGTTGAAGAGCATGTACTTAGTTGTACTAGCATTGAAAAGCAGTTGGAGGCCACGGAAGGAGTGTTGTATGAAGCTCGTCTGGAGGTTAGTTAGCATAGTGTCCAAAGAAGGGCCAGAGGTATACAGAATGGTGTCGTCTGCGTAGAGGTGGATCAGAGAATCACCAGCAGCAAGATCGACATCATTGATATATACTGAGAAAATAGTCCGTCCGAGAATTGAACCCTGTTGCACCCCCACAGAGACTGCCAGAGCTCCGGACCAGCTAGGGCATATTGAGCAGGGCTGGGGGCTCTACAGTGAAATAAGACAATAATCACTAACCAAAACAGCAATAGACAAGGCATATTGACATCAGGGAGAGGCATGTGTAGCCGAGTGACCATAGGGTCCAGTGAGTAGCAAGGCGAGTTGGAGGCACGTCGATTCAGACAGCTAGCAGGCCGGGGCTAGCAGGCTAGCAGATGGTCCTCAGGGGGACGTCATAATTGGAGAGCCTGTTGAAACCCCCTCGGACGGTTATGTCGGCAGACCAGTCGTGATGGATCGGCGGGGCTCCGTGTCCAGGCCAATTGGCTGATGGATCTCTTCGGCTAGCCAGGACATGGTATGCTCGGGGTTGATATCGCGCTGTGCAGACTGGCAGGAATTGGCTGGGCTGAGGCTGGCAGATGTCCGAATTAACAGTGATGACCGCTAGCAGTGGCTAACTGACTACTAGCTTAGTAGCTAGTTAGCTGGCGAGCTGCTGATGTGGGTTCAGGTTCTAAAGTGGAATAAATAGCAGATCCAGACCACATTGGGTGAGGCGGGTTGCAGGACAGTATGTTCAGTCCGTAGATATACGAAGAAAAATTACATAAACAGGCAATTACCGGTGGTATTTAGTGGAGGACATAACCAGTGGTGTCTACTGGAGGCTGTAACCAGTGGTGTCTAGTGGAGGACATAACCAGTGGTGTCTAGTGGAGGACAGTGGTGTCTAGTGGAGGACATAACCAGTGGTGTCTAGTGGAGGACATAACCAGTGGTGTCTAGTGGAGGACATAACCAGTGGTGTCTAGTAGAGGACATAACCAGTGGTGTCTAGTGGAGGACATAACCAGTGGTGTCTAGTGGAGGACATAACCAGTGGTGTCTAGTGCAGGACATAACCAGTGGTGTCTAGTAGAGGACATAACCAGTGGTGTCTAGTGGAGGACATGACCAGTGGTGTCTAGTGGAGGACAGTGGTGTCTAGTGGAGGACATAACCAGTGGTGTCTAGTGGAGGACATAACCAGTGGTGTCTAGTAGAGGACATAACCAGTGGTGTCTAGTGGAGGACATAACCAGTGGTGTCTAGTGGAGGACAGTGGTGTCTAGTGGAGGAGATAACCAGTGGTGTCTAGTGGAGGACATAACCAGTGGTGTCTAGTAGAGGACAGTGGTGTCTAGTGGAGGACATAACCAGTGGTGTCTAGTGGAGGACATAACCAGTGGTGTCTAGTAGAGGACATAACCAGTGGTGTCTAGTGGAGGACATAACCAGAGGTGTCTAGTGGAGGACATAACCAGTGGTGTCTAGTGGAGGACATAACCAGTGGTGTCTAGTGGAGGACAGTGGTGTCTAGTGGAGGACAGAACCAGTGGTGTCTAGTGGAGGACATAACCAGTGGTGTCTAGTAGAGGACATAACCAGTGGTGTCTAGTGGAGTCCGTAACCAGTGGTGTCTAGTAGAGGACATAACCAGTGGTGTCTAGTAGAGGACATAACCAGTGGTGTCTAGTGGAGGATATAACCAGTGGTGTCTAGTGGAGGACATAACCAGTGGTGTCTAGTGGAGGCCGTAGCCAGTGGTGTCTAGTAGAGGACATAACCAGTGGTGTCTAGTGGAGGACATAACCAGTGGTGTCTAGTGGAGGACATAACCAGTGGTGTCTAGTGGAGGACATAACCGGTGGTGTCTAGTGGAGACTGTAACCAGTGGTGTCTAGTGGAGGCCATAACCAGTGGTGTCTAGTGGAGGACATAACCAGTGGTGTCTAGTAGAGGACAGTGGTGTCTAGTAGAGGACATAACCAGTGGTGTCTAGTGGAGGACATAACCAGTGGTGTCTAGTGGAGGAGATAACCAGTGGTGTCTAGTGGAGGACAGTGGTGTCTAGTGGAGGACATAACCAGTGGTGTCTAGTAGAGGACATAACCAGTGGTGTCTAGTGGAGGACATAACCAGTGGTGTCTAGTGGAGGACGTAACCAGTGGTGTCTAGTGGAGGACGTAACCAGTGGAGGACATATGCAACCAAAAACGACTTGTTTTGTCATTAATTCAATTCACAAGATAGAATGAACCTCTGTGATTGTTGGACGCTGACATTGGACGCACAACAAGGGTAGTATAGCAGCATTCATTGATTTCAAAGTCAAAGGTCACCTTCAACGGCTGATGTCTGACGGCATGCTGGAAAGCTCTCAGAAAACAACATACATACACAAAACGTAGACACATAGCGAGCACACATAGGGCCACAAGAAAATACTCAGGAGTTGACAGTTGAGAAAAGCCCCTGGCCCTAAGCATACAACCTTCACCCCAGCCTGTCTGTCTCTCACTCCAGCCTGTCCGTCTCTCACTCCAGCCTGTCTGTCTCTCACTCCAGCCTGTCTGTCTCTCACCCCAGCCTGTCTGTCTCTCACTCCAGCCTGTCTGTCTCTCACCCCAGCCTGTCCGTCTCTCACTCCAGCCTGTCCGTCTCTCACCCCAGCCTGTACGTCTCTCACTCCAGCCTGTCCGTCTCTCACCCCAGCCTGTACGTCTCTCACCTCACTCTGTGTGTCTCTCACTCCAGCCTGTCTTTCTTTCATCCCGACCTGTCTTTCTCTTACCCCGACCTGTCGTCGTCTGGAGATTTTGTTGTCATGGCGTCTCCCGGGACAATCCCCCTCGCGGCCCCAGCTGGCTCCGCCTTCTTCCAGAAAGTATGGCAGCTCCAACAGCTCCTCACAGGACAGACGCAACAACGGGTCCATCACCAGGCATGACTAATCAACACAACCATACATCCATCAGTCAATCAATCAGCCAATCAGTCAGCCAATCAGCCAATCAGTCAATCAGTCAGCCAATCAGTCAATCAATCAGCCAATCAGTCAGTCAATCAGCCAATCAGCCAATCAGTCAGTCAATCAGTCAGCCAATCAGTCAGTCAGATCAAAACAAATCAAATGCATTTGTCACATACAACAGGTATAAACCTTATCGTGAAATGCTTACTTACAAGCCTTTAACCAACAATGCAATTCAAGAAATAGAGTTAAGAAAATATTTACTAAATAAAACTAACGGGAAAAATATATATATATAAAGTAACACAGGCTATATACGGGGGGTACCGGTACCTAGTCAACGTGCGGGGGTACAGGTTCGTCCAGGTAATTTGCACATGTATAGAATTGATGCAGTTTTACACAATCTTGGCATTCTCTCAACCAAACAGTCTTAATGGTGTTCCCACATATGCTGAGCACTTATTAGCAGCTTTTCCTTCACTCTGCCATCCAACTCAACCTAAACCATCTCAATTGGGTTGAGGTCGGGTGATTGCGGAGACCAGATCATCTGATGCAGCACTCCATCACTCTCCTTCTTGGTCAAATAGCCCTTATCCAGCCTGGAGGTGTGTTGGGTCATTGTCCTTTTGAAAAACAAATCATAGTCCCACTAAGCACAAACCAGATGGGATGACATATCGCTGCAGAATTCTGTGGTAGCCATTCTGGTGAAGTGTGCCTTGATTTAAAAAATAAATCACTGACAGTGTCACCAGCAAAGCACCCCCACACCATCTCACCTCCTCCTCCCCCATGCTTCACGGTTGGAACCAAAAATCTCATCAGGCCAAGTGTCTGTTACTTGAACTCTGTAAAGCAGTTATTTGGCCTGTAATTTCTGAGGCTGGTATCTCTAATGAACGTATTCTCTGCAGCAGAGGTAACCCTGGGTCTTCCTTTCCTGTGGCGGTCCTCATGAGAGACAGGTATCTCTAATGAACGTATTCTCTGCAGCAGAGGTAACCCTGGGTCTTCCTTTCCTGTGGCGGTCCTCATGAGAGACAGGTAACTCTAATGAACGTATTCTCTGCAGCAGAGGTAACCCTGGGTCTTCCTTTTCTGTGGTGGTCCTCATGAGAGACAGGTATCTCTAATGAACGTATTCTCTGCAGCAGAGGTAACCCTGGGTCTTCCTTTCCTGTGGCCGTCCTCATGAGAGACAGGTAACTCTAATGAACGTATTCTCTGCAGCAGAGGTAACCATGGGTCTTCCTTTCCTGTGGCGGTCCTCATGAGAGACAGGTATCTCTAATGAACGTATTCTCTGCAGCAGAGGTAACCCTGGGTCTTCCTTTCCTGTGGCGGTCCTCATGAGAGACAGGTAACTCTAATGAACGTATTCTCTGCAGCAGAGGTAACCCTGGGTCTTCCTTTCCTGTGGCGGTCCTCATGAGAGACAGTCATCATAGCGCTTGATGGTTTTTGCGACTGCACTTGAAGAAACTAAAATTTCTTGACATTTTCCAGATTGACTGACCCTCATGTCGTAAAGTAATGATGGACTGTCGTTTCTTTTGAGATGTTAATAATATGGACTTGGTCTTTTACCAAATAGAGCTATCAACAGTATACCACCCATCCCTTTTCACAACTGATTGGCTCAAATGCATTAAGAACGAAAGAAATTCCACAAATGAACTTAACAAGGCGCACCTATTAATAGAAATGCATTCCAGGTGACTACCTCATGAAGCTGGTTGAGATAATGCCAAGAGTGTGCAAAGGTGTCATCAAGGCAAAAGGTGGCTACTTAATATAAAATATATTTTAATTTGTTTAATAAAATGTGGGTTACTACATAATTCCATGTGTGTTATTTCATAGGTTTGATGTCTTCACTATTATTCTGCAATGAAGAAACTAGTGAAAATAAAGAAAAACCCTTGAATGAGTAGGTGTGTCCAAACTTTCGACTGGTACTGTAGGTAGGGGTAAAGTGACAACGCATAGATAATAAACAGCGAGTAGCAGCGGGGGGGTGGCCCTTCCTCTGACAATGCAGAGCAGTTGCCTTTCCAGGCGGTGATGCAACCAGTCGGGATGCTCTCGGTGGTGGAGCTGTAGAATTTTTTGAGGATCTGGGGACCCATGCCAAATCTTTTCAGTCTCCTGAGGGGGAATAGGTGTTCTCGTGCCCTCTTCACGACTGTCTTGGTGTGTTTGAACCATTCTAGTTTGTTGGTGATGTGGACACCAGGAACTTGAAACTCTCGACCCGCTCCACTACAGTCCTGTTGATTTTAATGGGGGCCTTTTCGGGCCCACCTTTTCCTGTAGTTCATGAACAGCTAATTTGTCTTGTTCATGTTGAGGGAGAGGTTGTTGTCCTGGCACCACACTGCCAGGTCTCTGGCCTCCTCCCTATAGGCTGTCTCATCGTTGTCGGTGCTCAGGCCTACCACTGTTGTGTCGTCAGAAAACTTAATGATGGTGTTGGAGTCGTGTTTGGACACGCAGTCATGGGTGAACAGGGAGTACAGGAGGGGTCTGAGCACCCACCCCTGAGGGGCAGCATCCCTCGGATCAGCGTGGCAGATGTGTTGTTGCCTACCCTCACCACCTGGTGGCGACCCGTCATGAAGTCCAGGATCCAGTTGCAGAGGGAGGTGTTTAGTCCCAGAGTCCTTATCTTAGTGATGAGCTTTTAGGGCACTATGGTGTTGAACGCTGAGCTGTAGTCAATGAATAGCATTCTCACATAGGTGTTCATTTTTCCAGGAGGGAAAGAGGAGTGTGGAGTGCGAATGAGATTGCGTCATCTGTGGATCTTTTGGGCCGGTACGCAAATTGGAGTGGGTCTCGGATTTCCGGGATGTTGGTGTGGATGTGAGCCATGACCTGCCTTTCAAAGCACTTCATTGCTACTGAGTGCTACAGGGCTGTAGTCATCTAGGCAGGTTACCTTCGCTTTCTTGGCCACAGGGACTATGGTGGACTGCTTAAAACATGTACAGTTGAAGTCAGAAGTTTACATACACCTTAGCCAAATACATTTAAACTCAGTATTTCACAATTCCTGACATTTACCTACTAAAAATGTTAGGTCAGTTGGGATCACCATTTTATTTTAAGAATGTGAATGCAACCAATTTGTAAGTCGCTCTGGATAAGAGCGTCTGCTAAATGACTTAAATGTAAATGTAAATGTAAATGTCAAAATAATAGTAGAGAGAATGATGTATTTCAGCTTTTATTTCTTTCATCACATCCCCAGTGGGTCAGAAGTTTACATACACTCAATTAGTATATGGTAGCATTGCCTTTACATTTTTAAACTTGGGTCAAATGTTTTGGGTAGCCTTCCACAAGCTTCCCACAATAAGTTTGGTGAATTTTGGCCCATTCCTTCTGACAGAGCTGGTGTAACTGAGTCAGGTTTGTAGGCCTCCTTGCTCGCACACGTTTTTTCAGTTCTGCCCACAAATTTTCTATGGGATTGAGGTCAGAGCTTTGTGATGGCCACTCCAATACCTTGACTTTGTTGTCCTTAAGCCATTTTGCCACAACTTTGGAAGTATGCTTTGGCTCATTGTCCATTTGGAAGACCCATTTGCGACCAAGCTTTAACTTCCTGACTGATGTCTTGAGATGTTGCTTCAATATATCCACATCATTTTCTTGCCTCATGATGCTATCTATTTTGTGAAGTGCACCAGTCCCTCCTGCAGCAAAGCACCCCCACAACATGATGCTGCCACCCCGTGCTTCACGGTTGGGATGGTGTTCTTCGACTTGCAAGCCTCCCCCTTGTTCCTCCAAACATAATGATGGTCATTATGGCCAAACAGTTCTATTTTTGTTTCATCAGACCAGAGGAAATTTCTCCAAAAAGTATGATCTTTGTCCCCATGTGCAGTTGCAAACTGTAGTCTGGCTTTTTTATTTTTGGAGCAGTGGCTTCTTCCTTGCTGAGCAGTCTTTCAGGTTATATCAATATAGGACTCATTTTACTGTGGATATACAGTGGAGCAAAAAAGTATTTAGTCAGCCACCAATTGTGCAAGTTCTCCCACTTAAAAAGATGAGAGAGGCCTGTAATTCTCATCATAGGTACACTTCAACTATTACATTTACATTTACATTTAAGTCATTTAGCAGACGCTCTTATCCAGAGCGACTTACATGACAGACATAGTTTTGGCCGGATATGGTTCTCAATCAGGGACAGCTGTCCATCGTTGTCTACTTAGGTAGCTTTTTTTTATTCTTGTGGGTAGTTGTTTTCTGTTTAGTGTTTTGCACCTGACAGGACTGTTTCGGTTTCGTTTATTCACTTTGTCATTTTTGTTTCAGTGTTCAGTGTGCTTTGGTCCGATTCCTCCTCTTCAGAAGATGACACCCGTTACACTTGTGTAGGTATAAAATCACAGGTACACCTCCAATTGTCTCATATGGTGTCAATTAGCCTATCCGAAGCTTCTAAAGCCATGCCATCTTTTGCTGGGATTTTCCAAGCTGTTTAAAGGCACAGTCAACTTAGTGTATGAAAACTTCTGACTCACTGGAATTGTGATAGAGTGAAATAATCTGTCTGTAAACAGTTGTTGGAAAAATTACTTGTGCACAAAGTAGATGTCTTAACCGACTTACCAAAACTATCGTTTATTAGCAAGACATTTGTGGTGTGGTTGAAAAAACAAGTTTTAATGACTACACCCAAGTGTTTGTTGATATCTGACTTCAACTGTAGGTATTATTGACTCGGTCAGGGAGAGGTTGAAATTGTCAGTGAAGACACTTTCAAGTTGGTCCACCTATGCTCTGAGTACACAACCTGGTAATCCGTCTGACCCCTCGGCCTTATGAATGTTGAGCTGTTGAAAGGTCTTACTCACATCGGCTACCAAGAGCTAGATCACACAGTCATCCCAAACAGCTGGTTCTCTCATGCATGTTTCAGTGTTGCTTGCCTCTAAGTAAGAATATAAGGCATTTAGCTTGTCTGGTAGGCTCGCAACACTGGGCAGCTTGCAGGTGGGTTTCCTTTTGTAATCCGTAGTAGTTTGCAAACCCTTCCACATCCGACGAGAGACAGAGTCGGTGTAGTAGGATTCAATCTTCGTTCTATATTGATGCTTTGTCTGTTTCATAGTTCGTCTGAGGGCATAGCGGGATTAATTATAAGCATCCTGATTAGCGTCTTGATAGCGGCAGCTCTAGCTTATAGCCCGGTGTGGATGTTGCCTGTAATCTATGGCTTCTGGTTGGGATATGTACGTACGGTCACTGTGGGGATGACGTTGATGATATGCACTTTTTGATGAAGCAGGTGACTGAGGTGGCATACTCCTCAATACCATTGGATGAATCCCGGAACATTTTCAAGTCTGTGCTTGCAAAACAGTCCTGTAGTGTAGCATCCGCGTCATCTTACCACTTCCATATTGAGTAAGTCACTCGTACTTCCTGCTTTAGTTGTTGCGTGTAAGCAGGAATCAGGAAGAGAGAATTATGGTCAGATGTGCCAAATGTAGCGTGAGAGAGAGCTTTGTATCGACCTCTGTGTGGAGTTAAGGTGGTCTAGACACGTGACATGTTGGAAGAAATTAGATCAAATGGATTTAAGTTTGCCTGCATTAAAGTACCCGGCCACTAGGAGCGCCGCTTCTGGATGAGCATGTTCTTGTTTGCTTATGGCCTTATAGAGTTAATTGAGTGCAGTCTTCATGCCAGAATCAGTTTGTGTGGTAAATAGACAGCTCCGGAAAAATATAGATGAAAACTCTCTTGGTAGATAGTGTGGTCTGCAGTTTATCATGAGGTACTCTACCTCAGGCGAGCAATACCCCGAGACCTCTTTGATATTAGACATCATAACAAATAGACACACACTACAACCCCTCGTCTTAAAAGACGTTGCTGTTCTGTCCTGCCGATGCACTGAAAACCTGTACATTATTTGTGTTGTCATTCAGCCAAGATTCAGCAAAACATACAATATTACAGTTTTTAATGTCCATTGGTAAGGTAGTCTCGAACGGAGATCATCCAGTTTATTCTCCAGTGATTGGCTAATAGAACAGATGGTAGAGGTGGGCTACCCACTCGCCGACAAATTCTCACAAGGCACCCCGATCTCCTCCCCCTATATTTCCATCTTTTCCACACGCGAATGACGGGGATTTGGGCCTGGTCTCGGAGAAGCCATATATCCTTTGCGTCGGACTCATTAAAGAAAAAATATTTTTCCAGTTGAGGTGAGTAATCGCTGTTCTGATATACAGAATCTCTTTTCGGTTATAAGAGATGGTAGCAACAACATTATGTACAGAATAAGTTACAAACAATGTGGGGAAGAAAACAGCACAGTTCGTTAGGAGCCAGTACAACGGTAGCCATGCCCTCCGGCGCCATTCTTCTTTACACAGTCAATCACCAGATATTACTAACGGTAGGTATAAAGCACAGACCTTCATGACAGTAAGAGCGTGAGAGGACACACCATGGAAGCGTTTCTCCAGGGGCTCCTACAGAGAGAACAGAGAATAATCAGGCAAAATACTATACTGTCAACAGTGATATGATGATATCAACAGAAAGTGATATGATGTTATTAATAGACTTGAAATAAAATTAGATAACATTGGAACCGTACCGAAGTGTCTGGCTAGGCCAGGGGATATAGTAATATAGTTAGTTATAGTATAGTATTTATTGTATAGTACAGTATCTATAGTAAGGTACCATAGTGTCTGGCTAGGCCAGGGGATATAGTAATATAGTTAGTTATAGTATAGTATTTATTGTATAGTACAGTATCTATAGTAAGGTACCATAGTGTCTGGCTAGGCCAGGGGATATAGTAATATAGTTAGTTATAGTATAGTATTTATTGTATAGTACAGTATCTATAGTAAGGTACCATAGTGTCTGGCTAGGCCAGGGGATATAGTAATATAGTTAGTTATAGTATAGTATTTATTGTATAGTACAGTATATATAGTTAGGTACCATAGTGTCTGGCTAGGCCAGCGGATATAGTAATATAGTTAGTTATAGTATAGCATAGTATAGCATAGTACAGTATAGTATAGCATAGTATAGTAAAGTTACCGTAGTATCTGGCTAGGCCAGGGGATATAGTAATATAGTTAGTTATAGTATAGCATAGTATAGCATAGTTAGCATAGTATCTGGCTAGGCCAGGGGATATAGTAATATAGTTAGTTATAGTATAGCATAGTATAGCATAGTTACCGTAGTATCTGGCTAGGCCAGGGGATATAGTAATATAGTTAGTTATAGTATAGTATTTATTGTATAGTACAGTATATATAGTTAGGTATAGCATAGTATAGCATAGTTAGTGTCTGGCTAGGCCAGGGGATATAGTAATATTGTTAGTTATAGTATAGTATTTATAGTATAGTATAGCATAGTATATAGTATAGTTAGGTACCATAGTGTCTGGGTATGCCAGGGGATATAGTAATATAGTTAGTTATAGTATAGTATTTATAGTATAGTACCTTATATATAGTTAGGTACCATAGTGTCTGGCTAGGCCAGGGGATATAGTAATATAGTTAGTTATAGTATAGTATTTATTGTATAGTACAGTATATATAGTTAGGTACCATAGTGTCTGGCTAGGCCAGGGGATATAGTAATATTGTTAGTTATAGTATAGTATTTATAGTATAGTACAGTATATATAGTTAGGTACCATAGTGTCTGGCTAGGCCAGGGGATATAGTAATATAGTTAGTTATAGTATAGTATTTATTGTATAGTACAGTATATATAGTTAGGTACCATAGTGTCTGGCTAGGCCAGGGGATATAGTAATATAGTTAGTTATAGTATACAGTACCAGTCAAAAGTTGGGACACAGCTACTCATTCAAGGGTTTTCTTTATTTTTACTATTTTCTACACTATAGAATAATAGTGAAGACATCAAAACTATGAAATTATACAAATGGAATCAAGTAGTAACCAAAAAGTGTTTTTAAAAATCGAAATATATTTGAGATTTGAGATTCTTCAAAGTAGCCACCCGTTGCCTTGACGAGAGCTTTCCAAACTCTTGGTATTCTCTCAACCAGCTTCACCTGGAATGCTTGATGGAGTTCCAACATACGCTGAGCACTTGTTGGCTGCTTTTCCTTCACTCTGTGGTCCAACTCATCCTAAACCATCTCAATTGGGTTGAGGTCAGGTGATTGTGGAGGCCAGGTCATCTGATGCAGCCCTCCATCACTGTCCTTCTTGGTCAAATAGCCCTTACACAACCTAGAGGTATGTTGGGTCATTGTCCTTTTTAAGAACAAACGATTGTCCCACTAAGCACAAACCAGATGGGATGGCGTATCGCTGCAAAATGCTGTAGTATCCATGCTGGTTAATTGTGCCTTTAATTCTAAATAAAACACTGACAGTACCACCAATAAAGCACCCTCACACCATTACACCTCCTCCTCCATGCTTCACGGTGGGAACCAGACATACGGAGATCATCTGTTTACCTATTCTGCGTCTCACAAAGACATGGTGGTTGGATCCAAAAATCAAACATTTGTACTCATCAGACCAAAGGACAGATTTCCACCGGTCTAATGTCCATTGCTCGTGTTTCTTGGCCCAAGCAAGTCTCTTCTTATTATTGCTGTCCTTTAGTAGTGGTATCTTTGCAGCAATTCAACCATAAAGGCCTGATTCATGCAGTCTCCTCTGAACAATTGATATTGAGATGTGTTTGTTGAACTCTGTGAAGTATTTTTGGGGGCTGGAATTTCTGAGGCTGGTACCTCTAATAAACGTATCCTCTCCAGCAGAGGTAACTCTGAGAGGTCCTCATGAGAGACAGTTTCATCATAGCGCTTGATGGTTTTTGTGACTGACATTTTCCGGATTGACTGGCCTTCATGTCTTAAAATAATGATGGCCCGTCATTTCTCTTTGCCATAATATAGACTTGGTCTTTGCCATAATATAGACTTGGTCTTTAACCAAATAGGGCTTCTGTATACCCCCCCCCTCCCTTTTCACAACACACCTGGTTGGCTGAAACGCATTAAGAAGAACTTTTAACAATCCACACCTGTTAATTGAAATGCATTCCAGGTGACTACCTCATGAAGCTGGTTGAGAGAATGCCAAGAGGGTGCAAAGCAGTCATCAAGGCAAAGGGTGGCTACTTTGAATAATCTCATATATTTTTTCGAGTTGTTTAACACTTTTTTTGGTTACTACATGATTCCATATGTGTTATTTCAAAGTTTTGATGTCTTCGCGATTATTCTGCAAAGTAGAAAATAGTAAAAATAAAGGAAAACCCCTTGAATGAGTAGGTGAGTCCAAAATGTTGACTGGTACTGTATATACATACATATATATATTAATAGTATATAAATACATATATATATTAATAGTATATAAATACATATATATATTAATAGTATATAAATACATATATATATTAATAGTATATAAATAAATATATATATTAATAGTATATAAATACATATATATATTAATAGTATATAAATACATATATATATTAATAGTATATAAATACATATACATTTACATTTACATTTAAGTCATTTAGCAGACGCTCTTATCCAGAGCGACTTATAAATAAAATATATATATTAATAGTATGTAAATAAATATATATATTAATAGTATATAAATACATATATATATTAATAGTATGTAAATACATATATATATTAATAGTATGTAAATAAATATATATATTAATAGTATATAAATAAATATATATATTAATAGTATATAAATACATATATATTAATAGTATATAAATACATATATATATTAATAGTATATAAATATATATATATTAATGGTATCTAAATAAATATATATATTAATAGTATATAAATAAATATATTAATAGTATATAAATATATATATATTAATAGTATATAAATAAATATATTAATAGTATATAAATATATATATATTAATAGTATCTAAATAAATATATATATTAATAGTATATAAATAAATATATTAATAGTATATAAATATATATATTAATAGTATATAAATATATAAATAGTTAGGTACCGTGGCGTCAGGCTCGGGGATGCTGACTCCACTGAAGAACACGTTGGATCGGAACACCTGCTGGTGCCGAGGGATCAGGTCACCTGATGTGGTCAGAACGGAGGTCATCACAGGTAGCAGGCAACATAAAGCAAAAACAACAAACAGCTGTCGTTTGGAAAAATTAACCTTGACAATACATTGGCTCCTTCTCACTGTGTACCTAGAGTGCTTCTGATGAGGTAGAGCTGGTCAACGTCAGAGCGTCCAGGCCAGAGAGGGTTTCCATGGAGTAGCTCAGCGAATACACAGCCCAGCGCCCAGAGGTCCACCGGGGCTCCATATTGAGTATCACCCACCAGGAGCTCTGGAGCCCGGTACCACCGAGTAGCCACATAGTCTGTATAGTCATCACCTGGCCCCGCTGAACACAGAGAGAGACATTGAATAACATGTCAATTACACTGAGAGAGCAAGAGAGAGAGGTAGACATTGAATAACATGAGCGAGAGAGAGAGAGAGAGACATTGAATAACATGAGCATCCCCACACCACTGGCGCAATGATGCGGAACGGAGGGATGATGGAGGTCTCCTCTTCCTGCCTCTCCTCTGCGTCATAGAGGTGAGACAGGGCGTCCGCCTTCACATTCTTCGAGACTGGCTTATAGGAAATCGTGAATTGGAACCTGGCGAAGAATAGAGCCCAGCCCACCTGGCGTGTCTTGGGTTTAGTCTGGTGTACTCCAGTTTGCGGTGGTCTGTTCACACCAGGAAAGGGTGTTTGGATCCCCCCAGCCAGTGCCCCCACGCCTTCAGAGCCTTCTTGACCGCTGAGAGTTCGCGGTCCCCTAGGTCGTAGTTCCGCGGGGCGGGGCTCACTAGATTAGAGTAGAAAGTGCATGGCCGCTTCTATGGAGGGGTTCCGGTGCGCTGGGATAACAATGCCCCGACTCCTACTTCGGAGGCATCCACCTCGACGATGAAGGAGAGTTAGGGTTCGGGAGCAGTGGTGAAACGTGCCTTCAGCGTGTCAAACGCCCTCTCCGCCTTCGCCGTCCAACGAAGCTGCTGGGGACCTCCTCTCAGCAGGGAGGTAAGAGGCGCAACCACCGTGCTGAAGCTCCGGATGACCCTCCGAAATTAGTTGACGAACCCCAGGAATCGCTGGACTGCTTTCACGGACTTGGAGATGGGCCATGACCTGAATGAGCTGATGCGTTGCTCCTCCATCTCCACTCCCTTCGTGGAAGGACACTTCCTTCCAAGGACACGGACCACTGGAAAAACAAACATTTCTCCTGCTCATGCTCCAACAGTTTTATCACAGACCTGACTAACGAGACATGCTGGACGCGGTCAGCAGAATAGACCATAATGTAGTCTATATAGACCACTACGCCCCGTCCCAGCATGTCCCGAAACACGTTGTTGATGGAGGCCTGGAGGACTGAAGGAGCATTAGACAGGCCAAAGGGCATTACGAGACACTCGTAATGACCCGTGGTTGTGGAAAAACTGACTAGCTGACTGGCTAACTGACTGGTTAGCTGACTGGCTAACTGACTGGCTAGCTGACTGACTGAACAGCTGACTGGCTAGCTGATTGGCTGACTGGCTAACCGGCTGACTGGCTAGCTGACTGAATGACTGGCTGATTGGCTGACTGACTGACCGGCTAGCTGACTGGATGACTAGCCGACTGACT
The DNA here is from genome assembly GCF_021184085.1 of Oncorhynchus gorbuscha. Taxonomy (NCBI): domain Eukaryota; kingdom Metazoa; phylum Chordata; class Actinopteri; order Salmoniformes; family Salmonidae; genus Oncorhynchus; species Oncorhynchus gorbuscha. Next base: position 74,974,819 of record NC_060191.1, on the reverse strand, counting down.
GGCTAGCTGACTGCCTAACTGGTTGACTGGCTAATGACTGGCTAGTTGACTGCTGAACTGGCTCACTGGCTAGCTGACTGGCTAGCTGACTGGCTAGCTGACTGCTTAACTGACTGACCGGCTGACTGGCTAGCTGACTGGCTAGCTGAATGGCTAGCTGACTGCTTAACTGACTGACCGGCTGACTGGCTAGCTGACTGGCTAGCTGACTGCTTAACTGACTGACCGGCTGACTGGCTAGCTGACTGGCTAGCTGACTGGCTAGCTGACTGCTTAACTAACTGACTGGCTGACTGGCTAGCTGACTGGCTGATTGGCTAGCTGAATGACTAACTGGATGAAGTTTTTGACTCACTGACTGACTGTCTAACAGGCTGACTGGCCAGTTGACTGACTGGCTGACTGTCTAAATGGCTGACTGGCCAGTTGACTGACTGGCTGACTGTCTAAATGGCTGACTGGCTAGCTGATTGGCTGACTGTCTAACAGGCTGACTGGCCAGTTGACTGACTGGCTGACTGTCTAAATGGCTGACTGGCTAGCTGATTGGCTGACTGTCTAACAGGCTGACTGGCCGGTTGACTGACTGGCTGACTGTCTAAATGGCCCACTGGCTAGCTGATTGGCTGACTGTCTAACAGGCTGACTGGCCTGTTGACTGACTGGCTGACTGCCTAACTGGCTGACTGGCCTGTTGACTGACTGGCTGACTGCTTAACTGACTCACCGGCTGACTGGCTAGCTGATTGGCTGACTGTCTAACAGGCTGACTGGCCTGTTGACTGACTGGCTGACTGCTTAACTGGCTGACTGGCTAGCTGACTGGCTAGCTGACTGGCTAGCTGACTGCTTAACTGACTGACCGGCTGACTGGCTAGCTGATTGGCTGACTGTCTAACAGGTTGACTGGCCTATTGACTGACTGGCTGACTGCCTAACTGGCTGACTGGCCTGTTGACTGACTGGCTGACTGCTTAACTGACTGACCGACTGACTGGCTAGCTGATTGGCTGACTGTCTAACAGGCTGACTGGCCTGTTGACTGACTGGCTGACTGCTTAACTGGCTCACTGGCTAGCTGACTGGCTAGCTGACTGGCTAGCTGACTGCTTAACTGACTGACCGGCTGACTGGCTAGCTGACTGGCTAGCTGAATGGCTAGCTGACTGCTTAACTGACTGACCGGCTGACTGGCTAGCTGACTGGCTAGCTGACTGCTTAACTGACTGACCGGCTGACTGGCTAGCTGACTGGCTAGCTGACTGGCTAGCTGACTGCTTAACTAACTGACTGGCTAGCTGACTGGCTGATTGGCTAGCTGAATGACTAACTGGATGAAGTTTTTGACTCACTGACTGACTGTCTAACAGGCTGACTGGCCAGTTGACTGACTGGCTGACTGTCTAAATGGCTGACTGGCTAGCTGATTGGCTGACTGTCTAACAGGCTGACTGGCCTATTGACTGACTGGCTGACTGCCTAACTGGTTGACTGGCCTGTTGACTGACTGGCTGACTGCTTAACTGACTGACCGGCTGACTGGCTAGCTGATTGGCTGACTGTCTAACAGGCTGACTGGCCTGTTGACTGACTGGCTGACTGCTTAACTGGCTGACTGGCTAGCTGACTGGCTAGCTGACTGGCTAGCTGACTGCTTAACTGACTGACCGGCTGACTGGCTAGCTGATTGGCTGACTGTCTAACAGGTTGACTGGCCGGTTGACTGGCTGATTGGCTGACTGTCTAACAGGCTGACTGGCTAGCTGATTGGCTGACTGTCTAACAGGTTGACTGGCCGGTTGACTGGCTGATTGGCTGACTGTCTAACAGGCTGACTGGCTAGCTGATTGGCTGACTGTCTAACAGGTTGACTGGCCAGTTGACTGGCTGGTTCTTCTCCTCTCCTCTTCTCTCCTCCCTGCTGTGGAACAGGTTGACTGGCCAGTTGACTGGCTGGTTCTTCTCCTCTCCTCTTCTCTCCTCCCTGCTGTCTAACAGGTTGACTGGCCAGTTGACTGGCTGATTGGCTGACTGTCTAACAGGTTGACTGGCTGGTTCTTCTCCTCTCCTCTTCTCTCCTCCCTGCTGTCTAACAGGTTGACTGGCCAGTTGACTGGCTGATTGGCTGACTGTCTAACAGGTTGACTGGCTGGTTCTTCTCCTCTCCTCTTCTCTCCTCCCTGCTGTCTAACAGGTTGACTGGCCAGTTGACTGGCTGATTGGCTGACTGTCTAACAGGTTGACTGGCTGGTTCTTCTCCTCTCCTCTTCTCTCCTCCCTGCTGTCTAACAGGTTGACTGGCCAGTTGACTGGCTGATTGGCTGACTGTCTAACAGGTTGACTGGCTGGTTCTTCTCCTCTCCTCTTCTCTCCTCCCTGCTGTCTAACAGGTTGACTGGCCAGTTGACTGGCTGATTGGCTGACTGTCTAACAGGTTGACTGGCTGGTTCTTCTCCTCTCCTCTTCTCTCCTCCCTGCTGTCTAACAGGTTGACTGGCCAGTTGACTGGCTGATTGGCTGACTGTCTAACAGGTTGACTGGCTGGTTCTTCTCCTCTCCTCTTCTCTCCTCCCTGCTGTCTAACAGGTTGACTGGCCAGTTGACTGGCTGATTGGCTGACTGTCTAACAGGTTGACTGGCTGGTTCTTCTCCTCTCCTCTTCTCTCCTCTCCTGCTGTGGAAGTGAGGAGACCAGAACAGGCTCCTTGTTGAATTAGTCATTAGAGAAACATAGAACGCTGAGCGCACACAAACGTACTCACGGGCCGTGGTGTGTGTGTGTGTGTGTGTGTGTGTGTGTGTGTGTGTGTGTGTGTGTGTGTGTGTGTGTGTGTGTGTGTGTGTGTGTGTGTGTGTGTGTGTGTGTGTGTGTGTGTGTGTGTGTGTGTGTGTGTGTGTGTGACCTACTGAGGATCCTGGCGAATCCAAAGTCACAGAGTTTGATGACTCCTGTCTTGGTGAGGAGGATGTTCTCTGGCTTCACATCCCGATGAATGCACTGCAACACACACACACACACACACACACACACACACACACACACACACACACACACACACACACACACACACACACACACACACACACACACACACACACACACACACACACACACACACACACACACACACACACACACACACACACACACTATTATAGAACTGAAAAGTAATATAGATATCAATAAAGCTATGAAACAAAATATTTCAACAGTTAATAAAAAGAAATCCTTTCTAGCACACAGACATTAGAAGTAAGAATTAGCTGAAACTAACGTTGTGTTTGTGGCAGAAGTTGACGGCCTGCAGCGTCTGCCACACTATACTCTTCAGTTGAACCTCAGGGACCCTGGAGGAGACCAGAACACAACAGGATGTTTTATAGAACACACAGAGGTCAGAGGTTATAGAGGGATACTTACTTGTTGTCAATAGTTCAGAAACACATACAGTTGAAGTCGGAAGTTTACATACACTTAGGTTGGAGTCATTGAAACAAAACACATTTTTTTTGTCAACAAACTATAGTTATGGCAAATGGGTTAGGACATCTACTTTGTGCATGACACAAGTATTTTTTCCAAAAATTGTTTACAGACAGATTATTTAACTTATAATTCACTGTATCACATTTCCAGTAGGTGAGACGTTTACATACACTAAGTTGATGGTGCCTTTAAACAGTTTGGGAAATTCCAGAAAATGATGTCATGGCTTTAGAAGCTTCTGACACCATTTGAGTCAATTGGAGGTGTAGCTGTGGATGTATTTCAAGGCCTACCTTCAAACTCAGTGCCTCTTTACTTGATAAAAAAACTAAACAAGAAATCAGCCAAGACCTCAGAAAACAAATGGTAGACCTCCACAAGTCTGGTTCATCCTTGGGAGCAATTTCCAAATGCCTGAAGGAACCACGTTCATCTGTACAAACAATAGTATGAAAGTATAAACACCATGGGACTACGCAGCCGTCATACCGCTCAGGAAGGAGACGCGTTCTGTCTTCTAGAGATGAATGTACTTTGGAGCGAAAATTGCAAATCAATCCCAGAACAACAACAAAGGACCTTGTGAAGATGCTGGAGGAAACAGGTACAAAAGTATCTATATCCACAGTAATACGAGTCCCATATCAACATAACCTGAAAGTCCGCTCAGCAAGGAAGAAGTCACTGCTCCAAAACCGCCATAAAAAAGGCAAAAGCCAGGCTACAGTTTGCAACTGCACATGGGGACAAAGATCGTACTTTTTGGAGAAATGTCCTCTGGTCTGATGAAACAAAAAATAACTATTTGGCCATAATGACCATCGTTATGTTTGGAGGAAAAAGGGGGAGGCTTGCAAGCCGAAGAACACCATCCCAACAATGAAGCACGGGGGTGGCAGCATCATGTTGTGGGGTTGCTTTGCTGCAGGAGGGACTGGTGCACTTCACAAAATAGATGGCAACATGAGGAAAGAAAATGATGTGGATATATTGAAGCAACATCTCAAGACATCAGTTAAAGCTTGGTCGCAAATGGGTCTTCCAAATGGACAATGACCCCGAGCATACTTCTAAAATTGTGGCAAAATGGCTTAAGGACAACAAAGTTAATGTATTGGAGTGGCCGTCACAAAGCCCTGACCTCAATCCCTTAGACATTTTGTGGGCAGAACTGAAAAAGCATGCGGGAGCAAGGAGGCCTACAAACCTGACTCTGTTACACCAGCTCTGTCAGGAGGAATGGGCCAAAATTCACCCAACTTATTGTGGGAAGCTTGTGGAAGGCCACCCGAAACATTTAACCCAAGATAAACATTTTCAAGGCAATGCTACCAAATACTAATTGAGTGTATGTAAACTTCTGACCCACTTGGAATGTGATGAAAGAAATAAAAGCTGAAATAAATCATTCTCTCTACTATTATTCTGTCATTTCACATTCTTAAAATAAAGTGGTGATCCTAACTGACCTCAGACAGAGAATTTTAACTTGGATTAAATGTAAGGAATTATGAAAAACGGAGTTTCAATGTATTTGGCTCAGGTATATGTAAACTTCCGACTTCAACTGTAGTCATCATGATATGTAATGCTACTGTAAATTAATCATTATAATCCTCATTATAATCATCGTGATATGTAATGCTACTGTAAATTCATCATTATAATCATCGTGATATGTAATGCTACTGTAAATTCATCATAATAATCCTCATTATAATCATCGTGATATGTAATGCTACTGTAAATTCATTATAATCATCATGATATGTAATGCTACTGTAAATTCATTATATAATCATCATGATATGTAATGCTACTGTAAATTCATTATAATCATCATGATATGTAATGCTACTGTAAATTCATTATAATCATCATGATATGTAATGCTACTGTAAATTCATTATAATCATCATGATATGTAATGCTACTGTAAATTCATCATAATAATCCTCATTATAATCATTGTGATATTGTTATGTTCTCAGATCCTTTCTCGTTACATCCAAACGGACTGTTGCTTTAATCACCCGGGCAACTGTATATGCATGTCGCCCCTAGCAACCACAGCTTTTGTTTTCAGGGGCGGCTTGAGTTTCTGCTGCGTGGCATTCTGGGTAAAGGACCTGCAGTGAGGCAGCGAGGGAGGGAAGCATTCTCCTAACATAATACACACACTGCCCTTTGTCTTGGGAACGGAGAGTGTGTGGGGTAGAGGGGTGTCTGTGTGTTCTATAAAACATCCTGTTGTGTTCTGGTCTCCTCCAGGGTCCCTGGGGTTCAACTGAAGAGTTTAGTGTGGCAGACGCTGCAGGCCGTCAACTTCTGCCACAAAACACAACGTTCTGTTCTTGTCTAATGATATTCTGTATTGCGTGTCATGTTTTGTGTTGGACCCCAGGAAGTGTAGCTGCTGCTTTTGGAACAGCTAATACTTCTAACGTCTGCGTGCTAGAAAGGATTTCTTTTGAAATTTGAGTTATTTTGTATCATAGCTTTATTGATATCTATATTACTTTTCACTTCTGTAAAAGCGTGTGTGTGTGTGTGTGTGTGTGTGTGTGTGTGTGTGTGTGTGTGTGTGTGTGTGTGTGTGTGTGTGTGTGTGTGTGTGTGTGTGTGTGTGTGTGTGTGTGTGTGTGTGTGTGTGTGTGTGTGTGTGTGTGTGTGGGTGCGTGCGTAATGTGTCAATTAAAGTATGCTGACACAATACTTTTTCTTCTAACGTTCTCTGTCTTTAGTGTCTCTTAGCAACGGTCTCCCACCACGTAGTTCAGACGCTGTTCCTCCTCTCTGTCCCTGCCTCTCATTCTGTCTGTCCCCTATCTTTCCTTCTCCCTCTCTTTCTCTGTCCCCCTTCTCCCCACTGCCCCTTCCCCTACCTCATTTTGTCTGTCCCCCTATCTCTCCCAACCCCTACATCATTCTCTCTGTCCCCCTAACTCTCTCCCAAACCCTACCTCATTCTCTCTGTCCCCCTATCTCTCCCTCCCCCTACCTCATTCTCCCTGTCCCCCTATCTCTCCCAACCCCTACCTCATTCTCTCTGTCCCCCTATCTCTCCCAACCCCTACCTCATTCTCTCTGTCCCCTATCTCTCCCAACCCCTACCTCATTCTCTCTGTCCCCCTATCTCTCACAACCCCTACCTCATTCTGTCTGTCCCCCTATCTCTCCCAACCCCTACCTCATTCTCTCTGTCCCCCTATCTCTCACAACCCCTACCTCATTCTCTCTGTCCCCCTATCTCTCCCAACCCCTACCTCATTCTCTCTGTCCCCCTATCTCTCCCAACCCATACCTCATTCTCTCTGTCCCCCTATATCTCCCAACCCCTACCTCATTCTCTCTGTCCCCCTATCTCTCGCAACCCATACCTCATTCTGTCTGTCCCCCTATCTCTCCCAACCCCTACCTCATTCTGTCCATCCTAGTGGTCAGACTAACCACCAGGCAAAGTGTATGACGTGAGGAGTCACTAAATGAAACAGGAAAGATGATCTTGGTGATCAGTCATAGAGCTCCTGAGAGTGAGAGAGAAAGACCAACACAAAGGACATCACATGTTTATTTTAGCAGCTGAGTTGGGGTTGGGCCCGAAAGAGTCATGACAGGATGATAAGAGTTACGTACCCACGGGGTTAGGGAGTCATAATATAATAATATAATATATGCCATTTAGCAGACGCTTTTATCCAAAGCGACTTACAGTCATGTGTGCATACATTCTACGTATGGGTGGTCCCGGGAATCGAACCCACTACCCTGGCGTTACAAGCGCCATGCTCTACCAACATAGCTACCGGGTTAGGGAGTCATGACAGGGTGATAAGAGTTACGTACCCACGGGGTTAGGGAGTCATGACAGGGTGATAAGAGTTAACGTACCCACGGGGTTAGGGAGTCATGACAGGGTGATAAGTGTTACGTACCCACGGGGTTAGGGAGTCATGACAGGGTGATAAGAGTTAACGTACCCACGGGGTTAGGGAGTCATGACAGGGTGATACGAGTTAACGTACCCACGGGGTTAGGGAGTCATGACAGGGTGATAAGTGTTACGTACCCACGGGGTTAGGGAGTCATGACAGGGTGATAAGAGTTAACGTACCCACGGGGTTAGGGAGTCATGACAGGGTGATACGAGTTAACGTACCCACGGGGTTAGGGAGTCATGACAGGGTGATAAGTGTTACGTACCCACGGGGTTAGGGAGTCATGACAGGGTGATAAGTGTTACGTACCCACGGGGGTGTCGGTCCAGCTCGTTCAGGACGGTCTGCTCACAGAACTCAAAGACCAGGTGGAGACGTCTCTTCCTTCTGAAAACCTCCAGGAGGTTAACCAGGTTCACATGCTTCAGCTGCTGCAGGGATGAACACAGTGGGTGGTGAGAGGGTGCTGTCTGTCTGTCTGTCTGTCTGTCTGTCTGTCTGTCTGTCTGTCTGTCTGTCTGTCTGTCTGTCTGTCTGTCTGTCTGTCTGTCTGTCTGTCTGTCTGTCTCTGTGCCTGTCTGTCTGTCTGTCTGTCTGTCTGTCTGTCTCTGTGCCTGTCTGTCTGTCTGTCTGTCTGTCTGTCTGTCTGTCTGTCTGTCTGTCTGTCTGTCTGTCTGTCTGTCTGTCTGTCTGTCTGTCTGTCTGTGTCTGTCTGTCTGTCTGTCTGTCTGTCTGTCTGTCTGTCTGTCTGTCTGTCTGTCTGTCTGTCTGTCTGTCAGTGTGTGTGTGTGTTTAAGAGCCTGGTGTGTATCTCTCCTACCTTCAGCATGCGTATCTCCCTCAGTGCTATCTTCCTGATGACTGGGTCATCCTCTGACTCAACAAACTTCTTGATTGCGACTATCTGTCCGGATTCCCTGTGTCTGCATTTAAACACCACACCATATGAACCCTCTCCAATCTTGGCCAGCTTGTCATACTTCTCCATCAGACAGGTGAGGAACGTAACCTGTCACACACAAAACACTAATTTTTTTTTCTCGCTGATATTCTGAACACGTAGCCTTCAGATCTGTCGTTTCACTGAGGTCCTACAGGAGGAACAACACTTCTTTTGAGCTTGTTATTTCAGAGAAATGTACATCCCACTCACTACAATCACTATATGTACTCACTGCTGTCTGTGTTGACTCGGAGCGCCAAACGGTCTTCAGACCAAATTATATGGACATCCACGCGAACATGATCGCAACCATGACGTCTTTAGGCGCAGGTATATTAAATATTTCCCGCTTTACTGCTTTCAACTCAATTTCCAATTATAGGCTGACTTCGATTAACGTTGTTAGACGCGCGGTTCTCTCCGGTAGACCGAGTCATTCAACAGAGAGTGGTTCTCGTTTCCACTTCGTTGGGACTAACGCTGGGCGCCTTACCAACAGCGGTTCCTTGGTTACCCGGTAACTCGTCATTCCCGTTTCAGCTAAACGTCTATAATATCCTGCTCGTGGTCCTTAGCCTCCGTTCTGTAATCCTATTATGTTGTTGATGCTTATATATTACAGGCGCGAATACAGCCTACACCTTTTTGGCGACGGGGACTCCAGTCCTCGGTGCACCTGATCGCTCCCATGGAGAGGTGAGACAGGGTGACTACCGTAGTTACCGTATATCTACGTTACCTGTCCATTAGTTGCTGCCTATAACATATATGTTTGGCTTGGTTGCTTTGAGAGTGAATGGTGTAATGTCCAATATTGATGTGAAATAATACCTAACTTAAAATTAGTTCATTATAAGCTATATTGCAATATATACAATAGGCCTAGCCTCCATTATCATACCATGCAAGTTCCATTCACTTGCTATAGCATATAAAATACATCATGACCTGGGAACAACTACAATCTATACTGAACAAAAATACAAACACAACATGCACAGTGTTGGTCCCGTGTTTCATGATCTGGAATAAAAGATCCCAGAAATGTTACATACGCACAAAAAGCTTATTTCTCTCAAATGTTGTACACAAATTAGTTTACATCCCTGTTAATGAGCATTTCTCATTTTGTCAAGATAATCCATCCACCTGACAGGTGTGGCATATCAAGAAGCTGATTGAACAGCATGGTCATTACACAGGTGCACCTTGTGCTGGGGACAATAAAAGGCCACTCTAAAATGTGCCGTTTTGTCACACAACACAACACCGCAGATGTCTCAAGTTTTGAGGGATGGTGCAATTGGCAGAAATGTCCACCAGAGCTGTTGCCAGATAATTGAATGTTCATTTCTCTACCATAAGACGCCTCCAACGTCGTTTTAGAGAATTTGGCAGTACGTCCAACCGGCCTCACAACCACAGACCACGTTTAATCAGGCTAGCCCAGGACCTCCACATCTGGCTTCTTCATCTGCGGGATTGTCTGACACCAGGCAACCAGACAGCTGATGAAACTGAGGAGTATTTCTGTCTGTATGTAATATAGCCCTTTTGTGGGGAAAAAAACTCTGATTGGCTGGGGCTGGCTCCCCAGTGGGTGTGCCTATACCCTCCCAGGCCCACCAATGGCTACGCACCTGCCCAGCCATGTCAAATCCATAGATTAGGGCCTAATGAATGTATTTAAATCGACTGATTTCCTTATTTGAACTTGCATTTATATTTTTGTTCCGTTTTACTTTTGATAAAATGGTTCATATTTTGTTAAATCTGACTGTATATTGTAGAGGAGACAGTTGCTTAATGATCATTTAATGTTCAAACCAGGAGCTACCAAGCAATCATGAGAGCATATCATGGTCTGTCTGGGCCAGTGGTTGGAGAAGGCCTAAGCCCTCCAATACCATAACAGCTGGTTGATTCCTCCCCTTCCTCTACTTGGCATGGTACACTGTGTTGGTCTAGTGGTGGTTTTCTGTGGTCCACTGTGGAAGACTAAGGCAGCTGTTGACGTCAACAACAACAACAACAACAACGACGATCCCAAGGGGAAAATCAAGTTTATCATCCTTAAAAAATGTTTAAAAGCAAAACGGGAAGACATGTATCAGGGTCAACATGTATCAGGGTCAACATGTATCAGGGTCAACATGTATCAGGGTCAACATGTATCAGGGTCAACATGTATCAGGGTCAACATGTATCAGGGTCAACATGTATCAGGGTCAACATGTATCAGGGTCAACATGTATCAGGGTCAACATGTATCAGGGTCAACATGTATCAGGGTCAACGGAGTCGACATGTATCAGGGTCAACGGGTCAACATGTATCAGGGTCAACATGTATCAGGGTCAACATGTATCAGGGTCAACATGTATCAGGGTCAACGGGTCGACATGTATCAGGGTCAACATGTATCAGGGTCAATAGGGTCGACATGTATCAGGGTCAACAGGGTCGACATGTATCTACAACACAGCTATTAACATGTATCTACAACACAGCTATCGACATGTATCTACAACACAGCTATCGACATGTATCTACAACACAGCTATCAACATGTATCTACAACACAGCTATCAACATGTATCTACAACACAGCTATTAACATGTATCTACAACACAGCTATCGACATGTATCTACAACACAGCTATCGACATGTATCTACAACACAGCTATCGACATGTATCTACAACACAGCTATCGACATGTATCTACAACACAGCATGTATCAGCTATCGACATGTATCTACAACACAGCTATCGACATGTATCTACAACACAGCTATCGACATGTATCTACAACACAGCTATCGACATGTATCTACAACACAGCTATCGACATGTATCTACAACACAGCTATCGACATGTATCTACAACACAGCTATCGACATGTATCTACAACACAGCTATCAACATGTATCTACAACACAGCTATCAACATGTATCTACAGCACAGCTATCAACATGTATCTACAACATAGCTATCAACATGTATCTACAGCACAGCTATCAACATGTATCTACAACACAGCTATCGACATGTATCTACAACACAGCTATCGACATGTATCTACAACACAGCTATCGACATGTATCTACAACACAGCTATCGACATGTATCTACAACACAGCTATCGACATGTATCTACAACACAGCTATCGACATGTATCTACAACACAGCTATCGACATGTATCTACAACACAGCTATCGACATGTATCTACAACACAGCTATCGACATGTATCTACAACACAGCTATCGACATGTATCTACAACACAGCTATCGACATGTATCTACAACACAGCTATCGACATGTATCTACAACACAGCTATCGACATGTATCTACAACACAGCTATCGACATGTATCTACAACACAGCTATCGACATGTATCTACAACACAGCTATCGACATGTATCTACAACACAGCTATCGACATGTATCTACAACACAGCTATCGACATGTATCTACAACACAGCTATCGACATGTATCTACAACACAGCTATCGACATGTATCTACAACACAGCTATCGACATGTATCTACAACACAGCTATCGACATGTATCTACAACACAGCTATCGACATGTATCTACAACACAGCTATCGACATGTATCTACAACACAGCTATCGACATGTATCTACAACACAGCTATCGACATGTATCTACAACACAGCTATCTCAGACATGTATCTACAACACAGCTATCGACATGTATCTACAACACAGCTATCAACATGTATCTACAACACAGCTATCGACATGTATCTACAACACAGCTATCAACATGTATCTACAACACAGCTATCGACATGTATCTACAACACAGCTATCGACATGTATCTACAACACAGCTATCGACATGTATCTACAGCACAGCTATCAACATGTATCTACAACACAGCTATCGACATGTATCTACAACACAGCTATCGACATGTATCTACAACACAGCTATCAACATGTATCTACAACACAGCTATCGACATGTATCTACAACACAGCTATCGACATGTATCTACAACACAGCTATCAACATGTATCTACAACACAGCTATCGACATGTATCTACAACACAGCTATCAACATGTATCTACAACACAGCTATTGACATGTATCTACAACACAGCTATCAGTGATGAGGCTTCACTGCAGTGAGAAGGTGACTTATAGCCCAACTGTTCCTGACACTCAGCTGGGAGTCTGTGTGTCTGAGACCGGATGATGACTGATCCAACCTGTCGTAAGCTGGAGATGTTGTGACGTTATGCTGGCGTTGGGGTTCAGGGCTTAGCCCGACCACAGCACCCTGGCCTATCACAGAGCAACACGTGTTACTTGAAGATACTGGCCCTGGAGGAAGAGGAGGTTGGGAAAGAGATTGATGAGAGAGAAAAGGGACACTTTGGGGCTCCATTAGTCCATAAGTTGAACATTTTGTCATGGGTAAGAAACAGGGGGATGGGGGTGGTTGGGGGGGTGTTAACTGTGAGTGTAGGTTGACAGGGCTGTATCTACAACACAGCTATCAACATGGGGGGGGGTGTTCACTGTGAGTGTAGGTTGACGGGGCTGGGGGGGGGTGGTGTTCACTGTGAGTGTAGGTTGACGGGGCTGGGGAGGGGGGTGTTAACTGTGAGTGTAGGTTGAACACGGGGCTGGGGGGGGGATGGGTGTTCACTGTGAGTGTAGGTTGACGGGGCTGGGGAGGGGAGGGTGTTAACTGTGAGTGTAGGTTGACTGGGGGAGGGGGGGTGTTCACTGTGAGTGTAGGTTGACGGGGCTGGGGGAGTGGGGGGGTGTTCACTGTGAGTGTAGGTTGACGGGGCTGGGGGAGCGGTGTTCACTGTGAGTGTAGTTTGATGGGGGGGTGGGTGTTAACTGTGAGTGTAGTGGGGGGTGTTCACTGTGAGTGTAGGTTGATGGGGGGTGGGTGTTCACTGTGAGTGTAGGTTGATAGGGTATGGGGGGGTGTTAACTATGAGTGTAGGTTGTCGGGTATGGGGGGGTGTTAACTGTGAGTGTAGGTTGTCGGGTATGGGGGAGGTGTTAACTGTGAGTGTAGTTTGACGAGGATGGGGGTGTTAACTGTGAGTGTAGATTGACGGGGATGGGGGGGTGTTAACTGTGAGTGTAGGTTGACGGGTAAGGGGGATGGGGGGGGAGGACGATGGGGGAGGGGTGTTATCTGTGAGTGCAAGTCAAATTACGGATGGAGACAGATCCACAGGCCGTTCCCCCGATTTCATCTTGGGGGACAGTAATATTCACTTATTCAATTGTCTTACCAGAATCTCCCAGCGACATCATTAGTATTCAGTACCTGTCTTGACCACCGGGTGGCAATGTGAGGCCATGAATACAACCAACCTGTGACAACTTTAGGAGTAGAGGACACAGCTATTGATATTCTACTGTCTTTTATTATTGCACCTTTTCCACCAAGGTGATCATTGTGGCAGTTAAGTGAATGTGTATGAGAATGTTCACTGCTGTCTCTCTGTCTCTCTGTCTCTCTCTCTCTCTCTCTCTCTCTCTCTCTCTGTCTCTCTGTCTCTGTCTCTCTGTCCCTCGGTTAGTGAAGGAGTGGAGGGTTGGGTACTCCCCTTATTAGTGAAGGAGTGAAGGGTTGGGTCCTTCTCTAGATTAGTGAAGGAGTGAAGGGTTGGGTCCTCCTCTAGATTAGTGAATGAGTGGAGGGTTGGATCCTCCTCTAGATTAGTGAAGGAGTGGAGGGTTTGGTCCTCCTCTAGGTTAGTGAAGGAGCGGAGGGTTGGGTCCTCCTCTAGGTTAGTGAAGGAGTGAAAGATTGGGTCCTCCCCTAAGGTTAGTGAAGGAGTGAAGGGTTGGGTCCTCCTCATGGTTATTGAATGAGTGAAAGGTTGGGTCCTCCTCTAGATTAGTGAAGGAGTGAAGGTTTGGGTCCTCCCCTAGTTTAGTGAAGGGTTGGGTCCTCAGATTAGTGAAGCAGTGGAGGGTTGGGTCCTCTAGGTTAGTGAAGGAGTGGTGGGTTGGGTCCTCCACTGGGTTAGTGAAGAAGTGGAGGGCTGGGTCCTCTAGGTTCGTGAAAGAGTGGAGGGTTGGGTCCTCTAGATTAGTGAAAGAGTGGAGGGTTGGATCCTTCCCTAGGTTAGTGAAGCAGTGGTGTGGGGGCTGTGCTTTGGCAAAGTGAGTGGGGTTATATCATTCCTGTTTGGCCCTGTCCGGGGGTGTCCTCGGATGGGGCCACAGTGTCTCCTGACCCCTCCTGTCTCAGCCTCCAGTATTTATGCTGCAGTAGTTTATGTGTCGGGGGGCAAGGGTCAGTTTGTTATATCTGGAGTACTTCTCCTGTCCTATTCGGTGTCCTGTGTGAATCTAAGTGTGCGTTCTCTAATTCTCTCCTTCTCTCTTTCTTTCTCTCTCTCGGAGGACCTGAGCCCTAGGACCATGCCCCAGGACTACCTGACATGATGACTCCTTGCTATCCCCAGTCCACCTGGCCGTGCTGCTGCTCCAGTTTCAACTGTTCTGCCATATTATTATTCGACCATGCTGGTCATTTATGAACATTTGAACATCTTGGCCATGTTCTGTTATAATCTCCACCCGGCACAGCCAGAAGAGGACTGGCCACCCCACATAGCCTGGTTCCTCTCTAGGTTTCTTCCTAGGTTTTGGCCTTTCTAGGGAGTTTTTCCTAGCCACTGTGCTTCTACACCTGCATTGCTTACTGTTTGGGGTTTTAGGCTGGGTTTCTGTACAGCACTTTGAGATATCAGCTGATGTACGAAGGGCTATATAAATACATTTGATTTGATTTGATTTTGCAAGTTTGGGTCACCCCCTAGGTTAGTGAAGTAGTGAAGGGTTGGGTCCTCCCCTAGGTTAGTGAATGAGTGAAAGGTTGGGTCCTCCCCTAGGTTAGTGAAGGAGTGGAGGGTTGGGTCCTCCTCTCATTTAGTGAAGGAGTGGAGAGTTGGGTCCTCCTCAAGTTTAGTGAAGGAGTGGAGAGTTGGGTCCTCCTCAAGTTTAGTGAAGGAGTGGAGGGTTGGGTCCTCCTCTCATTTAGTGAAGGAGTGGAGAGTTGGGTCCTCCTCAAGTTTAGTGAAGGAGTGGAGGGTTGGGTCCTCCTCAAGTTTAGTGAAGGAGTGGAGGGTTGGGTCCTCCTCAAGTTTAGTGAAGGAGTGGAGAGTTGGGTCCTCCACTCTGTTAGTGAAGGAGTGGACAGTTGAGTCCTCCTCTAGGTTAGTGAAGGAGTGAAGGGTTGGGTCCTCTAGATTAGGGAAAGAGTGGAGGGTTGGGTCCTCCTCTAGATTAGTGAAGGAGTGGAGGGTTTGGTCCTCCTCTAGATTAGTGAAGGAGTGGAGGGTTCGGTCCTCCTCTAGATTAGTGAAGGAGTGGAGGGTTGGGTCCTCTAGATTAGTGAAAGAGTGGAGGGTTGGGTCCTCTAGATTAGTGAAAGAGTGGAGGGTTGGGTCCTCTAGATTAGTGAAGGAGTGGAGGGTTTGGTCCTCCTCTAGTTTAGTTAAGGAGTGGAGGGTTGGGTCCTCCTCTAGATTAGTGAAGGAGTGGAGGGTTCGGTCCTCCTCTAGATTAGTGAAGGAGTGGAGGGTTGGGTCCTCCTCTAGTTTAGTTAAGGAGTGAAGGGTTGGGTCCTCCTCTAGATTAGTGAAGGAGTGGAGGGTTCGGTCCTCCTCTAGATTAGTTAAGGAGTGGAGGGTTGGGTCCTCCTCTAGATTAGTGAAGGAGTGGAGGGTTCGTGACCTCCTCTAGATTAGTGAAGGAGTGGAGGGTTTGGTCCTCCTCTAGTTTAGTTAAGGAGTGGAGGGTTGGGTCCTCCTCTAGATTAGTGAAGGAGTGGAGGGTTCGGTCCTCCTCTAGATTAGTGAAGGAGTGGAGGGTTTGGTCCTCCTCTAGTTTAGTTAAAGAGTGGAGGGTTGGGTCCTCCTCTAGATTAGTGAAGGAGTGGAGGGTTGGGTCCTCCTCTAGATTAGTGAAGGAGTGGAGGGTTTGGTCCTCCTCTAGTTTAGTTAAGGAGTGGAGGGTTGGGTCCTCCTCTAGATTAGTGAAGGAGTGGAGGGTTCGGTCCTCCTCTAGATTAGTGAAGGAGTGGAGGGTTGGGTCCTCCTCTAGTTTAGTTAAGGAGTGAAGGGTTGGGTCCTCCTCTAGATTAGTGAAGGAGTGGAGGGTTCGGTCCTCCTCTAGATTAGTGAAGGAGTGGAGGGTTGGGTCCTCCTCTGGTTTTGTGAAGGAGTGGACAGTTGAGTCCTCCTCTAGATTAGTGAAAGAGTGGAGGGTTGGGTCCTCCTCTAGTTTTGTTATGCAGGTGAATGAGGACCCAAAAGCGACTTAGGAGTCTTTATTCCAGTAACTGGCAAAAGTATACTCCTGGACAATATAAGAAGAAAACAAAACATGAAAAACTAAAAATCCACTCGTAGTGACGAGGACAGACTGGAGACTCGACCATTGACTGCAGGTTGCCTCGGGAAGGCACCGACCGTAGCAGACTTAGACACCTGCTCACACGCAGCATCTGAAGGAGACAAGACACGACAGGGCGAGACAATGACACAGCACAGCGAACATCATATAAGGATCCAGACAAGGACAGAAGCGGAAAACAAGGGGAGAAATAGGGACTCTAATCAGACGACAAAATAGGGGACTGGTGTGAAAAAACTAAATGAGTGAGTTAGGAGAATGAGGAACAGCTGGGAGCAGTTCGGAACGATAGAGAGAGGAGAGAGAGCCAGAGAGAGGGATAGAAAAAGGGAACAAACCTAATAAGACCAGCAGAGGGAAACGAACAGAAGGAAAGCATAATGACAAGACAATATAAGACAAAACATGACAAGTTTAGTGAAGGAGTGGAGGGATGAGTCCTCCTCTAGTTTAGTGAAGGAGTGGAGGGTTGGGTCCTCCTCTAGATTAGTGAAAGAGTGGAGGGTTGGGTCCTCGTCTAGTTTAGTGAAGGAGTGGAGGGTTGGGTCCTCCTCTAGTTTAGTGAAGGAGTGGAGGGTTGGGTCCTCCTCTAGTTTAGTGAGGGATTTTGAGGGTTGGGTCCTCCTCTAGATTAGTGAAGGAGTGGATGGTTGGGTCCTCTAGGTTAATGAAGGAGTGGGGGTTGGGTTCTCCTCTAGATTAGTGAAGGAGTGAAAGGGTTGGGTCCTCCCTAGGTTAGTGAAGGAGTGGAGGGTTGGGTCCTCCTCAAGTTTAGTTAAAGAGTGGAGGGTTGGGTCCTCCTCTAGATTAGTGAAGGAGTGGAGGGTTGGGTCCTCCTCTATTTAGTGAAGGAGTGGAGGGTTGGGTCCTCCTCTAGTTTAGTGAAGGAGTGGAGGGTTGGGTCCTCCAAGTTTAGTGAAGGAGTGGAGGGTTGGGTCCTCCTCAAGTTTAGTGAAGGAGTGGAGAGTTGGGTCCTCCACTCTGTTAGTGAAGGAGTGGACAGTTGAGTCCTCCTCTAGGTTAGTGAAGGAGTGAAGGGTTGGGTCCTCTAGATTAGGGAAAGAGTGGAGGGTTGGGTCCTCCTCTAGATTAGTGAAGGAGTGGAGGGTTTGGTCCTCCTCTAGATTAGTGAAGGAGTGGAGGGTTCGGTCCTCCTCTAGATTAGTGAAGGAGTGGAGGGTTGGGTCCTCTAGATTAGTGAAAGAGTGGAGGGTTGGGTCCTCTAGATTAGTGAAAGAGTGGAGGGTTGGGTCCTCTAGATTAGTGAAGGAGTGGAGGGTTTGGTCCTCCTCTAGTTTAGTTAAGGAGTGGAGGGTTGGGTCCTCCTCTAGATTAGTGAAGGAGTGGAGGGTTCGGTCCTCCTCTAGATTAGTGAAGGAGTGGAGGGTTGGGTCCTCCTCTAGTTTAGTTAAGGAGTGAAGGGTTGGGTCCTCCTCTAGATTAGTGAAGGAGTGGAGGGTTCGGTCCTCCTCTAGATTAGTTAAGGAGTGGAGGGTTGGGTCCTCCTCTAGATTAGTGAAGGAGTGGAGGGTTCGTGACCTCCTCTAGATTAGTGAAGGAGTGGAGGGTTTGGTCCTCCTCTAGTTTAGTTAAGGAGTGGAGGGTTGGGTCCTCCTCTAGATTAG
The DNA here is from genome assembly GCF_021184085.1 of Oncorhynchus gorbuscha. Classification (NCBI taxonomy): domain Eukaryota; kingdom Metazoa; phylum Chordata; class Actinopteri; order Salmoniformes; family Salmonidae; genus Oncorhynchus; species Oncorhynchus gorbuscha. The sequence goes on along the minus strand of NC_060191.1, from coordinate 74,956,380 downwards.
TGAAGGAGTGGAGGGTTCGGTCCTCCTCTAGATTAGTGAAGGAGTGGAGGGTTTGGTCCTCCTCTAGTTTAGTTAAAGAGTGGAGGGTTGGGTCCTCCTCTAGATTAGTGAAGGAGTGGAGGGTTCGGTCCTCCTCTAGATTAGTGAAGGAGTGGAGGGTTTGGTCCTCCTCTAGTTTAGTTAAGGAGTGGAGGGTTGGGTCCTCCTCTAGATTAGTGAAGGAGTGGAGGGTTCGGTCCTCCTCTAGATTAGTGAAGGAGTGGAGGGTTGGGTCCTCCTCTAGTTTAGTTAAGGAGTGAAGGGTTGGGTCCTCCTCTAGATTAGTGAAGGAGTGGAGGGTTCGGTCCTCCTCTAGATTAGTGAAGGAGTGGAGGGTTGGGTCCTCCTCTAGTTTTGTGAAGGAGTGGACAGTTGAGTCCTCCTCTAGATTAGTGAAAGAGTGGAGGGTTGGGTCCTCCTCTAGTTTTGTTATGCAGGTGAATGAGGACCCAAAAGCGACTTAGCGAGTCTTTATTCCAGTAACTGGCAAAAGTATACTCCTGGACAATATAAGAAGAAAACAAAACATGAAAAACTAAAAATCCACTCGTAGTGACGAGGACAGACTGGAGACTCGACCATTGACTGCAGGTTGCCTCGGGAAGGCACCGACCGTAGCAGACTTAGACACCTGCTCACACGCAGCATCTGAAGGAGACAAGACACGACAGGGCGAGACAATGACACAGCACAGCGAACATCATATAAGGATCCGACAAGGACAGAAGCGGAAAACAAGGGGAGAAATAGGGACTCTAATCAGACGACAAAATAGGGGACAGGTGTGAAAAAACTAAATGAGTGAGTTAGGAGAATGAGGAACAGCTGGGAGCAGGAACGGAACGATAGAGAGAGGAGAGAGAGGGGGGGGGGAGAGAGAGGGATAGAAAAAGGGAACAAACCTAATAAGACCAGCAGAGGGAAACGAACAGAAGGGAAAGCATAATGACAAGACAATATAAGACAAAACATGACAAGTTTAGTGAAGGAGTGGAGGGATGAGTCCTCCTCTAGTTTAGTGAAGGAGTGGAGGGTTGGGTCCTCCTCTAGATTAGTGAAAGAGTGGAGGGTTGGGTCCTCGTCTAGTTTAGTGAAGGAGTGGAGGGTTGGGTCCTCCTCTAGTTTAGTGAAGGAGTGGAGGGTTGGGTCCTCCTCTAGTTTAGTGAGGGAGTGAGGGTTGGGTCCTCCTCTAGATTAGTGAAGGAGTGGATGGTTGGGTCCTCTAGGTTAATGAAGGAGTGGGGGGTTGGGTTCTCCTCTAGATTAGTGAAGGAGTGAAAGGTTGGGTCCTCCCCTAGGTTAGTGAAGGAGTGGAGGGTTGGGTCCTCCTCAAGTTTAGTTAAAGAGTGGAGGGTTGGGTCCTCCTCTAGATTAGTGAAGGAGTGGAGGGTTCGGTCCTCCTCTAGATTAGTGAAGGAGTGGAGGGTTTGGTCCTCCTCTAGTTTAGTTAAGGAGTGGAGGGTTGGGTCCTCCTCTAGATTAGTGAAGGAGTGGAGGGTTCGGTCCTCCTCTAGATTAGTGAAGGAGTGGAGGGTTGGGTCCTCCTCTAGTTTAGTTAAGGAGTGAAGGGTTGGGTCCTCCTCTAGATTAGTGAAGGAGTGGAGGGTTCGGTCCTCCTCTAGATTAGTGAAGGAGTGGAGGGTTGGGTCCTCCTCTAGTTTAGTGAAGGAGTGGACAGTTGAGTCCTCCTCTAGATTAGTGAAAGAGTGGAGGGTTGGGTCCTCCTCTAGTTTTGTTATGCAGGTGAATGAGGACCCAAAAGCGACTTAGCGAAAACAGAGTCTTTATTCCAGTAACTGGCAAAAGTATACTCCTGGACAATATAAGAAGAAAACAAAACATGAAAAACTAAAATCCACTCGTAGTGACGAGGACAGACTGGAGACTCGACCATTGACTGCAGGTTGCCTCGGGAAGGCACCGACCGTAGCAGACTTAGACACCTGCTCACACGCAGCATCTGAAGGAGACAAGACACGACAGGGCGAGACAATGACACAGCACAGCGAACATCATATAAGGATCCGACAAGGACAGAAGCGGAAAACAAGGGGAGAAATAGGGACTCTAATCAGACGACAAAATAGGGGACAGGTGTGAAAAGACTAAATGAGTGAGTTAGGAGAATGAGGAAGGAGTGGAGGGTTGGGTCCTCCTCTAGTTTAGTGAAGGAGTGGAGGGTTGGGTCCTCTAGATTAGTGAAGGAGTGGAGGGTTGGGTTCTCCTCTAGGTTAGTGAGGGAGTGAGGGTTGGGTCCTCCTCTAGATTAGTGAAGGAGTGGATGGTTGGGTCCTCTAGGTTAATGAAGGAGTGGGGGGTTGGGTTCTCCTCTAGATTAGTGAATGAGTGAAAGGTTGGGTCCTCCCCTAGGTTAGTGAAGGAGTGGAGGGTTGGGTCCTCCTCAAGTTTAGTGAAGGAGTGTAGGGTTGGGTCCTCCTCTCATTTAGTGAAGGAGTGGAGAGTTGGGTCCTCCACTCTGTTAGTGAAGGAGTGGACAGTTGAGTCCTCCTCTAGTTTAGTGAATGAGTGAAGGGTTGGGTCCTCTAGATTAGTGAAAGAGTGGAGGGTTGGGTCCTCCTCTAGATTAGTGAAGGAGTGGAGGGTTTGGTCCACCTCTAGTTGAGTTAAGGAGTGGAGGGTTGGGTCCTCCTCTAGATTAGTGAAGGAGTGGAGGGTTCGGTCCTCCTCTAGATTAGTGAAGGAGTGGATGGTTGGGTCCTCTAGGTTAATGAAGGAGTGGGGGGTTGGGTTCTCCTCTAGATTAGTGAAGGAGTGAAAGGTTGGGTCCTCCCCTAGGTTAGTGAAGGAGTGGAGGGTTGGGTCCTCCTCAAGTTTAGTTAAAGAGTGGAGGGTTGGGTCCTCCTCTAGATTAGTGAAGGAGTGGAGGGTTCGGTCCTCCTCTAGATTAGTGAAGGAGTGGAGGGTTTGGTCCTCCTCTAGTTTAGTTAAGGAGTGGAGGGTTGGGTCCTCCTCTAGATTAGTGAAGGAGTGGAGGGTTCGGTCCTCCTCTAGATTAGTGAAGGAGTGGAGGGTTGGGTCCTCCTCTAGTTTAGTTAAGGAGTGAAGGGTTGGGTCCTCCTCTAGATTAGTGAAGGAGTGGAGGGTTCGGTCCTCCTCTAGATTAGTGAAGGAGTGGAGGGTTGGGTCCTCCTCTAGTTTAGTGAAGGAGTGGACAGTTGAGTCCTCCTCTAGATTAGTGAAAGAGTGGAGGGTTGGGTCCTCCTCTAGTTTTGTTATGCAGGTGAATGAGGACCCAAAAGCGACTTAGCGAGTCTTTATTCCAGTAACTGGCAAAAGTATACTCCTGGACAATATAAGAAGAAAACAAAACATGAAAAACTAAAATCCACTCGTAGTGACGAGGACAGACTGGAGACTCGACCATTGACTGCAGGTTGCCTCGGGAAGGCACCGACCGTAGCAGACTTAGACACCTGCTCACACGCAGCATCTGAAGGAGACAAGACACGACAGGGCGAGACAATGACACAGCACAGCGAACATCATATAAGGATCCGACAAGGACAGAAGCGGAAAACAAGGGGAGAAATAGGGACTCTAATCAGACGACAAAATAGGGGACAGGTGTGAAAAACTAAATGAGTGAGTTAGGAGAATGAGGAAGGAGTGGAGGGTTGGGTCCTCCTCTAGTTTAGTGAAGGAGTGGAGGGTTGGGTCCTCTAGATTAGTGAAGGAGTGGAGGGTTGGGTTCTCCTCTAGGTTAGTGAGGGAGTGAGGGTTGGGTCCTCCTCTAGATTAGTGAAGGAGTGGATGGTTGGGTCCTCTAGGTTAATGAAGGAGTGGGGGGTTGGGTTCTCCTCTAGATTAGTGAATGAGTGAAAGGTTGGGTCCTCCCCTAGGTTAGTGAAGGAGTGGAGGGTTGGGTCCTCCTCAAGTTTAGTGAAGGAGTGTAGGGTTGGGTCCTCCTCTCATTTAGTGAAGGAGTGGAGAGTTGGGTCCTCCACTCTGTTAGTGAAGGAGTGGACAGTTGAGTCCTCCTCTAGTTTAGTGAATGAGTGAAGGGTTGGGTCCTCTAGATTAGTGAAAGAGTGGAGGGTTGGGTCCTCCTCTAGATTAGTGAAGGAGTGGAGGGTTTGGTCCACCTCTAGTTGAGTTAAGGAGTGGAGGGTTGGGTCCTCCTCTAGATTAGTGAAGGAGTGGAGGGTTCGGTCCTCCTCTAGATTAGTGAAGGAGTGGAGGGTTGGGTCCTCCTCTAGTTTAGTGAAGGAGTGGACAGTTGAGTCCTCCTCTAGATTAGTGAAAGAGTGGAGGGTTGGGTCCTCCTCTAGATTAGTGAAAGAGTGGAGGGTTGGGTCCTCTAGTTTAGTGAAGGAGTGGAGGGTTGGGTCCTCCTCTAGTTTAGTTAAGGAGTGGAGGGTTGGGTCCTCCTCTAGATTAGTGAAGGAGTGGAGGGTTCGGTCCTCCTCTAGTTTAGTGAAGGAGTGGACAGTTGAGTCCTCCTCTAGATTAGTGAAAGAGTGGAGGGTTGGGTCCTCCTCTAGTTTAGTGAAGGAGTGGAGGGATGAGTCCTCCTCTAGTTTAGTGAAGGAGTGGAGGGTTGGGTCCTCCTCTAGATTAGTGAAAGAGTGGAGGGTTGGGTCCTCGTCTAGTTTAGTGAAGGAGTGGAGGGTTGGGTCCTCCTCTAGTTTAGTGAAGGAGTAGAGGGTTGGGTCCTCCTCTAGTTTAGTGAAGGAGTGGAGGGTTGGGTCCTCTAGATTAGTGAAGGAGTGGAGGGTTGGGTTCTCCTCTAGGTTAGTGAGGGAGTGAGGGTTGGGTCCTCCTCTAGATTAGTGCAGGAGTGGATGGTTGGGTCCTCTAGGTTAGTGAAGGAGTGGGGGGTTGGGTTCTCCTCTAGATTAGTGAAGGAGTGAAAGGTTGGGTCCTCCCCTAGGTTAGTGAAGGAGTGGAGGGTTTGGTCCTCCTCTATTTTAGTTAAAGAGTGGAGGGTTGGGTCCTCCTCTAGATTAGTGAAGGAGTGGAGGGTTCGGTCCTCCCCTAGGTTAGTGAAGGAGTGGAGGGTTTGGTCCTCCTCTAGTTTAGTTAAAGAGTGGAGGGTTGGGTCCTCCTCTAGATTAGTGAAGGAGTGGAGGGTTCGGTCCTCCTCTAGATTAGTGAAGGAGTGGAGGGTTTGGTCCTCCTCTAGTTTAGTTAAGGAGTGGAGGGTTGGGTCCTCCTCTAGATTAGTGAAGGAGTGGAGGGTTCGGTCCTCCTCTAGATTAGTGAAGGAGTGGAGGGTTGGGTCCTCCTCTAGTTTAGTTAAGGAGTGAAGGGTTGGGTCCTCCTCTAGATTAGTGAAGGAGTGGAGGGTTCGGTCCTCCTCTAGATTAGTGAAGGAGTGGAGGGTTGGGTCCTCCTCTAGTTTAGTGAAGGAGTGGACAGTTGAGTCCTCCTCTAGATTAGTGAAAGAGTGGAGGGTTGGGTCCTCCTCTAGTTTTGTTATGCAGGTGAATGAGGACCCAAAAGCGACTTAGCGAGTCTTTATTCCAGTAACTGGCAAAAGTATACTCCTGGACAATATAAGAAGAAAACAAAACATGAAAAACTAAAAATCCACTCGTAGTGACGAGGACAGACTGGAGACTCGACCATTGACTGCAGGTTGCCTCGGGAAGGCACCGACCGTAGCAGACTTAGACACCTGCTCACACGCAGCATCTGAAGGAGACAAGACACGACAGGGCGAGACAATGACACAGCACAGCGAACATCATATAAGGATCCGACAAGGACAGAAGCGGAAAACAAGGGGAGAAATAGGGACTCTAATCAGACGACAAAATAGGGGACAGGTGTGAAAAGACTAAATGAGTGAGTTAGGAGAATGAGGAAGGAGTGGAGGGTTGGGTCCTCCTCTAGTTTAGTGAAGGAGTGGAGGGTTGGGTCCTCTAGATTAGTGAAGGAGTGGAGGGTTGGGTTCTCCTCTAGGTTAGTGAGGGAGTGAGGGTTGGGTCCTCCTCTAGATTAGTGAAGGAGTGGATGGTTGGGTCCTCTAGGTTAATGAAGGAGTGGGGGGTTGGGTTCTCCTCTAGATTAGTGAATGAGTGAAAGGTTGGGTCCTCCCCTAGGTTAGTGAAGGAGTGGAGGGTTGGGTCCTCCTCAAGTTTAGTGAAGGAGTGTAGGGTTGGGTCCTCCTCTCATTTAGTGAAGGAGTGGAGAGTTGGGTCCTCCACTCTGTTAGTGAAGGAGTGGACAGTTGAGTCCTCCTCTAGTTTAGTGAATGAGTGAAGGGTTGGGTCCTCTAGATTAGTGAAGGAGTGGAGGGTTTGGTCCACCTCTAGTTGAGTTAAGGAGTGGAGGGTTGGGTCCTCCTCTAGATTAGTGAAGGAGTGGAGGGTTCGGTCCTCCTCTAGATTAGTGAAGGAGTGGAGGGTTGGGTCCTCCTCTAGTTTAGTGAAGGAGTGGACAGTTGAGTCCTCCTCTAGATTAGTGAAAGAGTGGAGGGTTGGGTCCTCCTCTAGATTAGTGAAAGAGTGGAGGGTTGGGTCCTCTAGTTTAGTGAAGGAGTGGAGGGTTGGGTCCTCCTCTAGTTTAGTTAAGGAGTGGAGGGTTGGGTCCTCCTCTAGATTAGTGAAGGAGTGGAGGGTTCGGTCCTCCTCTAGTTTAGTGAAGGAGTGGACAGTTGAGTCCTCCTCTAGATTAGTGAAAGAGTGGAGGGTTGGGTCCTCCTCTAGTTTAGTGAAGGAGTGGAGGGATGAGTCCTCCTCTAGTTTAGTGAAGGAGTGGAGGGTTGGGTCCTCCTCTAGATTAGTGAAAGAGTGGAGGGTTGGGTCCTCGTCTAGTTTAGTGAAGGAGTGGAGGCTTGGGTCCTCCTCTAGTTTAGTGAAGGAGTAGAGGGTTGGGTCCTCCTCTAGTTTAGTGAAGGAGTGGAGGGTTGGGTCCTCTAGATTAGTGAAGGAGTGGAGGGTTGGGTTCTCCTCTAGGTTAGTGAGGGAGTGAGGGTTGGGTCCTCCTCTAGATTAGTGCAGGAGTGGATGGTTGGGTCCTCTAGGTTAGTGAAGGAGTGGGGGGTTGGGTTCTCCTCTAGATTAGTGAAGGAGTGAAAGGTTGGGTCCTCCCCTAGGTTAGTGAAGGAGTGGAGGGTTGGGTCCTCCTCAAGTTTAGTGAAGGAGTGTAGGGTTGGGTCCTCCTCTCATTTAGTGAAGGAGTGGAGAGTCGGGTCCTCCACTCTGTTAGTGAAGGAGTGGACAGTTGAGTCCTCCTCTAGTTTAGTGAATGAGTGAAGGGTTGGGTCCTCTAGATTAGTGAAAGAGTGGAGGGTTGGGTCCTCCTCTAGATTAGTGAAGGAGTGGAGGGTTCGGTCCTCCTCTAGATTAGTGAAGGAGTGGAGGGTTGGGTCCTCCTCTAGTTTAGTGAAGGAGTAGACAGTTGAGTCCTCCTCTAGATTAGTGAAAGAGTGGAGGGTTGGGTCCTCCTCTAGATTAGTGAAAGAGTGGAGGGTTGGGTCCTCTAGGTTAGTGAAGAGGTGGAGGGTTTGGGTCCTCCTCTAGATTAGTGAAGGAGTGGAGGGTTGGGTCCTCCTCTAGGTTAGTGAAGGAATGAAGGGTTGGGTCCTCTAAATTAGTGAAGGAGTGAGGGTTGGGTCCTCCTCTAGACTTGTGAAGGAGTGGAGGTTTGGGTCCTCCTCTAGATTAGTGAAAGAGTGAAGGGTTGGGTCTTCCTCTAGGTTAGTGAAGGGTTGGGTCCTTCCCTAGGTTAGTGAAGGAGTGGAGGGTTGGGTCCTCTAGATTAGTGAAAACTGAAAGATTAGGTCCTCCCCTAAGGTTAGTGAAGGAGTGAAGGGTTTTCTCCTCCTCTTGTTTAGTGAAGGAGTGGCGGTTTGTGTCCTCCTCTAGATTAGTGAAGGGGTGGCTGTTTGTGTCCTCCTCTAGATTAGTGAAGGAGTGGAGGGTTGCGTCCTCCTCTAGGTTAGTGAAGGAATGAAGGGTTGGGTCCTCTAAATTAGTGAAGGAGTGAAGGGTTGGGTCCTCCTCTAGGTTAGTGAAGGAGTGGAGGGTTGGGTCCTCCTCTAGGTTAGTGAAGGATTGGAGGGTTGGGTCCTCTAGATTAGTGAAGGAGTGAAGGGTTGGGTCCTCCTCTAGGTTAGTGAAGGAGTGGAGGGTTGGGTCCTCCTCTAGGTTAGTGAAGGAGTGAAGGGTTGGGTCCTCTAGGTTAGTGAAGGAGTGAAGGGTTGGGTCCTCTAGGTTAGTGAAGGAGTGGAGGGTTGGGTCCTCCTCTAGGTTAGTGAAGGATTGGAGGGTTGGGTCCTCCTCTAGGTGTAGGGTTGGGTCCTCCTCTAGGTTAGTGAAAGGTTGGGTCCTTCCCTTGTGGAGGGTTGGGTCCTCCTCTGGAGGTTTGGGTCCTAGTGAAGGAGTGGAGGGTTGGGTCCTCCTCTAGGTTAGTGAAGGATTGGAGGGTTGGGTCCTCTAGATTAGTGAAGGAGTGAAGGGTTGGGTCCTCCTCTAGGTTAGTGAAGGAGTGGAGGGTTGGGTCCTCCTCTAGGTTAGTGAAGGAGTGAAGGGTTGGGTCCTCTAGGTTAGTGAAGGAGTGAAGGGTTGGGTCCTCTAGGTTAGTGAAGGAGTGGAGGGTTGGGTCCTCCTCTAGGTTAGTGAAGGATTGGAGGGTTGGGTCCTCCTCTAGGTTAGTGAAGGAGTGTAGGGTTGGGTCCTCCTCTAGGTTAGTGAAAGGTTGGGTCCTTCCCTTGTGGAGGGTTGGGTCCTCCTCTAGGTTAGTGAAGGGGTGGAGGGTTGGGTCCTCCACTAGACTTGTGAAGGAGTGGAGGTTTGGGTCCTCCTCTAGGTTAGTGAAGGAGTGGAGGGTTGGGTCCTCCTCTAGGTTAGTGAAGGAGTGGAGGTTTGGGTCTTCCTCTAGATTAGTGAAGGAGTGAGGGTTGGGTCCTCCTCTAGATTAGTGAAGGAGTGAGGGTTGGGTCCTCCTCTAGACTTGTGAAGGAGTGGAGGTTTGGGTCCTCCTCTAGATTAGTGAAAGAGTGAAGGGTTGGGTCTTCCTCTAGGTTAGTGAAGGGTTGGGTCCTTCCCTAGGTTAGTGAAGGAGTGGAGGGTTGGGTCCTCTAGATTAGTGAAAACTGAAAGATTAGGTCCTCCCCTAAGGTTAGTGAAGGAGTGAAGGGTTTTCTCCTCCTCTTGTTTAGTGAAGGAGTGGAGGTTTGGGTCCTCCTCTAGATTAGTGAAGGAGTGAAGGGTTGGGTCCTCCTCTAGTTTAGTGAAGGAGTGGAGGGTTGGGTCCTCTAGATTAGTGAAGGAGTGGAGGGTTGGGTTCTCCTCTAGGTCAGTGAGGGAGTGAGGGTTGGGTCCTCCTCTAGATTAGTGAAGGAGTGGATGGTTGGGTCCTCCTCAAGTTTAGTGAAGGAGTGGAGGGTTGGGTCCTCCTCAAGTTTAGTGAAGGAGTGGAGAGTTGGGTCCTCCACTCTGTTAGTGAAGGAGTGGACAGTTGAGTCCTCCTCTAGGTTAGTGAAGGAGTCAAGGGTTGGGTCCTCTAGATTAGGGAAAGAGTGGAGGGTTGGGTCCTCCTCTAGATTAGTGAAGGAGTGGAGGGTTTGGTCCTCCTCTAGATTAGTGAAGGAGTGGAGGGTTCGGTCCTCCTCTAGATTAGTGAAGGAGTGGAGGGTTGGGTCCTCTAGATTAGTGAAAGAGTGGAGGGTTGGGTCCTCTAGATTAGTGAAAGAGTGGAGGGTTGGGTCCTCTAGATTAGTGAAGGAGTGGAGGGTTTGGTCCTCCTCTAGTTTAGTTAAGGAGTGGAGGGTTGGGTCCTCCTCTAGATTAGTGAAGGAGTGGAGGGTTCGGTCCTCCTCTAGATTAGTGAAGGAGTGGAGGGTTGGGTCCTCCTCTAGTTTAGTTAAGGAGTGAAGGGTTGGGTCCTCCTCTAGATTAGTGAAGGAGTGGAGGGTTCGGTCCTCCTCTAGATTAGTTAAGGAGTGGAGGGTTGGGTCCTCCTCTAGATTAGTGAAGGAGTGGAGGGTTCGTGACCTCCTCTAGATTAGTGAAGGTGTGGAGGGTTTGGTCCTCCTCTAGTTTAGTTAAGGAGTGGAGGGTTGGGTCCTCCTCTAGATTATTGAAGGAGTGGAGGGTTCGGTCCTCCTCTAGATTAGTGAAGGAGTGGAGGGTTTGGTCCTCCTCTAGTTTAGTTAAGGAGTGGAGGGTTGGGTCCTCCTCTAGATTAGTGAAGGAGTGGAGGGTTCGGTCCTCCTCTAGATTAGTGAAGGAGTGGAGGGTTTGGTCCTCCTCTAGTTTAGTTAAGGAGTGGAGGGTTGGGTCCTCCTCTAGATTAGTGAAGGAGTGGAGGGTTCGGTCCTCCTCTAGATTAGTGAAGGAGTGGAGGGTTGGGTCCTCCTCTAGTTTAGTTAAGGAGTGAAGGGTTGGGTCCTCCTCTAGATTAGTGAAGGAGTGGAGGGTTCGGTCCTCCTCTAGATTAGTGAAGGAGTGGAGGATTGGGTCCTCCTCTAGATTAGTGAAGGAGTGGAGGGTTCGGTCCTCCTCTAGATTAGTGAAAGAGTGGAGGGTTGGGTCCTCTAGGTTAGTGAAGAGGTGGAGGGTTTGGGTCCTCCTCTAGATTAGTGAAGGAGTGGAGGGTTGGGTCCTCCTCTAGGTTAGTGAAGGAATGAAGGGTTGGGTCCTCTAAATTAGTGAAGGAGTGAAGGGTTGGGTCCTCCTCTAGGTTAGTGAAGGAGTGGAGGGTTGGGTCCTCCTCTAGGTTAGTGAAGGATTGGAGGGTTGGGTCCTCTAGATTAGTGAAGGAGTGAAGGGTTGGGTCCTCCTCTAGGTTAGTGAAGGAGTGGAGGGTTGGGTCCTCCTCTAGGTTAGTGAAGGAGTGAAGGGTTGGGTCCTCTAGGTTAGTGAAGGAGTGAAGGGTTGGGTCCTCTAGGTTAGTGAAGGAGTGGAGGGTTGGGTCCTCCTCTAGGTTAGTGAAGGATTGGAGGGTTGGGTCCTCCTCTAGGTTAGTGAAGGGTTGGGTCCTTCCCTAGTGGAGGGTTGGGTCCTCCTCTAGATTAGTGAATGAGTGAGGGTTGGGTCCTCCTCTAGACTATTGAAGGAGTGAGGGTTGGATCCTCCTCTAGATTAGTGAAGGAGTGGAGGGTTGGGTCCTCCTCTAGATTAGTGAAGGAGTGGAGGTTGGGTCCTCCTCTAGATTAGTGAAGGAGTGGAGGGTTGGGTCCTCCTCTAGATTAGTGAAGGAGTGGAGGGTTGGGTCCTCCTCTTGATTAGTGAAGGAGTGTAGGGTTGGGTCCTCCTCTAGGTTAGTGAAAGGTTGGGTCCTTCCCTTGTGGAGGGTTGGGTCCTCCTCTAGGTTAGTGAAGGGGTGGAGGGTTGGGTCCTCCACTAGACTTGTGAAGGAGTGGAGGTTTGGGTCCTCCTCTAGGTTAGTGAAGGAGTGGAGGGTTGGGTCCTCCTCTAGGTTAGTGAAGGAGTGGAGGTTTGGGTCTTCCTCTAGATTAGTGAAGGAGTGAGGGTTGGGTCCTCCTCTAGATTAGTGAAGGAGTGAGGGTTGGGTCCTCCTCTAGACTTGTGAAGGAGTGGAGGTTTGGGTCCTCCTCTAGATTAGTGAAAGAGTGAAGGGTTGGGTCTTCCTCTAGGTTAGTGAAGGGTTGGGTCCTTCCCTAGGTTAGTGAAGGAGTGGAGGGTTGGGTCCTCTAGATTAGTGAAAACTGAAAGATTAGGTCCTCCCCTAAGGTTAGTGAAGGAGTGAAGGGTTTTCTCCTCCTCTTGTTTAGTGAAGGAGTGGCGGTTTGTGTCCTCCTCTAGATTAGTGAAGGGGTGGCTGTTTGTGTCCTCCTCTAGATTAGTGAAGGAGTGGAGGGTTGGGTCCTCCTCTAGTTTAGTGAAGGAGTGGAGGGTTGGGTCCTCCTCTAGTTTAGTGAAGGAGTGGAGGGTTGGGTCCTCTAGATTAGTGAAGGAGTGGAGGGTTGGGTTCTCCTCTAGGTTAGTGAGGGAGTGAGGGTTGGGTCCTCCTCTAGATTAGTGAAGGAGTGGATGGTTGGGTCCTCTAGGTTAATGAAGGAGTGGGGGGTTGGGTTCTCCTCTAGATTAGTGAAGGAGTGAAAGGTTGGGTCCTCCCCTAGGTTAGTGAAGGAGTGGAGGGTTGGGTCCTCCTCAAGTTTAGTGAAGGAGTGGAGGGTTGGGTCCTCCTCAAGTTTAGTGAAGGAGTGGAGAGTTGGGTCCTCCTCTAGGTTAGTGAAGGAGTGAAGGGTTGGGTCCTCTAGATTAGGGAAAGAGTGGAGGGTTGGGTCCTCCTCTAGATTAGTGAAGGAGTGGAGGGTTTGGTCCTCCTCTAGATTAGTGAAGGAGTGGAGGGTTCGGTCCTCCTCTAGATTAGTGAAGGAGTGGAGGGTTGGGTCCTCTAGATTAGTGAAAGAGTGGAGGGTTGGGTCCTCTAGATTAGTGAAAGAGTGGAGGGTTGGGTCCTCTAGATTAGTGAAGGAGTGGAGGGTTTGGTCCTCCTCTAGTTTAGTTAAGGAGTGGAGGGTTGGGTCCTCCTCTAGATTAGTGAAGGAGTGGAGGGTTCGGTCCTCCTCTAGATTAGTGAAGGAGTGGAGGGTTGGGTCCTCCTCTAGTTTAGTTAAGGAGTGAAGGGTTGGGTCCTCCTCTAGATTAGTGAAGGAGTGGAGGGTTGGGTCCTCCTCTAGATTAGTGAAGGAGTGGAGGGTTCGGTCCTCCTCTAGATTAGTGAAGGAGTGGAGGGTTGGGTCCTCCTCTAGTTTAGTTAAGGAGTGAAGGGTTGGGTCCTCCTCTAGATTAGTGAAGGAGTGGAGGGTTCGGTCCTCCTCTAGATTAGTGAAGGAGTGGAGGGTTGGGTCCTCCTCTAGTTTAGTGAAGGAGTGGACAGTTGAGTCCTCCTCTAGATTAGTGAAAGAGTGGAGGGTTGGGTCCTCCTCTAGTTTTGTTATGCAGGTGAATGAGGACCCAAAAGCGACTTAGCGAGTCTTTATTCCAGTAACTGGCAAAAGTATACTCCTGGACAATATAAGAAGAAAACAAAACATGAAAAACTAAAATCCACTCGTAGTGACGAGGACAGACTGGAGACTCGACCATTGACTGCAGGTTGCCTCGGGAAGGCACCGACCGTAGCAGACTTAGACACCTGCTCACACGCAGCATCTGAAGGAGACAAGACACGACAGGGCGAGACAATGACACAGCACAGCGAACATCATATAAGGATCCGACAAGGACAGAAGCGGAAAACAAGGGGAGAAATAGGGACTCTAATCAGACGACAAAATAGGGGACAGGTGTGAAAAAACTAAATGAGTGAGTTAGGAGAATGAGGAAGGAGTGGAGGGTTGGGTCCTCCTCTAGTTTAGTGAAGGAGTGGAGGGTTGGGTCCTCTAGATTAGTGAAGGAGTGGAGGGTTGGGTTCTCCTCTAGGTTAGTGAGGGAGTGAGGGTTGGGTCCTCCTCTAGATTAGTGAAGGAGTGGATGGTTGGGTCCTCTAGGTTAATGAAGGAGTGGGGGGTTGGGTTCTCCTCTAGATTAGTGAATGAGTGAAAGGTTGGGTCCTCCCCTAGGTTAGTGAAGGAGTGGAGGGTTGGGTCCTCCTCAAGTTTAGTGAAGGAGTGTAGGGTTGGGTCCTCCTCTCATTTAGTGAAGGAGTGGAGAGTTGGGTCCTCCACTCTGTTAGTGAAGGAGTGGACAGTTGAGTCCTCCTCTAGTTTAGTGAATGAGTGAAGGGTTGGGTCCTCTAGATTAGTGAAAGAGTGGAGGGTTGGGTCCTCCTCTAGATTAGTGAAGGAGTGGAGGGTTTGGTCCACCTCTAGTTGAGTTAAGGAGTGGAGGGTTGGGTCCTCCTCTAGATTAGTGAAGGAGTGGAGGGTTCGGTCCTCCTCTAGATTAGTGAAGGAGTGGATGGTTGGGTCCTCTAGGTTAATGAAGGTGTGGGGGGTTGGGTTCTCCTCTAGATTAGTGAAGGAGTGAAAGGTTGGGTCCTCCCCTAGGTTAGTGAAGGAGTGGAGGGTTGGGTCCTCCTCAAGTTTAGTTAAAGAGTGGAGGGTTGGGTCCTCCTCTAGATTAGTGAAGGAGTGGAGGGTTCGGTCCTCCTCTAGATTAGTGAAGGAGTGGAGGGTTTGGTCCTCCTCTAGTTTAGTTAAGGAGTGGAGGGTTGGGTCCTCCTCTAGATTAGTGAAGGAGTGGAGGGTTCGGTCCTCCTCTAGATTAGTGAAGGAGTGGAGGGTTGGGTCCTCCTCTAGTTTAGTTAAGGAGTGAAGGGTTGGGTCCTCCTCTAGATTAGTGAAGGAGTGGAGGGTTCGGTCCTCCTCTAGATTAGTGAAGGAGTGGAGGGTTGGGTCCTCCTCTAGTTTAGTGAAGGAGTGGACAGTTGAGTCCTCCTCTAGATTAGTGAAAGAGTGGAGGGTTGGGTCCTCCTCTAGTTTTGTTATGCAGGTGAATGAGGACCCAAAAGCGACTTAGCGAGTCTTTATTCCAGTAACTGGCAAAAGTATACTCCTGGACAATATAAGAAGAAAACAAAACATGAAAAACTAAAATCCACTCGTAGTGACGAGGACAGACTGGAGACTCGACCATTGACTGCAGGTTGCCTCGGGAAGGCACCGACCGTAGCAGACTTAGACACCTGCTCACACGCAGCATCTGAAGGAGACAAGACACGACAGGGCGAGACAATGACACAGCACAGCGAACATCATATAAGGATCCGACAAGGACAGAAGCGGAAAACAAGGGGAGAAATAGGGACTCTAATCAGACGACAAAATAGGGGACAGGTGTGAAAAGACTAAATGAGTGAGTTAGGAGAATGAGGAAGGAGTGGAGGGTTGGGTCCTCCTCTAGTTTAGTGAAGGAGTGGAGGGTTGGGTCCTCTAGATTAGTGAAGGAGTGGAGGGTTGGGTTCTCCTCTAGGTTAGTGAGGGAGTGAGGGTTGGGTCCTCCTCTAGATTAGTGAAGGAGTGGATGGTTGGGTCCTCTAGGTTAATGAAGGAGTGGGGGGTTGGGTTCTCCTCTAGATTAGTGAATGAGTGAAGGACCAGGTTAGTGAAGGAGTGGAGGGTTGGGTCCTCCTCAAGTTTAGTGAAGGAGTGTAGGGTTGGGTCCTCCTCTCATTTAGTGAAGGAGTGGAGAGTTGGGTCCTCCACTCTGTTAGTGAAGGAGTGGACAGTTGAGTCCTCCTCTAGTTTAGTGAATGAGTGAAGGGTTGGGTCCTCTAGATTAGTGAAAGAGTGGAGGGTTGGGTCCTCCTCTAGATTAGTGAAAGAGTGGAGGGTTGGGTCCTCTAGTTTAGTGAAGGAGTGGAGGGTTGGGTCCTCCTCTAGTTTAGTTAAGGAGTGGAGGGTTGGGTCCTCCTCTAGATTAGTGAAGGAGTGGAGGGTTGGGTCCTCCTCTAGTTTAGTGAAGGAGTGGACAGTTGAGTCCTCCTCTAGATTAGTGAAAGAGTGGAGGGTTAGTCCTCCTCTAGTTTAAAGAGTGGAGGGTTGGGTCCTCCTCTAGTTTAGTGAAGGAGTGGAGGGTTGGGTCCTCCTCTAGATTAGTTGGAGGGTTGGGTCCTCGTCTAGTTTAGTGAAGGAGTGGAGGGTTGGGTCCTCCTCTAGTTTAGTGAAGGAGTAGAGGGTTGGGTCCTCCTCTAGTTTAGTGAAGGAGTGGAGGGTTGGGTCCTCTAGATTAGTGAAGGAGTGGAGGGTTGGGTTCTCCTCTAGGTTAGTGAGGGAGTGAGGGTTGGGTCCTCCTCTAGATTAGTGCAGGAGTGGATGGTTGGGTCCTCTAGGTTAGTGAAGGAGTGGGGGGTTGGGTTCTCCTCTAGATTAGTGAAGGAGTGAAAGGTTGGGTCCTCCCCTAGGTTAGTGAAGGAGTGGAGGGTTTGGTCCTCCTCTAGTTTAGTTAAAGAGTGGAGGGTTGGGTCCTCCTCTAGATTAGTGAAGGAGTGGAGGGTTCGGTCCTCCCTAGGTTAGTGAAGGAGTGGAGGGTTTGGTCCTCCTCTAGTTTAGTTAAAGAGTGGAGGGTTGGGTCCTCCTCTAGATTAGTGAAGGAGTGGAGGGTTGGGTCCTCCTCTAGATTAGTGAAGGAGTGGAGGGTTTGGTCCTCCTCTAGTTTAGTTAAGGAGTGGAGGGTTGGGTCCTCCTCTAGATTAGTGAAGGAGTGGAGGGTTCGGTCCTCCTCTAGATTAGTGAAGGAGTGGAGGGTTGGGTCCTCCTCTAGTTTAGTTAAGGAGTGAAGGGTTGGGTCCTCCTCTAGATTAGTGAAGGAGTGGAGGGTTCGGTCCTCCTCTAGATTAGTGAAGGAGTGGAGGGTTGGGTCCTCCTCTAGTTTAGTGAAGGAGTGGACAGTTGAGTCCTCCTCTAGATTAGTGAAAGAGTGGAGGGTTGGGTCCTCCTCTAGTTTTGTTATGCAGGTGAATGAGGACCCAAAAGCGACTTGCGAGTCTTTATTCCAGTAACTGGCAAAAGTATACTCCTGGACAATATAAGAAGAAAACAAAACATGAAAAACTAAAATCCACTCGTAGTGACGAGGACAGACTGGAGTCGACCATTGACTGCAGGTTGCCTCGGGAAGGCACCGACCGTAGCAGACTTAGACACCTGCTCACACGCAGCATCTGAAGGAGACAAGACACGACAGGGCGAGACAATGACACAGCACAGCGAACATCATATAAGGATCCGACAAGGACAGAAGCGGAAAACAAGGGGAGAAATAGGGACTCTAATCAGACGACAAAATAGGGGACAGGTGTGAAAAGACTAAATGAGTGAGTTAGGAGAATGAGGAAGGAGTGGAGGGTTGGGTCCTCCTCTAGTTTAGTGAAGGAGTGGAGGGTTGGGTCCTCTAGATTAGTGAAGGAGTGGAGGGTTGGGTTCTCCTCTAGGTTAGTGAGGGAGTGAGGGTTGGGTCCTCCTCTAGATTAGTGAAGGAGTGGATGGTTGGGTCCTCTAGGTTAATGAAGGAGTGGGGGGTTGGGTTCTCCTCTAGATTAGTGAATGAGTGAAAGGTTGGGTCCTCCCCTAGGTTAGTGAAGGAGTGGAGGGTTGGGTCCTCCTCAAGTTTAGTGAAGGAGTGTAGGGTTGGGTCCTCCTCTCATTTAGTGAAGGAGTGGAGAGTTGGGTCCTCCACTCTGTTAGTGAAGGAGTGGACAGTTGAGTCCTCCTCTAGTTTAGTGAATGAGTGAAGGGTTGGGTCCTCTAGATTAGTGAAAGAGTGGAGGGTTGGGTCCTCCTCTAGATTAGTGAAGGAGTGGAGGGTTTGGTCCACCTCTAGTTGAGTTAAGGAGTGGAGGGTTGGGTCCTCCTCTAGATTAGTGAAGGAGTGGAGGGTTCGGTCCTCCTCTAGATTAGTGAAGGAGTGGAGGGTTGGGTCCTCCTCTAGTTTAGTGAAGGAGTGGACAGTTGAGTCCTCCTCTAGATTAGTGAAAGAGTGGAGGGTTGGGTCCTCCTCTAGATTAGTGAAAGAGTGGAGGGTTGGGTCCTCTAGTTTAGTGAAGGAGTGGAGGGTTGGGTCCTCCTCTAGTTTAGTTAAGGAGTGGAGGGTTGGGTCCTCCTCTAGATTAGTGAAGGAGTGGAGGGTTCGGTCCTCCTCTAGTTTAGTGAAGGAGTGGACAGTTGAGTCCTCCTCTAGATTAGTGAAAGAGTGGAGGGTTGGGTCCTCCTCTAGTTTAGTGAAGGAGTGGAGGGATGAGTCCTCCTCTAGTTTAGTGAAGGAGTGGAGGGTTGGGTCCTCCTCTAGATTAGTGAAAGAGTGGAGGGTTGGGTCCTCTCTAGTTTAGTGAAGGAGTGGAGGCTTGGGTCCTCCTCTAGTTTAGTGAAGGAGTAGAGGGTTGGGTCCTCCTCTAGTTTAGTGAAGGAGTGGAGGGTTGGGTCCTCTAGATTAGTGAAGGAGTGGAGGGTTGGGTTCTCCTCTAGGTTAGTGAGGAGTGAGGGTTGGGTCCTCCTCTAGATTAGTGCAGGAGTGGATGGTTGGGTCCTCTAGGTTAGTGAAGGAGTGGGGGTTGGGTTCTCCTCTAGATTAGTGAAGGAGTGAAAGGTTGGGTCCTCCCTAGGTTAGTGAAGGAGTGGAGGGTTGGGTCCTCCTCAAGTTTAGTGAAGGAGTGTAGGGTTGGGTCCTCCTCTCATTTAGTGAAGGAGTGGAGAGTCGGGTCCTCCACTCTGTTAGTGAAGGAGTGGACAGTTGAGTCCTCCTCTAGTTTAGTGAATGAGTGAAGGGTTGGGTCCTCTAGATTAGTGAAAGAGTGGAGGGTTGGGTCCTCCTCTAGATTAGTGAAGGAGTGGAGGGTTCGGTCCTCCTCTAGATTAGTGAAGGAGTGGAGGGTTGGGTCCTCCTCTAGTTTAGTGAAGGAGTAGACAGTTGAGTCCTCCTCTAGATTAGTGAAAGAGTGGAGGGTTGGGTCCTCCTCTAGATTAGTGAAAGAGTGGAGGGTTGGGTCCTCTAGGTTAGTGAAGAGGTGGAGGGTTTGGGTCCTCCTCTAGATTAGTGAAGGAGTGGAGGGTTGGGTCCTCCTCTAGGTTAGTGAAGGAATGAAGGGTTGGGTCCTCTAAATTAGTGAAGGAGTGAGGGTTGGGTCCTCCTCTAGACTTGTGAAGGAGTGGAGGTTTGGGTCCTCCTCTAGATTAGTGAAAGAGTGAAGGGTTGGGTCTTCCTCTAGGTTAGTGAAGGGTTGGGTCCTTCCCTAGGTTAGTGAAGGAGTGGAGGGTTGGGTCCTCTAGATTAGTGAAAACTGAAAGATTAGGTCCTCCCTAAGGTTAGTGAAGGAGTGAAGGGTTTTCTCCTCCTCTTGTTTAGTGAAGGAGTGGCGGTTTGTGTCCTCCTCTAGATTAGTGAAGGGGTGGCTGTTTGTGTCCTCCTCTAGATTAGTGAAGGAGTGGAGGGTTGCGTCCTCCTCTAGGTTAGTGAAGGAATGAAGGGTTGGGTCCTCTAAATTAGTGAAGGAGTGAAGGGTTGGGTCCTCCTCTAGGTTAGTGAAGGAGTGGAGGGTTGGGTCCTCCTCTAGGTTAGTGAAGGATTGGAGGGTTGGGTCCTCTAGATTAGTGAAGGAGTGAAGGGTTGGGTCCTCCTCTAGGTTAGTGAAGGAGTGGAGGGTTGGGTCCTCCTCTAGGTTAGTGAAGGAGTGAAGGGTTGGGTCCTCTAGGTTAGTGAAGGAGTGAAGGGTTGGGTCCTCTAGGTTAGTGAAGGAGTGGAGGGTTGGGTCCTCCTCTAGGTTAGTGAAGGATTGGAGGGTTGGGTCCTCCTCTAGGTTAGTGAAGGAGTGTAGGGTTGGGTCCTCCTCTAGGTTAGTGAAAGGTTGGGTCCTTCCCTTGTGGAGGGTTGGGTCCTCCTCTAGGTTAGTGAAGGGGTGGAGGGTTGGGTCCTCCACTAGACTTGTGAAGGAGTGGAGGTTTGGGTCCTCCTCTAGGTTAGTGAAGGAGTGGAGGGTTGGGTCCTCCTCTAGGTTAGTGAAGGAGTGGAGGTTTGGGTCTTCCTCTAGATTAGTGAAGGAGTGAGGGTTGGGTCCTCCTCTAGATTAGTGAAGGAGTGAGGGTTGGGTCCTCCTCTAGACTTGTGAAGGAGTGGAGGTTTGGGTCCTCCTCTAGATTAGTGAAAGAGTGAAGGGTTGGGTCTTCCTCTAGGTTAGTGAAGGGTTGGGTCCTTCCCTAGGTTAGTGAAGGAGTGGAGGGTTGGGTCCTCTAGATTAGTGAAAACTGAAAGATTAGGTCCTCCCCTAAGGTTAGTGAAGGAGTGAAGGGTTTTCTCCTCCTCTTGTTTAGTGAAGGAGTGGAGGTTTGGGTCCTCCTCTAGATTAGTGAAGGAGTGAAGGGTTGGGTCCTCCTCTAGTTTAGTGAAGGAGTGGAGGGTTGGGTCCTCTAGATTAGTGAAGGAGTGGAGGGTTGGGTTCTCCTCTAGGTTAGTGAGGGAGTGAGGGTTGGGTCCTCCTCTAGATTAGTGAAGGAGTGGATGGTTGGGTCCTCCTCAAGTTTAGTGAAGGAGTGGAGGGTTGGGTCCTCCTCAAGTTTAGTGAAGGAGTGGAGAGTTGGGTCCTCCACTCTGTTAGTGAAGGAGTGGACAGTTGAGTCCTCCTCTAGGTTAGTGAAGGAGTCAAGGGTTGGGTCCTCTAGATTAGGGAAAGAGTGGAGGGTTGGGTCCTCCTCTAGATTAGTGAAGGAGTGGAGGGTTTGGTCCTCCTCTAGATTAGTGAAGGAGTGGAGGGTTCGGTCCTCCTCTAGATTAGTGAAGGAGTGGAGGGTTGGGTCCTCTAGATTAGTGAAAGAGTGGAGGGTTGGGTCCTCTAGATTAGTGAAAGAGTGGAGGGTTGGGTCCTCTAGATTAGTGAAGGAGTGGAGGGTTTGGTCCTCCTCTAGTTTAGTTAAGGAGTGGAGGGTTGGGTCCTCCTCTAGATTAGTGAAGGAGTGGAGGGTTGGGTCCTCCTCTAGATTAGTGAAGGAGTGGAGGGTTGGGTCCTCCTCTAGTTTAGTTAAGGAGTGAAGGGTTGGGTCCTCCTCTAGATTAGTGAAGGAGTGGAGGGTTCGGTCCTCCTCTAGATTAGTTAAGGAGTGGAGGGTTGGGTCCTCCTCTAGATTAGTGAAGGAGTGGAGGGTTCGTGACCTCCTCTAGATTAGTGAAGGTGTGGAGGGTTTGGTCCTCCTCTAGTTTAGTTAAGGAGTGGAGGGTTGGGTCCTCCTCTAGATTATTGAAGGAGTGGAGGGTTCGGTCCTCCTCTAGATTAGTGAAGGAGTGGAGGGTTTGGTCCTCCTCTAGTTTAGTTAAGGAGTGGAGGGTTGGGTCCTCCTCTAGATTAGTGAAGGAGTGGAGGGTTCGGTCCTCCTCTAGATTAGTGAAGGAGTGGAGGGTTTGGTCCTCCTCTAGTTTAGTTAAGGAGTGGAGGGTTGGGTCCTCCTCTAGATTAGTGAAGGAGTGGAGGGTTCGGTCCTCCTCTAGATTAGTGAAGGAGTGGAGGGTTGGGTCCTCCTCTAGTTTAGTTAAGGAGTGAAGGGTTGGGTCCTCCTCTAGATTAGTGAAGGAGTGGAGGGTTCGGTCCTCCTCTAGATTAGTGAAGGAGTGGAGGATTGGGTCCTCCTCTAGATTAGTGAAGGAGTGGAGGGTTCGGTCCTCCTCTAGATTAGTGAAAGAGTGGAGGGTTGGGTCCTCTAGGTTAGTGAAGAGGTGGAGGGTTTGGGTCCTCCTCTAGATTAGTGAAGGAGTGGAGGGTTGGGTCCTCCTCTAGGTTAGTGAAGGAATGAAGGGTTGGGTCCTCTAAATTAGTGAAGGAGTGAAGGGTTGGGTCCTCCTCTAGGTTAGTGAAGGAGTGGAGGGTTGGGTCCTCCTCTAGGTTAGTGAAGGATTGGAGGGTTGGGTCCTCTAGATTAGTGAAGGAGTGAAGGGTTGGGTCCTCCTCTAGGTTAGTGAAGGAGTGGAGGGTTGGGTCCTCCTCTAGGTTAGTGAAGGAGTGAAGGGTTGGGTCCTCTAGGTTAGTGAAGGAGTGAAGGGTTGGGTCCTCTAGGTTAGTGAAGGAGTGGAGGGTTGGGTCCTCCTCTAGGTTAGTGAAGGATTGGAGGGTTGGGTCCTCCTCTAGGTTAGTGAAGGGTTGGGTCCTTCCCTAGTGGAGGGTTGGGTCCTCCTCTAGATTAGTGAATGAGTGAGGGTTGGGTCCTCCTCTAGACTATTGAAGGAGTGAGGGTTGGATCCTCCTCTAGATTAGTGAAGGAGTGGAGGGTTGGGTCCTCCTCTAGATTAGTGAAGGAGTGGAGGGTTGGGTCCTCCTCTAGATTAGTGAAGGAGTGGAGGGTTGGGTCCTCCTCTAGATTAGTGAAGGAGTGGAGGGTTGGGTCCTCCTCTTGATTAGTGAAGGAGTGTAGGGTTGGGTCCTCCTCTAGGTTAGTGAAAGGTTGGGTCCTTCCCTTGTGGAGGGTTGGGTCCTCCTCTAGGTTAGTGAAGGGGTGGAGGGTTGGGTCCTCCACTAGACTTGTGAAGGAGTGGAGGTTTGGGTCCTCCTCTAGGTTAGTGAAGGAGTGGAGGGTTGGGTCCTCCTCTAGGTTAGTGAAGGAGTGGAGGTTGGGTCCTTCCTCTAGATTAGTGAAGGAGTGAGGGTTGGGTCCTCCTCTAGATTAGTGAAGGAGTGGAGGGTTGGGTCCTCCTCTAGACTTGTGAAGGAGTGGAGGTTTGGGTCCTCCTCTAGATTAGTGAAAGAGTGAGGGTTGGGTCTTCCTCTAGGAGGTTGGGTCCTTCCCTAGGTTAGTGAAGGAGTGGAGGGTTGGGTCCTCTGAAAACTGAAAGATTAGGTCCTTAAGGTTAGTGAAGGAGTGAAGGGTTGGGTCCTCCTCTTGTTTAGTGAAGGAGTGAAGGGTTTGGGTCTCCTCTAGATTAGTGAAGGGGTGGCTGTTTGTGTCCTCCCTAGATTAGTGAAGGAGTGGAGGGTTGGGTCCTCCTCTAGTTTAGTGAAGGAGTGGAGGTTTGGGTCCTCCTCTAGTTTAGTGAAGGAGTGGAGGGTTGGGTCCTCTAGATTAGTGAAGGAGTGGAGGGTTGGGTTGGGTCCTCCTCTAGGTTAGTGAAGGAGTGGAGGGTTGGGTCCTCCTCTAGATTAGTGAAGGAGTGGAGGGTTGGGTCCTCTAGATTAGTTTAGTGAAGGAGTGGAGGGTTGGGTCCTCCTCTAGATTAGTGAAGGAGTGGAGGTTGGGTCCTCCTCTAGTTTAGTGAAGGAGTGGAGGGTTGGGTCCTCCTCAAGTTTAGTGAAGGAGTGGAGGGTTGGGTCCTCCTCTAGTTAGTGAAGGAGTGGAGAGTGGGAGGTTGGGAAGGGTTGGGTCCTCTAGATTAGTGAAAGAGTGGAGGGTTGGGTCCTCTAGATTAGTGAAGGAGTGGAGGGTTTGGGTCCTCCTCTAGATTAGTGAAGGAGTGGAGGGTTCGGTCCTCCTCTAGATTAGTGAAGGAGTGGAGGGTTGGGTCCTCTAGTTTAGTGAAGAGTGGAGGGTTGGGTCCTCCTCTAGATTAGTGAAGGAGTGGAGGGTTTGGTCCTCCACTCTAGTTTAGTGAAGGAGTGGAGGGTTGGGTCCTCCTCTAGATTAGTGAAGGAGTGGAGGGTTGGGTCCTCCTCTAGATTAGTGAAGGAGTGGAGGGTTGGGTCCTCCTCTAGTTTAGTGTCCTCCTAGCAGACTTAATTATTAAGTGGAAGGAGTAGTGAAGGGTTGGGTCCTCCTCTAGATTAGTGAAGGAGTGGAGGGTTGGGTCCTCCTCTAGATTAGTGAAGGAGTGGAGGGTTGGGTCCTCCTCTAGATTAGTGAAGGAGTGGAGGGTTGGGTCCTCCTCTAGATTAGTGAAGGAGTGGAGGGTTGGGTCCTCCTCTAGATTAGTGAAGGAGTGGAGGGTTGGGTCCTCCTCTAGATTAGTGAAGGAGTGGAGGGTTGGGTCCTCCTCTAGATTAGTGAAGGAGTGGAGGGTTTGGTCCTCCTCTAGTTTAGTGAAGGAGTGGAGGGTTGGGTCCTCCTCTAGATTAGTGAAGGAGTGGAGGGTTGGGTCCTCCTCTAGATTAGTGAAGGAGTGGAGGGTTGGGTCCTCCTCTAGATTAGTGAAGGAGTGGAGGGTTGGGTCCTCCTCTAGTTTAGTGAAGGAGTGGAGGGTTGGGTCCTCCTCTAGATTAGTGAAGGAGTGGAGTTAAGGGGGAAGATTAGTTGGGTCCTCCTCTAGATTAGTGAAGGAGTGGAGGGTTGGGTCCTCCTCTAGTTTAGTGAAGGAGTGGAGGGTTGGGTCCTCCTCTAGATTAGTGAATGAGTGGGGTCCTCCTCTAGTTTAGTGAAGGAGTGGAGGTTGGGTCCTCCTCTAGTTTAGTTGGTCCTCCTCTAGATTAGTGAAGGAGTGGAGGGTTGGGTCCTCCTCTAGTTTTGTTTAGTGAAGGAGACTTGGAGAGTCTTTATTCCAGTAACTGGGTATACTCCTGGACAATATAAGAAGAAAACAAAAGAAAAACTAAAATCCACTTAGTGAAGGACAGACTGGAGGGACCATTGACTGCAGGTTGCCTCGGGAAGGCACCGACCGTAGCAGACTTAGACACCTTCACACGCAGCATCTGAAGGAGACAAGACACGACAGGGTTGGGTCCTCACAGCGAACATCATATAAGGATCCGACAAGGACAGAAGCGGAAAACAAGGGGGAAATAGGGACTCTAATCAGACGACAAAATAGGGGACAGGTTGAAAAGACTAAATGAGTGAGTTAGGAGAATGAGGAACAGCTGGGAGCAGGAACGGAACGATAGAGAGAGAGAGAGGGGGAGAGAGAGGGATAGAAAAAGGGAACGAACCTAATAAGACCAGCAGGGGGAAACGAACAGAAGGGAAAGCATAATGACAAGACAATATAAGACAAAACATGACAAGTTTAGTGAAGGAGTGGAGGGATGAGTCCTCCACTAGGTTAGTGAAGGAGTGGAGGGTTGGGTCCTCCTCTAGATTAGTGAAAGAGTGGAAGTTTAGTGAAGGAGTGGAGGGTTGGGTCCTCCTCTAGTTTAGTGAAGGAGTGGAGGGTTGGGTCCTCCTCTAGATTAGTGAAGGAGTGGAGGGTTGGGTCCTCCTCTAGTTTAGTGAAGGAGTGGAGGGTTGGGTCCTCCTCTAGTTTAGTGAAGGAGTGGGTTGGGGTTGGGTTCTCCTCTAGGTTAGTGAAGGAGTGGAGGGTTGGGTCCTCCTCTAGATTAGTGAAGGAGTGGATGGTTGGGTCCTCCTAGGTTAGTGAAGGAGTGGGGGGTTGGGTTCTCCTCTAGATTAGTGAAGAGTGAAAGGTTGGGTCCTCCCTAGGTTAGTGAAGGAGTGGAGGGTTGGGTCTTCCTCAAGTTTAGTGAAGGAGTGAGGGTTGGGTCCTCCTCTCATTTAGTGAAGGAGTGGAAAGGGGTCCTCACTTAGTGAAGGAGTGGAGGGTTGGGTCCTCCTCTAGATTAGTGAAGGAGTGAAGGGTTGGGTCCTCCTCTAGGTTAGTGAAAGAGTGGAGGGTTGGGTCCTCCTCTAGATTAGTGAAGGAGTGGAGGGTTTGGTCCACCTCTAGTTGAGTTAAGGAGTGGAGGGTTGGGTCCTCCTCTAGATTAGTGAAGGAGTGGAGGGTTGGGTCCTCCTCTAGATTAGTGAAGGAGTGGAGGGTTGGGTCCTCCTCTAGTTTAGTGAAGGAGTGGACAGTTGAGTCCTCCTCTAGATTAGTGAAAGAGTGGAGGGTTGGGTCCTCCTCTAGATTAGTGAAAGAGTGGAGGGTTGGGTCCTCTAGTTTAGTGAAGGAGTGGAGGGTTGGGTCCTCCTCTAGTTTAGTTATGGAGTGGAGGGTTGGGTCCTCCTCTAGATTAGTGAAGGAGTGGAGGGTTCGGTCCTCCTCTAGATTAGTGAAGGAGTGGAGGGTTCGGTCCTCCTCTAGATTAGTGAAGGAGTGGAGGGTTGGGTCCTCCTCTAGTTTAGTGAAGGAGTGGACAGTTGAGTCCTCCTCTAGATTAGTGAAAGAGTGGAGGGTTGGGTCCTCCTCTAGTTTAGTGAAGGAGATTTAGGGATGAGTCCTCCTCTAGTTTAGTGAAGGAGTGGAGGGTTGGGTCCTCCTCTAGATTAGTGAAAGAGTGGAGGGTTGGGTCCTCGTCTAGTTTAGTGAAGGAGTGGAGGGTTGGGTCCTCCTCTAGTTTAGTGAAGGAGTGGAGGGTTGGGTCCTCCTCTAGTTTAGAGAAGGAGTGGAGGGTTGGGTCCTCTAGATTAGTGAAGGAGTGGAGGGTTGGGTTCTCCTCTAGGTTAGTGAGGGAGTGAGGGTTGGGTCCTCCTCTAGATTAGTGCAGGAGTGGATGGTTGGGTCCTCTAGGTTAGTGAAGGAGTGGGGGGTTGGGTTCTCCTCTAGATTAGTGAAGGAGTGAAAGGTTGGGTCCTCCCCTAGGTTAGTGAAGGAGTGGAGGGTTGGGTCCTCCTCAAGTTTAGTGAAGGAGTGGAGAGTCGGGTCCTCCACTCTGTTAGTGAAGGAGTGGACAGTTGAGTCCTCCTCTAAATTAGTGAAAGAGTGGAGGGTTCGGTCCTCCTCTAGATTAGTGAAAGAGTGGAGGGTTGGGTCCTCTAGGTTAGTGAAGAGGTGGAGGGTTTGGGTCCTCCTCTAGATTAGTGAAGGAGTGGAGGGTTGGGTCCTCCTCTAGGTCAGTGAAGGAGTGAAGGGTTGGGTCCTCTAAATTAGTGAAGGAGTGAAGGGTTGGGTCCTCCTCTAGGTTAGTGAAGGAGTGGAGGGTTGGGTCCTCCTCTAGGTTAGTGAAGGATTGGAGGGTTGGGTCCTCTAGATTAGTGAAGGAGTGAAGGGTTGGGTCCTCCTCTAGGTTAGTGAAGGAGTGGAGGGTTGGGTCCTCCTCTAGGTTAGTGAAGGAGTGAAGGGTTGGGTCCTCTAGGTTAGTGAAGGAGTGAAGGGTTGGGTCCTCTAGGTTAGTGAAGGAGTGGAGGGTTGGGTCCTCCTCTAGGTTAGTGAAGGATTGGAGGGTTGGGTCCTCCTCTAGGTTAGTGAAGGGTTGGGTCCTTCCCTAGTGGAGGGTTGGGTCCTCCTCTAGATTAGTGAATGAGTGAGGGTTGGGTCCTCCTCTAGACTATTGAAGGAGTGAGGGTTGGATCCTCCTCTAGATTAGTGAAGGAGTGGAGGGTTGGGTCCTCCTCTAGATTAGTGAAGGAGTGGAGGGTTGGGTCCTCCTCTAGATTAGTGAAGGAGTGGAGGGTTGGGTCCTCCTCTAGATTAGTGAAGGAGTGGAGGGTTGGGTCCTCCTCTTGATTAGTGAAGGAGTGTAGGGTTGGGTCCTCCTCTAGGTTAGTGAAAGGTTGGGTCCTTCCCTTGTGGAGGGTTGGGTCCTCCTCTAGGTTAGTGAAGGGGTGGAGGGTTGGGTCCTCCACTAGACTTGTGAAGGGGTGGAGGGTTGGGTCCTCCACTAGACTTGTGAAGGAGTGGAGGTTTGGGTCCTGCTCTAGGTTAGTGAAGGAGTGGAGGGTTGGGTCCTCCTCTAGGTTAGTGAAGGAGTGGAGGTTTGGGTCTTCCTCTAGATTAGTGAAGGAGTGAGGGTTGGGTCCTCCTCTAGATTAGTGAAGGAGTGAGGGTTGGGTCCTCCTCTAGACTTTTGAAGGAGTGGAGGTTTGGGTCCTCCTCTAGATTAGTGAAAGAGTGAAGGGTTGGGTCTTCCTCTAGGTTAGTGAAGGGTTGGGTCCTTCCCTAGGTTAGTGAAGGAGTGGAGGGTTGGGTCCTCTAGATTAGTGAAAACTGAAAGATTAGGTCCTCCCCTAAGGTTAGTGAAGGAGTGAAGGGTTTTCTCCTCCTCTTGTTTAGTGAAGGAGTGGCGGTTTGTGTCCTCCTCTAGATTAGTGAAGGGGTGGCTGTTTGTGTCCTCCTCTAGATTAGTGAAGGAGTGGAGGGTTGGGTCCTCCACTAGGTTAGTGAAGGAGAGGAGGGTTGGGTCCTCCTCTGGGTTAGTGAAGGAGTGGAGGGTTGGGTCCTTCCCTAGTTTAGTGAATGATTGCAGGGTTGGGTCCTCCACTAGGTTAGCGAATGATTGCAGGGTTGGGTCCTCCTCTAGATTAGTGAAGGAGTGAAGGGTTGGGTCCTCTAGGTTAGTGAAGGGTTGGGTCCTTCCCTAGTGGAGGGTTGGGTCCTCTAGATTAGTGAAGGAGTGAATGGTTGGGTCCTCCTCTAGGTTAGTGAAGGAGTGGAGGGTTCGGTCCTCCTCTAGATTAGTGAAGGAGTGGAGAGTTGGGTCTTCCTCTAGGTTAGTGAAGGGTTGGGTCCTTCCCTAGGTTAGTGAAGGAGTGAAGGGTTGGGTCCTCTAGATTAGTGAAGGAGTGAAGGGTTGGGTCCTGCTCTAGGTTAGTGAAGGAGTGGAGGGTTGGGTCCTCCTCTAGGTTAGTGAAGGGTTGGGTCCTTCCCTAGTGGAGGGTTGGGTCCTCCTCTAGGTTAGTGAAGGGGTGGAGGGTTGGGTCCTCCTCTAGGTTAGTGAAGGAGTGGAGGGTTGGGTCCTCTAGATTAGTGAAGGAGTGGAGGGTTGGGTCCTCCTCTAGATTAGTGAAGGAGTGGAGGGTTGGGTCCTCCTCTAGGTTAGTGAAGGAGTGGAGGGTTGGGTCCTCCTCTAGATTAGTGAAGGAGTGGAGGGTTGGGTCCTCCTCTAGATTAGTGAAGGAGTGGAGGGTTGGGTCCTCCTCTAGATTAGTGAAGGAGTGGAGGGTTGGGTTCTCCCTCTAGGTTAGTGAGGGGTTGGGTCCTTCCCTAGTGGAGGTTTGGGTCCTCCTCTAGGTTAGTGAAGGGGTGGAGGGTTGGGTCCTCCACTAGACTTGTGAAGGAGTGGAGGTTTGGGTCCTCCTCTAGGTTAGTGAAGGAGTGGAAGGTTGGGTCCTCCTCTAGGTTAGTGAAGGAGTGAAGGGTTGGGTCCTCCTCTAGGTTAGTGAAGGATTGGAGGGTTGGGTCCTCCTCTAGGTTAGTGAAGGGTTGGGTCCTTCCCTAGTGGAGGGTTGGGTCCTCCTCTAGATTAGTGAAGGAGTGAGGGTTGGGTCCTCCTCTAGATTAGTGAAGGAGTGAGGGTTGGGTCCTCCTCTAGATTAGTGAAGGAGTGGAGGGTTGGGTCCTCCTCTAGATTAGTGAAGGAGTGGAGGGTTGGGTCCTCCTCTAGATTAGTGAAGGAGTGGAGGGTTGGGTCCTCCTCTAGATTAGTGAAGGAGTGGAGGGTTGGGTCCTCCTGTAGATTAGTGAAGGAGTGGAGGGTTGGGTCCTCCTCTAGGTTAGTGAAGGGTTGGGTCCTTCCCTTGTGGAGGGTTGGGTCCTCCTCTAGGTTAGTGAAGGGGTGGAGGGTTGGGTCCTCCACTAGACTTGTGAAGGAGTGGAGGTTTGGGTCCTCCTCTAGGTTAGTGAAGAGGTGGAGGGTTTGGGTCCTCCTCTAGATTAGTGAAAGAGTGAAGGGTTGGGTCTTCCTCTAGGTTAGTGAAGGGTTGGGTCCTTCCCTAGGTTAGTGAAGGAGTGGAGGGTTGGATCCTCTAGATTAGTGAAGGAGTGAAGGGTTGGGTCCTCCTCTAGGTTAGTGAAGGAGTGGAGGGTTTGGTCCTCCTCTAGATTAGTGAAGGAGTGGAGGGTTGGGTCCCCCTCTAGGTTAGTGAAGTGTTGGGTCCTTCCCTAGGTTAATGAAAGAGTGAAGGGTTGGGTCTTCCTCTAGGTTAGTGGAGGGTTGGGTCCTCTAGATCAAATCAAATCAAATCAAATTTATTTATATAGCCCTTCGTACATCAGCTGATATCTCAAAGTGCTGTACAGAAACCCAGCCTAAAACCCCAAACAGCAAACAATGCAGGTGTAAAAGCACGTGTAAAAGCACGGTGGCTAGGAAAAACTCCCTAGAAAGGCCAAAACCTAGGAAGAAACCTAGAGAGGAACCGGGCTATGTGGGGTGGCCAGTCCTCTTCTGGCTGTGCCGGGTAGAGATTATAACAGAACATGACCAAGATGTTCAAATGTTCATAAATGACCAGCATGGTCAAATAATAATAAGGCAGAACAGTTGAAACTGGAGCAGCAGCACAGTCAGATGGACTGGGGACAGCAAGGAGCCATCATGTCAGGTAGTCCTGGGGCACGGTCCTAGGGCTCAGGTCCTCCGAGAGAGAGAAAGAAAGAGAGAATTAGAGAGAGCATATGTGGGGTGGCCAGTCCTCTTCTGGCTGTGCCAGGTGGAGATTATAACAGAACGTGGCCAAGATGTTCAAATGTTCATAAATGACCAGCATGGTCAAATAATAATAAGGCAGAACAGTTGAAACTGGAGCAGCAGCACAGTCAGATGGACTGGGGACAGCAAGGAGCCATCATGTCAGGTAGTCCTGGGGCACGGTCCTAGGGCTCAGGTCCTCCGAGAGAGAGAAAGAAAGAGAGAATTAGAGAGAGCATATGTGGGGTGGCCAGTCCTCTTCTGGCTGTGCCAGGTGGAGATTATAACAGAACGTGGCCAAGATGTTCAAATGTTCATAAATGACCAGCATGGTTGAATAATAGTAAGGCAGAACAGTTGAAACTGGAGCAGGAGCATGGCCAGGTGGACTGGGGACAGCAAGGAGTCCTCATGTCAGGTAGTCCTGGGACATGGTCCTAGGGCCCAGGCCAGTTGAAACTGGAGCAGCAGCATGGCCAGGTGGACTGGGGACAGCAAGGAGTCATCATGTCAGGTAGTCCTGGGGCATGGTTCTAGGGCTCAGGTCCTCCGAGAGAGAGAAAGAAAGAAAGAGAGAAGGAGAGAATTAGAGAACGCACACTTAGATTTACACAGGACACCGAATAGGACAGGAGAAGTACTCCAGATAAACAAACTGACCCTAGCCCCCCGACACATAAACTACTGCAGCATATATACTGGAGGCTGAGACAGGAGGGGTCAGGAGACACTGTGGCCCCATCCGAGGACACCCCGGACAGGGCCAAACAGGAAGGATATAACCCCACCCACTTTGCCAAAGCACAGCCCCCACACCACTAGAGGGAAATCTTCAACCACCAACTTACCATCCTGAGACAAGGCCGAGTATAGCCCACAAAGATCTCCGACACGGTACAACCCAAGGGGTGGGGGGAACCCAGACAGGCCGACCACAACAGTGAATCAACCCACCCAGGTGACGCATCCCCCCAGGGACGGCACGAGAGAGCCCCAGCAAGCCAGTGACTCAGCCCCGTAACAGGGTTAGAGGCAGAGAATCCCAGTGGAAAAAGGGGAACCGGCCAGGCAGAGACAGCAAGGGCGGTTCGTTGCTCCAGAGCCTTTCCGTTCACCTTCCCACTCCTGGGCCAGACTACACTCAATCATATGACCCACTGAAGAGATGAGTCTTCAGTAAAGACTTAAAGGTTGAGACCGAGTTTGCGTCTCTGACATGGGTAGGCAGACCGTTCCATAAAAATGGAGCTCTATAGGAGAAAGCCCTGCCTCCAGCTGTTTGCTTAGAAATTCTAGGGACAATTAGGAGGCCTGCGTCTTGTGACCGTAGCGTACGTATAGGTATGTACGGCAGGACCAAATCAGAGAGGTAGGTAGGAGCAAGCCCATGTAATGCTTTGTAGGTTAGCAGTAAAACCTTGAAATCAGCCCTTGCTTTGACAGGAAGCCAGTGTAGAGAGGCTAGCACTGGAGTAATATGATCAAATTTTTTGGTTCTAGTCAGGATTCTAGCAGCCGTATTTAGCACTAACTGAAGTTTATTTAGTGCTTTATCCGGGTAGCCGGAAAATAGAGCATTGCAGTAGTCTAACCTAGAAGTGACAAAAGCATGGATTAATTTTTCTGCATCATTTTTGGACAGAAAGTTTCTGATTTTTGCAATGTTACGTAGATGGAAAAAAGCTGTCCTCGAAATGGTCTTGATATGTTCTTCAAAAGAGAGATCAGGGTCCAGAGTAACGCCGAGGTCCTTCACAGTTTTATTTGAGACGACTGTACAACCATTAAGATTAATTGTCAGATTCAACAGAAGATCTCTAGATTAGTGAAGGAGTGAATGGTTGGGTCCTCCTCTAGGTTAGTGAAGGAGTGGAGGGTTTGGTCCTCCTCTAGATTAGTGAAGGAGTGGAGAGTTGGGTCTTCCTCTAGGTTAGTGAAGGGTTGGGTCCTTCCCTAGGTTAGTGAAGGAGTGAAGGGTTGGGTCCTCTAGATTAGTGAAGGAGTGAAG
>NC_060191.1:74877271-74914771 GCF_021184085.1 Oncorhynchus gorbuscha | reverse complement strand
GTCTGAATACTTTCTGAATGCCCTGTACACACACACACACACACACACACACACACACACACACACACACACACACACACACACACACACACACACACACACACACACACACACACACACACACACACACACACACACACACACACACACACACACACACACACACACACACACACACACACACACAAGGGAGGCAGACTGGTTCTTTGACAGAGAGGAGCCGGTCATGATTTAATGTATTAACATATTATTAACATATGCCAAAACTCATCCTGTAATTCAAAACAGCTTCCACTCTTATTAACATATGCCCAAATTAACATATTATTAACATATGCCCAAATGAACATATTATTAACATATGCCCAAATTAACATATTATTAACATATGCCCAAATGAACATATTATTAACATATGCCAAATGAACATATTATTAACATATGCCCAAATTAACATATTATTAACATATGCCCAAATTAACATATTATTAACATATGCCCAAATTAACATATTATTAACATATGCCCAAATTAACATATTATTAACATATGACCAAATTAACATATTATTAACATATTCCCCAAACAGCTGGTACTGGGATTGACTGCTATTAAACCTTTCTACCAATATGAACATGTGTCGCGACGTGAATGATACAACATGTGTTTCCCTTCTGTTCTGGTAACAAACATCTTCACAGATCAGCAGCGTAATCAGCATCTGTTCCGATGTCTTCTCTCCTGCTATTTCAACTGTTGTATTTCTGTCGTGTTCCTGGCATTATGATTTGACTCAACACGTTCTGGTCGGTGCTGGTTGTGAAATCAGACCTCCTCTCCGTGTTCTGTTGGGTTACGTGTTTCTTCTTGTGTTGTTCGTCTAGTGTCATTTTACTTCCTACCGCTTCTTCGTCTCCTCTTCTTCTTCTCCTCTTCTTCTCCTCTTCTTCTTCTCCTCTTCTTCTCCTCTTCTCCTCTTCTCCTCTTCTCCTCCTCTTCTTCTTCTCCTCTTCTTCTCCTCTTCTTCTTCTTCTTCTCCTCTTCTTCTCCTCTTCTTCTTCTTCTTCTCCTCTTCTTCTCCTCTTCTCCTCTTCTTCTCCTCTTCTTCTCCTCTTCTCCTCTTCTTCTTCTCCTCTTCTTCTTCTTCTCTTATTCTCTTCTTCTTCTCTTCTTCTCCTCTTCTCCTCTTCTTCTTCTCTTCTTCTTCTCTTCTTCTTCTTCTCCTCTTCTCCTCTTCTCCTCTTCTTCTTCTCCTCTTCTTCTTCTCTTCTCTTCTTCTTGTCCACTTCTTCTTCTTCTCTTCTCCTCTTCTTCTTGTCCCCGTCTTCTCTTCTCATCTTCTTCTTGTCCTCTTCTTGTTCTCCTCTTCTTCTTCTCCTCTTCTTCTTCTCTTCTTCTCCTCTTCTTCTTCTCCCATTCTTCTCCTCTTCTTCGCCTATTCTTCTTGTCCTCTTCTTCTCCTCTTCTTCTCCTCCTCTTCTTCTCCTCTTCTTCTCCTCTTCTCCTCTTCTTCTTCTCCTCTTCTTCTTCTCTTGTCCTCTTCTTCTTGTCCTCTTATTCATCTTCTCCTCTTCTTCTTCTCCTCTTCTTCTCTTCTTCTTGTCCTCTTCTTCTCTTCTCCTCTTATTCGTCTTCTGCTCTTCTTCTCCTCTTCTCCTCTTCTTCTTGTCCTCTTCTTCTCTTCTCCTCTTATTCGTCTTCTCCTCTTCTTCTTTTCCTCTTCTTCTCTTCTTCTTGTCCTCTTCTTGTTCTCCTCTTCTTCTCTTCTTCTCCTCTACTTCTTGTTCTCTTCTTCTTCTTCTTCTTCTCCTCTTCTCTTCTTCTCCTCTTCTTCTCTGCTTCTTCTTCTCCTCTTCTTCTCTTGTCCTTCTCTTCTCTTCTCCTCCTCTTCTTCTCCTCTTCTTCTCCTCCTCTTCTTCTCCTCCTCTTCTTCTCTTCTTCTCCTCTTCTCCTCTTCTCCTCCTCTTCTTCTCCTCTTCTTCTCTTCTTCTCCTCATCTTCTTCTCTTCTTCTCCTCTTCTCCTCCTCTTCTTCTCCTCTTCTTCTTTGTCTTCTCTTCTCCTCCTCTTCTTCTTCTCTTCTTCTTCTTATTCTCCTCTTCTCCACTCTGCTCAGCCATCCTCTATTTTTCACCTGATCTCGTCCTCTTATCAACTACTTCTAAAGACAGTTAGGGTTAGATAGATGTCCTGTCTCTAAAGACAGAGTTAGGGTATGGGGTTATATAGATGTCCTGTCTCTAAAGACAGAGTTAGGGTACGGTGTTATATAGATGTCCTGTCTCTAAAGACAGAGTTAGGGTACGGGGTTATATAGATGTCCTGTCTCTAAAGACAGAGTTAGGGTACGGGGTTATATAGATGTCCTGTCTCTAAAGACAGAGTTAGGGTACAGGGTTATATAGATGTCCTGTCTCTAAAGACAGAGTTAGGGTACGGGGTTATATAGATGTCCTGTCTCTAAAGACAGAGTTAGGGTACGGGGTTATATAGATGTCCTGTCTCTAAAGACAGAGTTAGGGTACGGGGTTATATAGATGTCCTGTCTCTAAAGACAAAGTTATGGTTAGATAGATGTCCTGTCTCTAAAGACAAAGCTAGTGTTAGGATTAGATAGATGTCCTGTCTCTAAAGACAAAGTTAGGGTTAGATAGATGTCCTGTCTCTAAAGACAAAGTTAGTGTTAGGATTAGATAGATGTCCTGTCTCTAAAGACAAAGTTAGGGTTAGGGTTAGATAGATGTCCTGTCTCTAAAGACAGAGTTAGGGTACGGGGTTATATAGATGTCCTGTCTCTAAAGACAAAGTTATGGTTATATAGATGTCCTGTCTCTAAAGACAAAGTTAGGGTTAGGATTAGATAGATGTCCTGTCTCTAAAGACAAAGTTAGGGTTAGGATTAGATAGATGTCCTGTCTCTAAAGACAAAGTTAGGGTTAGGGTTAGATAGATGTCCTGTCTCTAAAGACAAAGTTAGGGTTAGATAGATGTCCTGTCTCTAAAGACAAAGCTAGTGTTAGGATTAGATAGATGTCCTGTCTCTAAAGACAAAGTTAGGGTTAGATAGATGTCCTGTCTCTAAAGACAAAGTTAGTGTTAGGATTAGATAGATGTCCTGTCTCTAAAGACAAAGCTAGTGTTAGGATTAGATAGATGTCCTGTCTCTAAAGACAGAGTTAGGGTTAGGGTTAGATAGATGTCCTGTCTCTAAAGACAGAGTTAGGGTTAGGGTTAGATAGATGTCCTGTCTCTAAAGACAAAGCTAGTGTTAGGATTAGATAGATGTCCTGTCTCTAAAGACAAAGTTAGGGTTAGATAGATGTCCTGTCTCTAAAGACAAAGTTAGTGTTAGGATTAGATAGATGTCCTGTCTCTAAAGACAGAGTTAGGGTAGGGGGTTAGATAGATGTCCTGTCTCTAAAGACAGAGTTAGGGTTAGGGTTAGATAGATGTCCTGTCTCTAAAGACAGAGTTAGGGTTAGGGTTAGATAGATGTCCTGTCTCTAAAGACAGAGTTA
This sequence comes from Oncorhynchus gorbuscha, assembly GCF_021184085.1. Classification (NCBI taxonomy): domain Eukaryota; kingdom Metazoa; phylum Chordata; class Actinopteri; order Salmoniformes; family Salmonidae; genus Oncorhynchus; species Oncorhynchus gorbuscha. Next base: position 74,911,254 of record NC_060191.1, on the reverse strand, counting down.
GGGTTAGGATTAGATAGATGTCCTGTCTCTAAAGACAGAGTTAGGGTTAGGGTTAGATAGATGTCCTGTCTCTAAAGACAAAGCTAGTGTTAGGATTAGATAGATGTCCTGTCTCTAAAGACAAAGTTAGTGTTAGGATTAGATAGATGTCCTGTCTCTAAAGACAGAGTTAGTGTTAGGATTAGATAGATTTCCTGTCTCTAAAGAAAGAGTTAGGGTAGGGGGTTAGATAGATGTCCTGTCTCTAAAGACAGAGTTAGGGTAGGGGGTTAGATAGATGTCCTGTCTCTAAAGACAGAGTTAGGGTAGGGGGTTAGATAGATGTCCTGTCTCTAAAGACAGAGTTAGGGTTAGATACAGTAGGTGTCCTGTGTTGATCAGTGAACATAGACCAACAGGAAGAACAAACACTAGAGAAGACAGGGAATGTTGTTCTGCTGAGATGAATACCAAATAACAGCGTATCACTAATGGGGGTAGAAGAGGAGGATGGAGAGAAGAAGGGTAAGAGTAGAAATCTTTCTGCCCATTCTCTCTGTTCTCTCTAATCTCTCTCTCTCTCTCTCTCTCTCTCTCTCTCTCTCTCTCTCTCTCTCTCTCTCTCTCTCTCTCTCTCTCTCTCTCTCTCTCTCCCCCTCAGGGTAGGGGGTTTCCTGTAACGTGAGTGTTGGGTTCTCCCTTCACTGCTCTGTCACTTATTGGCTCTCTCCCTCCCTCTCTCCCCCCTCGTGTTATTATCAGTGTGTTTGGGACAGGGCAGCTTGGCAGGAACAGGAAGGAAGGCGATAGGGAAGCTAGGCTGCTCTGGGAGATGGTTTGTCAATGACTCAGATCCGCTAGACTTGGTGCCCAAAGGGAGTCTTGGTTTCCTCCTAACAGTACCTTTGCTGTGCAGAACACAACCGAACATCCGGATTCCACTCTGCTCCTTAACCGAGATGTTTACTGGACAACCCAACGACTTAGTAGACCTCCAGTGTGTGTGTGTGTGTGTGTGTGTGTGTGTGTGTGTGTGTGTGTGTGTGTGTGTGTGTGTGTGTGTGTGTGTGTGTGTGTGTGTGTGTGTGTGTGTGTGTGTGTGTGTGTGTGTGTGTGTGTGTGTGTGTGTGTGTGTGTGTGTGTGTGTGTGTGTGTGTGTGTGTGAGCGTTGAGAGGGAAGGAATTGTTAGATAATCATTGAGGAGATTGAGGACAGTACGACTACCAGTTTGTTGCATGCTGGTTAGATCTACAGCATCTCGTCAAAAGATCACAAGGATCAGACAGACTCATTAAGATAAGAGCATAAGGGAGGAACTGAATGACACAAACACTTTCACATCTTCATCATCATTATCATCAGCTAAAGCCAAATGATGGCTATAGGGAAGCTTTGTTACCCTGATGGCTATAGGGAAGCTTTGTTACCCCGATGGCTATAGGGAAGCTTTGTTACCCTGATGGCTATAGGGAAGCTTTGTTACCCCGATGGCTATAGGGAAGCTTTGTTACCCTGATGGCTATAGGGAAGCTTTGTTACCCTGATGGCTATTGGGAAGCTTTTGTTACCCTGATGGCTATAGGGAAGCTTTGTTACCCTGATGGCTATAGGGAAGCTTTGTTACCCTGATGGCTATTGGGAAGCCTTGTTACCCTGATGGCTATAGGGAAGCTTTGTTACCCTGATGGCTATAGGGAAGCTTTGTTACCCTGATGGCTATTGGGAAGCCTTGTTACCCTGATGGCTATAGGGACCCTTGTTACCCTGATGGCTATAGGGAAGCCTTGTAACCCTGGTGCCTATAGGGAAGCATTGTAACCATGGTGCCTATAGGGAAACCTTGTAACCATGGTGCCTATAGGGAAATCTTATAACCCTGGTGCCTATAGGGAAGCCTTGTAACCCTGGTGCCTATAGGGAAGCCTTGTAACCCTGGTGCCTATAGGGAAACCTTATAACCCTGGTGCCTATAGGGAAGCCTTGTAACCCTGGTGCCTATAGGGAAGCCTTGTAACCCTGGTGCCTATAGGGAAGCCTTGTAACCCTGGTGCCTATAGGGAAGCTTTGTTACCCTGATGGCTATCGGGAAGCCTTGTTAACCTGATGGCTATAGGGAAGCTTTGTTACCCCGATGGCTATAGGGAAGCTTTGTTACCCTGATGGCTATTGGGAAGCTTTGTTACCCTGATGGCTATAGGGAAGCTTTGTTACCCTGATGGCTATTGGGAAGCCTTGTTACCCTGATGGCTATAGGGAAGCTTTGTTACCCCGATGGCTATAGGGAAGCTTTGTTACCCTGATGGCTATAGGGAAGCTTTGTTACCCTGATGGCTATAGGGAAGCCTTGTTACCCTGATGGCTATAGGGAAGCCTTGTTAACCTGATGGCTATAGGGAAGCCTTGTTACCCTGATGGCTATATGGAAGCCTTGTAACCCTGGTGCCTATAGGGAAGTCACCTGATGACTATAGGGAAGCCTTGTAACCCTGATGGCTTTAGGGAAGCCTTATTACCCTGATGGCTATAGGGAAGCCTTGTTACCCTGATGGCTATAGGGAAGCCTTGTAACCCTGGTGCCTATAGGGAAGCCTTGTAACCATGGTGCCTATAGGGAAACCTTATAACCCTGGTGCCTATAGGGAAGCCTTGTAACCCTGGTGCCTATAGGGAAGCCTTGTAACCCTGGTGCCTATAGGGAAGCCTTGTAACCCTGGTGCCTATAGGGAAGCCTTATAACCCTGGTGCCTATAGGGAAGCCTTGTAACCCTGGTGCCTATAGGGAAGCCTTATAACCCTGGTGCCTATAGGGAAACCTTATAACCCTGGTGCCTATAGGGAAGCCTTGTAACCCTGGTGCCTATAGGGAAGCCTTATAACCCTGGTGCCTATAGGGAAACCTTATAACCCTGGTGCCTATAGGGAAACCTTATAACCCTGGTGCCTATAGGGAAACCTTATAACCCTGGTGCCTATAGGCAAGCCTTGTAACCCTGGTGCCTATAGGGAAGCCACTGCATCATAACTTTTATGTTATCATTCTGGAACATTATGTACTTTCCATTTGAGCTCCCAATCTCTTTTGCATTTACATTCAGCTTCCTACTTTTATATTCATGAGTCATGTGTCTGGTCCAACCAATCAAAAGAAGGGCTCGTTCTGCTCTTGCTCTGTGCTGTACATGGCCCAGCTTCACTCGGAGTGGATAAGGTCCCAGACCTCAGTGGGTCAGGAGCATGTTTACTTACTGGTGGTTGACTGAGATGTATTTCTACCAGCCCATAAGTCATTGTACATAAGTAGATTGAAGGCTAAATGACTTGGTTACTTAATAATTTGGTTACTTAATGACTTGGTTAGTTAAAGACTTGGTTAATTACACACATTTTCATCGAGGAACGCAATCCCTCATTCTTTTCAGATTTGTGAAAAGTCGTCTGCAAACAGTAGCACACGTGTGGATAAACAGTTACTTGTCAGTTACACAGAGGGTGTTCTTTGACGGACGCCTCGCAAACATAATCGAGGTAGACTCAGGGATTCCCCAGGGTAGCTGTTTAGGCCCCTTGTTTCTTGCAATCTTTACCAACAACATGCCACTGACTTTGAGTAAAGCCAGACTGTCTATGTATGCAGATGACTCAACACTATACATGTCAGCTACTACAGCTACTGAAATGACTGCAACACTTAAAGAGTTGCAGTTAGTTTCAGAGAGGGTGGGAAGGAATAAGGTAGTCCTAAATATTTATAAAACTAAAATCATTGTATTTGGGACTAATCATTCACTAAACCCTAAACCTCAACTAAATCTTCTAATAAATAATGTGGAAATTGAGCAAGTTGAGATGACTAAACTGCTTGGAGTAACCCTGGATTGTAAACTGTCATGATCAAAACATATAGATACAACAGTAGCTAAGAAGTCTGGACGCACTATCTTCTCTCATCGCTACAACTCCCGTAGGGGCTCGGGAGAGACGAAGGTCGAGAGCCATGCGTCCTCCGAAACACAACCCAACCAAGCCGCACTGCTTCTTAACCCAGCCGCACCAATGTGTCGGAGGAAACACTGTGCACCTGGCGACCTTGGTTAGAGTGCACTGCGCCCGGCCCACCACAGGAGTCGCTAGTGCGCAATGAGGCAAGGATATCCCTACCGGCCAAGCCCTCCCTAACCCAGACGACGCTAGGCCAATTGTGCATCGCCCCACGGACCTCCCGGTCGCAGCCGGCTGCGACAGAGCCTGGGCGCAAACCCAGAGTCTCTGGTGGCACAGCTAGCACTGCAATGCAGTACCCTAGAACACTGCGCCACCCAGGAGGCTGTCTATTGTATTATTGACTGTACGTTTGTTAATTCTATGTGTAACTCTGTGTTGTTGTTTGTGTCGCACTGCTTTGCTTTATCAAATCAAATGTATTTATATAGCCCTTCGTACATCAGCTGAGATCTCAACGTGCTGTACAGAAACCCAGCCTAAAACCCCAAACAGCAAGCAATGCAGATGTAGAAGCACGGTGGCTAGGAAAAACTCCCTAGAAAGGCCAAAACCTAGGAAGAAACCTAGAGAGGAACCAGGCTATGTGGGGTGGCCAGTCCTCTTTTGGCTGTGCCGGGTGGAGATTATAATACAACATGGCCAAGATGTTCAAATATTCATAAATGACCAGCATGGTCGTAATAATAAGGCAGAACAGTTGAAACTGGAGTAGCAGCATGGTCAGGTGGACTGGGGACAGCAAGGAGTCATCATGTCAGGTAGTCTTGAGGCATGGTCCTAGGGCTCAGGTCCTCCGAGAGAGAGAAGGAGAGAATTAGAGAACGCACACTTAGATTCACACAGGAATCCGAATAGGACAGGAGGACAGGACAGGAGGAGTACTCCAGATATAACAAACTGACCCTAGCCCACCGACACATAAACTACTGCAGCATAAATACTGGAGGCTGAGACAGGAGGGGTCAGGAGACACTGTGGCCCCATCCGAGGACACCCCCGGACAGGGCCAAACAGGAAGGATATAACCCCACCCACTTTGCCAAAGCACAGCCCCCACACCACTAGAGGGACATCTTCAACCACCAACTTTATCTTGGCCAGGTCGCAGTTGTACATGAGAACTTGTTCTCAACTAGCCTCCCTGGTTAAATAAAGGTGTTCTCAACTAGCCTCCCTGGTTAAATAAAGGTGTTCTCAACTAGCCTCCCTGGTTAAATAAAGGTGTTCTCAACTAGCCTCCCTGGTTAAATAAAGGTGTTCTCAACTGGCCTCCCTGGTTAAATAAAGGTGAAATAAAAATGTTTTTTTTTTAAAACAGACATCGCTTTCTGGATTGAGCATATCTCTAAATAGATATAAATCTCTTTGTATAAATGATGCCCATTAGTTCCTGCCAAGGCAGCAGCTACTCTTCCTGGGGTTTATCATGGATCCCCATTAGTTCCTACCAAGGCAGCAGCTACTCTTCCTGGGGTTTATTATGGATCCCCATTAGTTCCTGTCAAGGCAGCAGCTACTCTCCCTGGGGTTTATTATGGATCCCCATTAGTTCCTGCCGAGGCAGCAGCTACTCTTCCTGGGGTTTATTATGGATCCCCATTAGTTCCTGCCGAGGCAGCAGCTACTCTTCCTGGGGTTTATTATGGATCCCCATTAGTTCCTGTCAAGGCAGCAGCTATTCTTCCTGGGGTTTATTATGGATCCCTATTAGTTCCTGTCAAGGCACTCTTCCTGGGGTTTATTATGGATCCCCATTAGTTCCTGCCAAGGCAGCAGCTACTCTTCCTGGGGTTTATTATGGCTCTCTGTTAGTTCCTGCCAAGGCAGCAGCTACTCTTCCTGGGGTTTATTATGGATCCCCATTAGTTCCTGCCAAGGCAGCAGCTACTCTTCCTGGGGTTTATTATGGATCCCCATTAGTTCCTGTCAAGGCAGCAGCTCCTCTTCCTGGGGTTTATTGTGGATCCCCATTAGTTCCTGCCAAGGCAGCAGCTACTCTTCCTGGGGTTTATTATGGATCCCCATTAGTTCCTGCTGAGGCAGCAGCTACTCTTCCTGGGGTTTATTGTGGATCCCCATTACTTCCTGTCAAGGCAGCAGCTACTCTTCCTGGGGTTTATTATGGATCCCCATTAGTTCCTGCCGAGGCAGCAGCTACTCTCCCTGGGGTTTATTATGGATCCCCATTAGTTCCTGTCAAGGCAGCAGCTACTCTTCCTGGAGTTTACTATGGATCCCCATTAGTTCCTGCCGAGGCAGCAGCTACTCTCCCTGGGGTTTATTATGGATCCCCATTAATTCCTGCCAAGGCAGCAGCTACTCTTCCTGGAATTTACTATGGATCCCCATTAGTTCCTGCCGAGGCAGCAGCTACTATTCCCGAGGCAGCAGCTACTCTTCCAGCTACTCTTACTGTGCACCTCCCGTAGTCTGTTCTGGACTTGGGGACTGTGAAGAGACCTCTGGTGGCATGTCAAACAGACAGCTTGGTGCATTGAACATGTCAATACCGCTCATAAATACAAGCAGTGATGAAGCCAATCTCTCTTCCACGTTCAGCCAGGAGAGATTGACCTGCATATAATTAATATTAGCTCTCTGTGTACATCCGAGGGCCAGCCGTGCTGCCCTGTTCTGAACCAATTGCAAGTTTCCTAAGTCCCTCTTTGTTGCACCTGACCACACGACTGAACAGTAGTCCAGGTGTGTCATAACTAGGACCTGAAGGACCTGCCTTGTTGATAGTGTTGTTATGAAGGTAGAAACTAGATCCTGTAGGACCTGCCTTGTTGATAGTGTTGTTAAGAAGGTAGAAACTAGGGCCTGTAGGACCTGCCTTGTTGATAGTGTTGTTAAGAAGGTAGAAACTAGGGCCTGTAGGACCTGCCTTGTTGATAGTGTTGTTAAGAAGGTAGAAACTAGGGCCTGTAGGACCTGCCTTGTTGATAGTGTTGTTAAAGTTAGTGAGGGAGATATAAGTCTACAACTTCAGCGATTTTTGCAATTCGTTCCAGTCATTGACAGCAGAGAACTGGAAGGAAAGGCGGCCAAAGTAAGTGTTGGCTTTGGGGATGATCAGTGAGATATACCTGCTGGAGCGCGTGCTACGGGTGGGTGTTGTTATGGTGACCAGTGAGCTGAGAGAAGGCGGGGCTTTACCTAGTAGAGACTTATAGATGACCTGGAGCCAGTGGGTCTTGCGATGAATATGTAGTGAGGGCCAGCCAACGAGAGAGTACAGGTCGCAGTGGTGGGTGGTATATGGGGCTTTGGTGACAAAACTTATATTTTTTTTGTCAATTTTGTATGTCTGTTCTGTATGTATGTTCTGTATGTCTGTTCTGTTGGTCTGTTCTGTATGACTGTTCTGTTTGTTCTGTGTGTCTGTTCTCGATGTCTGCTCTGTCTGTATGTCTGTTCTGTCTGCTCTGTTCTGTATGTCTGTTCTGTTTGTTCTGTATGTCTGTTCTGTTTGTTCTGTATGTCTGTTCTGTTGGTCTGTTCTGTTTGCTCTGTCTGTCTGATCTGTTCTGTCTGACTGCTCTGTCAGTCTGCTCTGTCTGTCTGTTATGTTCTGTCTGCTCTGTGTGTCTGTTCTGTCTGTCTGTCTGTTCTGTCTGCTCTGTCTGTCTGCTCTGTTCGGTCTGTCTGTCTGCTCTGTCTGTCTGCTCTGTCTGTCTGCCTGCTCTGTGTGTCTGTTCTGTCTGTCTGCTCTGTGTGTCTGCTCTGTCTGTCTGCTCTGTTCTGTCTGTCTGTTCTGTCTGCTCTGTCTGTCTGCTCTGTGTGTCTGTTCTGTGTGTCTGTCTGTCTGTCTGTCTGTCTGTCTGTCTGTCTGTCTGTCTGTCTGTCTGTCTGTCTGTCTGTCTGTCTGTCTGTCTGTCTGTCTGTCTGTCTGTCTGTCTGTCTGTCTGTCTGTCTGTCTGTGTGTCTGTTCTGTCTGTCTGTCAAAAAAAATGTTTTTTGTTTGTCATTATGGGGCTAGATAGATGATTCATTGTGTGTAGATAGATGAGCTTCTTTTTATTTCTTATTATTCCTTTTAGAATATGGCTGTAACGTAACAAAATGTGGAACAAAGTCAACACGTCTGCGTACTTTTCCCGAATGAACTGTACGTTTGTATTTCAGTGTGGAGGAGGTAGGAGCAACAGGTATATAGCCTTCCTGCAGGAATCTGGTTCCTCCCAGTGTAATTACAGAGCTGTCTATCTCTCTGCCTGTCACAACAGCTGTCCCTGGCTTACTTGGGTTAGAGAGGAGGCCTTGATTAAACACACAAATCCCCCCCCACACCCAGGGTTAGCATGCAGCCTAACACACAAGGGGGATGGGGTTCCACTCTAACCTAGCATGCCATACTGGGCTTCCTGTCCCCACACCTAGTCTGGTAACATTCATTACACACTCATTACACACTCATTACATACTCATTACATACTCATTACACACTCCATACACTCATAGCCGGTGGAAGTAGTTTAGTAGTCTTTTTACCCACGCTGCAGACGGATATTATCTGCGCTACTTTTGTGAGAAAAAAATAATTATTTACATGTCTTTTCAAAATTAATATTCTTTTTTTTTTATTATCAGATTTTTCAGAGGGTGTTGCAGCACCCTCGGCAGCCCTACTTCCCACAGCTAAAGCTAACACCATGCAGGGTGGAGGCTCTACGCATTTACACTAACATGCTAACACACAGCTAAAGCTAACACTCACCTCCTAGAATAGAACACCATGCAGGGTGGAGGCTCTACGCATTTACACTAACATGCTAACACACAGCTAAAGCTAACACCATGCAGGGTAACATGCTAACACACAGCTAAAGCTAACACTCACCTCCTAGAATAGAACACCATGCAGGGTGGAGGCTCTACGCATTTACACTAACATGCTAACACACAGCTAAAGCTAACACTCACCTCCTAGAATAGAACACCATGCAGGGTGGAGGCTCTACGCATTTACACTAACATGCAGGCCCCTATAGCACTGTAAAGCCAGGGATTGGTCTGCACACAGCTAGCCTGATGCTCCAAGCTAGCTCCAGCTAGATAATGATTAGGTTGTTGTTGTCATCTATACAGTTTCTATAGAGATGCTACAGCAACATATAGTTTTACAATGACGGCCAAACCCGGGACGACGCTGGGCCAATTGTGCGCCGCTCTAATGGGACTCCCAATCACGGGGACGGTTGTGATACAGCCTGGATTCAAACCAGGGTTGTGTATGTAGTGACGCCTCAAGCACTGAGATGCGGTGCCTCAGACCGTTGCGCAACTCGGGAGCCTAAGATAGCAGTGTCCCTCATGCATCTGCCACTGACTCGTAGGTTAACCGGGTGTTAAACGGAAAGCGAAAGTAGCAACGGGAAAGTACTCTATTGCAACTGATAAAGGTATTGAAAAGGGGAAGTGGATTTATTCACTGCAAATACTGTGTTTCCCTAGTGCCCTATACTGGCCTCTGCCCTCTACTGTATTATGGATGTGTACGGCAAACCATGGATATGTCCGACACACGATCTCTTGCTCACAACATGTTGTAATTTAAGTCAATTTGAGGAAGCAGGAGGCTGGCTTGTGACTCTTAGTTATCGTCCGATCTCAGTGCGGGGGGCACGTTGACTAGCTCTCACTAGCTTAGTGTACATACTAATGATAAATAACAGTTATGTATAGTAAAGTGTTGGCTCTTCCTGGTATGGACTGGTTCTGTCTCCAGGTCTCTGCTATCAAAGTGGGTTTACTGGAGCTCAGCAGCAGAGATAATATTGAGCTCTAACCGGCAGCTATAGCAGGGTTAGGGCTGGTATTGAGATGGAGCAGGCTGATGTAGCAGGGTTAGGGTTGGTATTGAGCTGTAACAGGGTTAGGGCAGGTATTGAGCTGTAGCAGGGTTAGGGCTGGTATTGAGCTGTAGCAGAGTTAGGGCTGGTATTGAGCTGTAGCAGGGTTAGGGCTGGTATTGAGCTGTAGCAGAGTTAGGGCTGGTATTGAGCTGTAGCAGGGTTAGGGCTGGTATTGAGCTGTAACAGGGTAAGGGCTGGTATTGAGCTGTAGCAGGGTTGGGGCTGGTATTGAGCTGTAGCAGAGTTAGGGCTGGTATTGAGCTGTAGCAGGGTTAGGGCTGGTATTGAGCTGTAGCAGGGTTGGGGCTGGTATTGAGCTGTAGCAGAGTTAGGGCTGGTATTGAGCTGTAGCAGGGTTGGGGCTGGTATTGAGCTGTAGCAGAGTTAGGGCTGGTATTGAGCTGTAGCAGGGTTAGGGCTGGTATTGAGCTGTAGCAGGGTTAGGGCTGGTATTGAGCTGTAGCAGGGTTAGGGCTGGTATTGAGCTGTAACAGGGTTAGGGCTGGTATTGAGCTGTAACAGGGTTAGGGCTGGTATTGAGCTGTAGCAGGGTTAGGGCTGGTATTGAGCTGTAGCAGGGTTAGGGCTGGTATTGAGCTGTAGCAGGGTTAGGGCTGGTATTGAGATGGAGCAGGCCGATGTAACAGGGTTAGGGCAGGTATTGAGCTGTAGCAGGGTTAGGGCTGGTATTGAGCTGTAGCAGGGTTAGGGCTGGTATTAAGCTGTAGCAGGGTTAGGGCTGGTATTGAGCTGTAGCAGGGTTAGGGCTGGTATTGAGATGGAGCAGGGTTAGGGTTGGTATTGAGCTGTAGCAGGGTTAGGGCTGGTATTGAGCTGTAGCAGGGTTAGGGCTGGTATTGAGCTGTAACAGGGTAAGGGCTGGTATTGAGCTGTAGCAGAGTTAGGGCTGGTATTGAGCTGTAGCAGGGTAAGGGCTGGTATTGAGCTGTAGCAGGGTTAGGGCTGGTATTGAGCTGTAACAGGGTAAGGGCTGGTATTGAGCTGTAGCAGGGTTAGGGCTGGTATTGAGCTGTAGCAGGGTTAGGGCTGGTATTGAGCTGTAGCAGGGTTGGGGCTGGTATTGAGCTGTAGCAGAGTTAGGGCTGGTATTGAGCTGTAGCAGGGTTGGGGCTGGTATTGAGCTGTAGCAGAGTTAGGGCTGGTATTGAGCTGTAGCAGGGTTAGGGCTGGTATTGAGCTGTAGCAGGGTTAGGGCTGGTATTGAGCTGTAGCAGGGTTAGGGCTGGTATTGAGCTGTAACAGGGTTAGGGCTGGTATTGAGCTGTAACAGGGTTAGGGCTGGTATTGAGCTGTAGCAGGGTTAGGGCTGGTATTGAGCTGTAACAGGGTTAGGGCTGGTATTGAGCTGTAGCAGGGTTAGGGCTGGTATTGAGCTGTAGCAGGGTTAGGGCTGGTATTGAGATGGAGCAGGGTTAGGGCTGGTATTGAGCTGTAGCAGGGTTAGGGCTGGTATTGAGCTGTAGCAGGGTTAGGGCTGGTATTGAGATGGAGCAGGCCGATGTAACAGGGTTAGGGCAGGTATTGAGCTGTAGCAGGGTTAGGGCTGGTATTGAGCTGTAGCAGGGTTAGGGCTGGTATTGAGATGGAGCAGGGTTAGGGTTGGTATTGAGCTGTAGCAGGGTTAGGGCTGGTATTGAGCTGTAGCAGGGTTAGGGCTGGTATTGAGCTGTAACAGGGTAAGGGCTGGTATTGAGCTGTAGCAGAGTTAGGGCTGGTATTGAGCTGTAGCAGGGTAAGGGCTGGTATTGAGCTGTAGCAGGGTTAGGGCTGGTATTGAGCTGTAACAGGGTAAGGGCTGGTATTGAGCTGTAGCAGGGTTAGGGCTGGTATTGAGCTGTAGCAGGGTTAGGGCTGGTATTGAGCTGTAGCAGGGTTAGGGCTGGTATTGAGATGGAGCAGGCTGATGTAACAGGGTTAGTGCAGGTATTGAGCTGTAACAGGCTGGGGCAAAACAGAGGTTTGGTCCTGGGCCAGACCCAGGGTGCCACACGCACGCAGACAGCTCCTCCCCCCTCTACCTCCTCCCTCTGTCTCTCCCCTCTGCCTCCTCCCTCTGTCTCTCCCCTCTGCCTCCCCCCTCTACCTCCTCCCTCTGTCTCTCCCCTCTGCCTCCTCCCTCTGTCTCTCCCCTCTGTCTCCCCCTTGTAGGTTTCCACACCGTATCTATGCGCATGTCTACTACGGTTCACTTTTCACTTCGCTTTTTCTCACCCTCTCTCTCTCTCTCTCTCTCTCTCTCTCTCTCTCTCTCTCTCTCTCTCTCTCTCTCTCTCTCTCTCTCTCTCTCTCTCTCTCTCTCTCTCTCTCTCTCCTCTCTCTCTCTCTCTCTCTCTCTCTCTCTCTCTCTCTCTCTCTCTCTCTCTCTCTCTCTCTCTCTCTCTCTCTCTCTCTCTCTCTCTCTCTCTCTCTCTCTCTCTCTCTCTCTCTCTCTCTCTCTCTCTCTCTCTCTCTCTCTCTCTCTCTATGTAACATGTGACAGCTCTCTTCCTGTCCCTGCCTCCCACATCCCCTCTGCACCTCATCCACCCTCATCCACCCTTCCCCTCATCCACCCTCATCCACCCTTTCCTTCCCCCCTCTCTCTGTACTATATATCTTTTCTCTCCATTATCTGGTCTGTCTCTGTCTGACTTATAACTGTGTGATAAAATGCCTGGTATAATGGATGTTGTTTAGAGCCATCGGTGGCTTGTCTCTGCTTCGCTCTACAACCCAGGAGGAATGTTTCTGCTCTACTCATATAGACTAGATATGATACACACAGAGTGGTTTCTTATAAGGCAAGCCCAACAGTATAAGAGTACACGTGGAATGGCTGGCTACTTGTTCGACAGGCAGCTGTACAGTTCATTGTATACTGTACAGCAGAAGGACATGTAGGCTTCCCAGAGCTGAAGTAAACCCCTATGGTTGAAACTCTATTGTTGATTCAAAAGAAGTCAGTTTGTTGATTTAATTTTTTTGCAACTAATCACATTGATGCGACGCGGCTACAGTACATTGATGCTATGTGGCTACTGTACATTGATGCTACAGTACATTGATGCTACAGTACATTGATGCTACAGTACATTGATACTAAAGTACATTGATGCTACAGTACATTGATGCTACAGTACATTGATGCTACAGTACATTGATGCTACAGTACATTGATGCTACAGTACATTGATACTAAAGTACATTGATGCTACAGTACATTGATGCTACAGTACATTGATACTAAAGTACATTGATGCTACAGTACATTGATGCTACAGTACATTGATGCTACAGTACATTGACGCTACGTGGCTACAGTACATTGATGCTACAGTACATTGATGCTACAGTACATTGATACTAAAGTACATTGATGCTACAGTACATTGATGCTACAGTACATTGATGCTAAAGTACATTGATGCTACAGTACATTGATGCTACAGTACATTGATGCTACAGTACATTGACACTACGTGGCTACAGTACATTGATGCTACAGTACATTGACGCAACGCGGCTACAGTACATTGACGCTACGCGGCTCCAGTACATTGATGCTACGTGGCTACAGTAAATTGATGCAGTATATTGATTTTACATGGCTGCAGTACTTTGATTCTACGTGGCTACAGTACATTGATGCTACAGTACATTGATGCTACTGTACATTGATGCTACGCGGCTACAGTATATTGATTGATTTGCATTACAGTACATTGACGCAAATTGGTGCATTCACCTTATGACATCCAGTGGGACAGTAACAATTGATGCTACAGTATATTGATTTTACATGGCTGCAGTACTTTGATTCTGACGCGGGAGGTACTTCCTCTAGGGAGGCAGTACATTGATGCTACAGTACATTGATGCTACTGACCACAGAGCCTCACAGCTGTACCATTGATGCTGGAAGCCAGTGGAGAGAACGGAGGAGCTGACAGAACTTGGGAATACGGGCTGCGGCGTTCTGGATGAGTTGAAGGGGTTTAACACCACACGGCTGCAGTACATTGATGCTATGCGGCTACAGTACATTGATGCTACAGTACATTGATTCTACGCAGCTACAGTACATTGACGCTACAGTACATTGATTCTACGCGGCTACAGTACATTGATGCTACACGGCTGCAGTACATTGATGCTACGCAGCTACAGTACATTGATAAATAACAAGAGAACACTGTTGTCTCAACTGTTTCTCTCTCCCCTGCTCTCTCTCTCTGTGTGCCCCAGATAAGAATGTCACCAAGCACCAGATGCTGTTTAACCTGAATGAGATGAGGTCCAGCATTGGGGACTACCATCTACTCTCCAGCGCTGAGCTCCGCCTGCTCATCAAAACCACTAACATCCCGTCTGGCAGTGAGCAGCGCCTGGAGCTCTACAAGGGGCTGGGCGACAGCAGACGATACCTGGGATCACGCTTCGTCACCAACAAGTGGAGTGACCGCTGGCTGTCTTTCGACGTCACTGAAACCCTCAAGGAATGGCTGAAGGGGACCGGTGAGTCCAGACAGATAACAGTCTGTTAGTCAGGTCATAGCCAGTGTAAGTCATCTGTAAGTCAGGTCATAGTCTGTATAAGTCAGGTCATAGCCAGTGTAAGTCAGGTCATAGCCAGTATAAGTCATCTGTAAGTCAGGTCATAGCCAGTGTAAGTCATCTGTAAGTCAGGTCATAGCCAGTGTAAGTCATCTGTAAGTCAGGTCATAGCCTGTATAAGTCAGGTCATAGCCAGTGTAAGTCAGGTCATAGCCAGTATAAGTCATCTGTAAGTCAGGTCATAGCCAGTGTAAGTCAGGTCATAGCCAGTGTAAGTCATCTGTAAGTCAGGTCATAGCCTGTATAAGTCAGGTCATAGCCAGTGTAAGTCAGGTCATAGCCTGTATAAGTCAGGTCATAGCCTGTATAAATCAGGTCATAGCCTGTATAAGTCATCTGTAAGTTAGATGATAGCCAGCCCAGTGTTGTGACTGTGTCTCGGAATGTTCAGTCATTTTTGGAATTAACGTAAAATCTATGGCAATCTATTCTACCTTTGGTAATTTATACTTGAATAACTTTTTTTTTAAATGTATTCATATATAGTATACATTTTTTTATGTCTGAGTTTCTAGTAGATAGACTATGTGGTTCTAGAGAACATAGATAGATTGATTCATGAAAAAAGCATCTAATTAACATTGGCATTATTTTCAATTAAATTTGCAACTCTTCCAACTTTTAACCCAATTGACAAGGGGGGGAATTCCTACCTGATTTAAGCACGTACAAATGCACTGGGGGGGGGGGTAGAGATCTAAGAAACGAAATCGTGTCTACAGATACGCTTTATTCTGACCTAGACTTCGTTACCTCTACCATCTTTATGATCGATGAAACGATGAATAAGTTGGAGGCAACCTGTCGGTTTACGGAGTGGAACAGCGTCTACTTTATATTTCCTGATAGAAAATAACACCATTCTTTAATGCACTGTTATTTACACATTGATAAGAGCTATTTGATAGGACCTGGGTAAATGAGGAAGCCGTTTGGATTAAGGGGGATTGTAAATATAAATTACAGTTGTTTTACCTTATGATCGCTAGAGACACGTGTGAAAACCAGTCGTATATGATCAGCCAACTGAAGCATATCGACCTATGACCTTTTCCACAGTGAAGTTGATTAAATTCTTGCCTTATAACTTGGGGATCAAATTTGGAGGCTTCTGTACTATAGGCTTCTGTACTATAGGCTTCTGTACTGTAGCCATGCGTAAATTACAGTCTAGAATATTCTAATTATAAACCCAGACTTTTCACTGTATTTTAATTTTTATTTTAATTTTTACAATGTGTATGGTGTTAAATATTAGTCACTTTCGGGCAGCTGCCGTCAGTTATACCCACATACATTTATAACTGTCACTGATTATAGGGCCGTGTCGGCTATTTGAATCGTTATGGAACTCAGACCGTAGCAGTTTAAACCTGGGTATACTAGAATTTGCCCCCCCCCCCCCACTCCAAAAAAATAAAAACGTCTCGCGGATGAAAGAAAAGCGCCATGTTTGAAATACTCTATATTCCTCTATTTATTTCAGGTTTTCACTCAAAATCATCGATCATAAAGATGGTGGGGATTTATAAGGGAACGAAGTCATGGTCAGAATACAGCGTATCTGTAGACACAATTTCATTTCTTAGATCTCTACCCCCCGTGACTTACACTGGCTATGACCTGACTTACTGATGACTTACACTGGCTATGACCTGACTTACTGATGACTTACACTGGCTATGACCTGACTTATACAGGCTATGACCTGACTTACACTGGCTATGACCTGACTTACACTGGCTATGACCTGACTTATACAGGCTATGACCTGACTTACACTGGCTATGACCTGACTTACAGATGACTTACACTGGCTATGACCTGACTTATACAGTCTATGACCTGACTTACACTGGCTATGACCTGACTTATACAGGCTATGACCTGACTTACACTGGCTATGACCTGACTTATACAGGCTATGACCTGACTTATACTGGCTATGACCTGACTTACAGATGACTTACACTGGCTATGACCTGACTTACACTGGCTATGACCTGACTTATACAGTCTATGACCTGACTTACAGATGACTTACACTGGCTATGACCTGACTTACACTGGCTATGACCTGACTTATACAGTCTATGACCTGACTTACAGATGACTTACACTGGCTATGACCTGACTTACACTGGCTATGACCTGACTTACACTGGCTATGACCTGACTTATACTGGCTATGACCTGACTTACACTGGCTATGACCTGACTTACAGATGACTTACACTGGCTATGACCTGACTTACAGATTACTTACACTGGCTATGACCTGACTTACACTGGCTATGACCTGACTTACAGATGACTTACACTAGCTATGACCTCACTTACACTGGCTATGACCTGACTTACACTGGCTATGACCTGACTTACACTGGCTATGACCTGACTTACAGATGACTTACACTGGCTATGACCTGACTTACAGATGACTTACACTGGCTATGACCTGACTTACACTGGCTATGACCTGACTTACACTGGCTATGACCTGACTTACAGATGACTTACACTGGCTATGACCTGACTTACACTGGCTATGACCTGACTTACAGATGACTTACACTGGCTATGACCTGACTTACAGATGACTTACACTGGCTATGATCTGACTTACACTGGCCATGACCTGACTTACAGATGACTTACACTGGCTATGACCTGACTTACACTGGCTATGACCTGACTTACAGATGACTTACACTGGCTATGACCTGACTTACACTGGCTATGACCTGACTTACACTGGCTATGTGTTATAATCTCCACCCAAAACAGCCAGAAGAGGACTGGCCACCCCACATGGCCTGGTTCCTTTCTAGGTTTCTTCCTAGGTTTTGGCCTTTCCAGGGAGTTTTTCCTAGCCACCGTGCTTCTACACCTGCATTGCTTGCTGTTTGGGGTTTTAGGCTGGGTTTCAGTACAGCACTTTGAGATATCAGCTGATGTACGAAGGGCTATATAAATAAATTTGATTTGATCTATGACCGGACTTATACAGGCTATGACCTGACTTACAGATGACTTACACTGGCTATGACCTGACTTATACTGGCCATGACCTGACTTACAGATGACTTACACTGGCTATGACCTAACTTACAGATGACTTACACTGGCTATGACCTGACTTACAGATGACTTACACTGGCTATGACCTGACTTACAGATGACGTACACTGGCTATGACCTGACTTACAGATGACTTACACTGGCTATGACCTGACTTACAGATGACTTACACTGGCTATGACCTGACTTACAGATGACTTACACTGGCTATGACCTGATTTACAGATGACTTACACTGGCTATGACCTGACTTACACTGGCTATGACCTAACTTACAGATGACTTACACTGGCTATGACCTGACTTACACTGGCTATGACCTGACTTACAGATGACTTACACTGGCTATGACCTGACTTACAGATGACTTACACTGGCTATGACCTGACTTACAGATGACTTACACTGGCTATGACCTGACTTACACTGGCTATGACCTAACTTACAGATGACTTACACTGGCTATGACCTGACTTACACTGGCTATGACCTGACTTACAGATGACTTACACTGTATTTTCTGCTGGCTGCCCCACCTCCACAAAAAGCACTGGGCTGGGCTGAAACACCTGAATTTTGGAGCTGCCTATAAAATGCAAAACAGGCAACTAAAAAATAATATATGTATATATATATTTATTTATTTTGCTACAAAGGTGGTGCTGAAATCAGGTGGGTCTCTGGGTTAGGGCTCTGTCCTGAATGACGAGTGGCACGCTAATCAGTTTGCATTTCCTTCCTCTGTCACTTGTGGTTGTCGGGTGGTTGTTCCCTGAGGATTGCTAGCCAATAGGGGATCATATTGGACCATGTAGCCTATTGGAATCGTTATAGAACTCAGACCACACTTAGCAGGTTAAACCTGGAGCCTGGCGCTCGGTTCACAACGACAGGACCGTTGTCTTCACAGTTCCTTGATTAGTGAGGATTATCAGGTTAGATTTATATACTAGTATATAAACTAATGTTCAACCCCTATTGTACACTTCCAATATTTCATGATTTGAACAATTTTCATGATGAATTTAACCACTGTATTTTTGATTCACCAATATATTTTGTGCGTAAAAGCTCTCCAAACCTTTTTTGTTGTTTTGTTAGTGATTCATAAACACTTTCCTAACCCTAACATGATATACAGGATCAGAGTATTTTCAAAATCAACCAATCGGGTTGCTGAATAGGAGATGAATATGCATGTATTCCCATGGCTTTGGTTCATAAAACAAAACTAAAAAAACAAAGACAGGAAGTGAAACGCCACACGCTGCTGCTCCCTGGTCATGATGCTCCCAGGTCATGATGCTCCCTGGTCATGATGCTCCCAGTTCATGATGCTCCCAGGTCATGATGCTCCCTGGTCATGATGCTCCCAGGTCATGATACTCCCTGGTCATGATGCTCCCAGGTCATGATACTCCCAGGTCATGATGCTCCCAGGTCATGATGCTCCCAGATTATGCTACTCCCAGGTCATGCTACTCCCAGGTCATGATGCTACCAGGTCATGATGCACCCTGGTCATGATGCTCCCTGGTCATGATGCTCCCAGGTCATGATGCTCCCTGGTCATGATGCTCCCAGGTCATGATACTCCCAGGTCATGATGCTCCCAGGTCATGATGCTCCCAGATCATGCTACTCCCAGGTCATGCTACTCCCAGGTCATGATGCTACCAGGTCATGATGCTACCAGGTCATGATGATCCAGGTCATGCTACTCCCAGGTCATGATGCAACCAGGTCATGATGCACCCTGGTCATGATGCTCCCTGGTCATGATGCTCCCAGGTCATGATGCTCCCTGGTCATGATGCACCCAGGTCATGATGCTCTCAGGTCATGATGCTCCCTGGTCATGATGCTCCCAGGTCATGATGCTCCCAGGTCATGATGCTCCCAGGTCATGATGCTCCCAGGTCATGATGCTCCCTGGTCATGATGCTCCCAGGTCATGATGCTCCCAGGTCATGATGCTCCCAGGTCATGATGCTCCCTGGTCATGATGCTCCCAGGTCATGATGCTCCCAGGTCATGATGCTCCCAGGTCATGATGCTCCCTGGTCATGATGCTCCCTGGTCATGATGCTCCCAGGTCATGATGCTCCCTGGTCATGATGCTCCCAGGTCATGATGCTCCCTGGTCATTTATTACAACAGCGTTTCAACCCATCCATCTTCCATTAATCCCTAATATTCTGATCTGTTCTGTCCATGTATTCTAGTGAGTCTGTGGAGGAAATTATAATTTAAAGATACACCAACTTTTAAATGGTTGACTTTATTAAGATAAATGTGCTGAAAAACCCCATTGAATGGAAAAAGCCATGAGATAAATCTGCTGGCCAGCAAGTGGAAGGGTTCAGTTGAATGAAAGGTGTTGAGCCCAAGGGAACCAGGCCTGCAAAGCCCATTTAAAAAGTGAGTTTGAACACCAGCTACTGAGAAGTGCATTGGAAAGGCGTACATACATGAGTCTGAGTCAATTTAAATATTAAAATACGAAAAACGTTGATTTCATGCTGAGCCTCTCATAATAAACACCAATAGTATTCACTAAGTAGATGGTTTATATTTAGGATAATGTTTTACACAGCTTTGTCATTTTATTCTTAAAAAAAAAAAAACATCTTATTTATTTTTTCCAAATATTTTGCATTTGATAAGGCCCCCAGAAGACCTGCTGGGGCGGCAGCATAGCCTAGTGGTTAGAGTGTTGGACTAGTAACCGGAAGGTTGCGACTTCAAACCCCCGAGCTGACAAGGTACAAATCTGTCGTTCTGCCCCTGAACAGGCAGTTAACCCACTGTTCCCAGGCCGTCATTGAAAATAAGAATATGTTCTTAACTGACTTGCCTGGTTAAATAAAGGTAAATTAAAATGACAGAAACCTGTCAAATCTGGAGTCTTTTATAGATGACATAAAATCCTTGAAAGATACCACCATTTTGGTAGTTTTGCTGGTAAACTCCCTTTGCAACGCTACCTGTGTCTCTGCTCTCGTTGTGTTTCAGAGGAAGAGCAGGGCTTTGAGTTGAAGCTGTACTGTGAGTGTGGTAAACCCATGGAAAAGTTCCTCTTCAGTATCTCCGGGTTGGACAGCGGGGTACGAGGTGACGTGGCTGGTCTAGCCAAGAACATGAGGAAACCTCACATCTTGACCATGTCCATCCCCCAGAACTACAGCTCACAGCTCACCTCCTCGCGTAAGAAACGGGCCGTCGCTACCGACGACACCTGCACAGAGTAAGGACTGCGACGTCTGTCTGTCTGTCTGTCTGTCTGTCTGTCTGTCTGTCTGTCTGTCTGTCTGTCTGTCTGTCTGTCTGTCTGTCTGTCTGTCTGTCTGTCTGTCTGTCTGTCTGTCTGTCTGTCTGTCTGTCTGTCTGTCTGTCTGTCTCACCCTAACATCTTCCTCCCTTCTGTTCTGCAGTAAAACAGAGAACTGTTGCGTGAGGAAACTCTACATCGACTTCAGGAAAGATCTGGGCTGGAAGTGGATCCACCAGCCAAAAGGTTACCATGCCAACTACTGCATGGGCTCATGCACCTACATCTGGAATGCTGAAAACAAATACTCTCAGGTACAGTTCTAGAATATTATCAGGTACAGTTCTAGAATACTCTCAGGTACAGTTCTAGAATACTCTCAGGTATAGTTCTAGAATATTATCAGGTACAGTTCTAGAATACTCTCAGGTACAGTTCTAGAATATTCTCAGGTACAGTTCTAGAATATTATCAGGTACAGTTCTAGAATACTCTCAGGTAGAGTTCTAGAATACTCTCAGGTACAGTTCTAGAATACTCTCAGGTACAGTTCTAGAATATTATCAGGTACAGTTCTAGAATATTCTCGGGTACAGTTCTAGAATACTCTCAGTTTCAAGTCTGGAATGGTACATCTCCACTTAAAGATGGAACTTAAGGATTATGGACACTGGCCAGTCAGTCTCGTAGACCACAATGTTTACTAGTCCGGGGCCAAAATCTGACAACATTTCTCTTTCCGGCGGGCAAGTTTGGCACAGCTTAATGTCCACCCCTGTCTCCACTGATATAGTCATTTTCTGTAACGTTTCTAGGAAACAGAGAGCTCTGCCTTAAGAGTTAGATGTGAGGCAGTCATCTGTCATGTGACAGGAGCTGATAGATACTAGTTGTGTGTAATCAGAAGTGTCTGTGGACCAATCCAGAGATACGAGTAGAAAGTCAGGGGCTTCCCAGCTGTCTCCTTCTTCCTGATTGATCTATTTACTGTTTGTCTGTAATGTCTCTGTTTACACCTCTAGTTGCTGCTTTCTTAGTGGTCAGGTCACGTGTTCTAGAAAAACTCCCCACTCACTAGCCCTGTACTGTTAAATCCCAATAGTTAGTGATGACGTCTGCATGAGACATGGTGGTCAGGGTTAAGAACTGTCTCAGCAAGTGGCCAGTAAACACTTGACATGTACTGACTGTGCTCTCTGTCTCTCTCTCTGTCTCTGTCTCTGTCTCTGTCTCTGTCTCTGTCTCTGTCTCTATCTCTCTCTCTCTCTCTCTCTCTCTCTCTCTGTCTCTCTGTCTCTGTCTCTATCTCTCTGTCTCTGTCTCTGTCTCTGTCTCTGTCTCTGTCTCTGTCTCTGTCTCTGTCTCTCTCTCTCTCTCTCTCTCTCTCTCTCTCTCTCTCTCTCTCTCTCTCTCTCTCTCTCTCTCTCTCTCTCTCTCTCTCTCTCTCTCTCTCTCTCTCTCTCTCTCTCTCTCTCTCTCTGTCTCCCTCTGTCTCTGTCTCTCTGTCTCTGTCTCTCTATCTCTGTCTCTCTCTGTCTCTCTCTATGTCTCTCTCTGTCTCGCTCTGTCTCTCTCTCTCTCTCTTTCTGTCTCTCTCTCTTTCTCCCACTCTCTCCCTCTCTCACTCTGTCTCTCTCTCTCTCCATCTCCTTCCGCCTTACTACCTCTCCTCTTCTCTCTGTCCAACACATACATGTTATTTCTCAGCGATGTAGCTCTTGTGTGTCATATTGTCTTGGCACAGTGCTTTTGCTGACAATGCACTACTTAAGTGACCTGTCTGTGTTTGTCTCTCTCTCACACACACACACACACACACACACACACACACACACACACACACACACACACACACACACACACACACACACACACACACACACACACACACACACACACACACACACACACACACACACACACACACACACACACACACACACACACACACACACACACACAGATCCTTGCCCTGTACAAGCACCACAACCCAGGAGCGTCGGCCCAGCCGTGCTGTGTACCCCAGGTCTTGGAACCTCTGCCAATCCTCTACTACGTAGGGAGACAACACAAGGTACAGCTAACCCCCTAACCCTAACCTAGACAATGTACAGCTAACCCCCTAACCCTAACCTAGACAACACAGGGTACAGCTAACCCCCTAACCCTAACCATAGACAATGTAAAGCTAACCCCCTAACCCCCTAACCCTCTAACCGCCTAACCCCTTAACCCTCTAACCCACTAACCCCCTAACCCTCTAACCCCCTAACCCTCTATCCCCCTAACCCACTAACCCCTAACCCCTAACCCTCTAACCCCTAATAGCCTTTTAACCCTCGAACCCTCTAATAGCCCTCTAACCCTCTAACCCTCTAACCCCTAACCCTCTAACCCTCTATCCCCCTAACCCTCTATCCCCCTAACCCTCTAACCCCCTAACCCTCTATCCCCCTAACCCACTAAACCCCTAACCCTCTGCCCCCTAACCCACTAACCCCCTAACCCCCTAACCCTCTATCCCCCTAACCCACTAACCCCCTAACCCCCTAACCCTCTATCCCCTAACCCACTAACCCCTAACCCCTAACCCTCTATCCCCCTAACCCTCTAACCCCTAACCCTCTATCCCCTAACCCACTAAACCCCTAACCCTCTGTCCCCCTAACCTACTAACCCCTAACCCCATAACCCTCTAACCCCTAACCCACTAACCCCCTAACCCTCTATCCCCCTAACCCACTAGCCCCCTAACCCTCTATCCCCCTAACCCTCTAACCCCCTAACCCACTAACCCTCTAACCCCTAACCCTCTATCCCCCTAACCCTCTAACCCCCTAACCCTCTATCCCCCTAACCCACTAAACCCCTAACCCTCTGTCCCCCTAACCCTCTAACCCCCTAACCCCCTAACCCTCTATCCCCTAACCCACTAACCCCCTAACCCTCTATCCCCCTAACCCTCTAACCCCTAACCCCCTAACCCTCTATCCCCCAAACCCTCTAACCCCTAAACCCCTAACCCTCTAACCCCTAACCCTCTAACCCCTAACCCACTAACCCCTAACCCACTAACCCTCTAACCCACTAACCCCCTAACCCACTAACCCCCTAACCCCCTAACCCTCTAACCCTCTAACCCACTAACCCACTAACCCCCTAACCCTCTATCCCCCTAACCCTCTAACCCTCTATCACCCTAACCCTCTAACCCTCTATCCCCCTAACCATCTAACCCTCTAAACCCCTAACCCCTAACACTCTTTACCCCCTAACCCCCTAACCCCTAACCTTCTACCCCCTAACCCTCTAACCTGTGGGGGTGTAGTCACTAACAGTGGTGTTTGGGTTTAGTCACTAACAGTGGAGTGGGGGTGTAGTCACTAACAGTGGAGTGGGGGTGTAGTCACTAACAGTGTTGTTGGTGTAGTCACTAACAGTGGTGTGGGGGTGTAGTCACTAACAGTGGTGTGGGGGTGTAGTCACTAACAGTGGTGTTGGGGTGTAGTCACTAACAGTGGTGTGGGGGTTTAGTCACTAACAGTGGTGTGGGGGTGTAGTCACTAACAGTGGTGTTGGGGTGTAGTCACTAACAGTGGTGTTGGGGTGTAGTCACTAACAGTGGTGTGGGGGTGTAGTCACTAACAGTGGTGTGGGGGTGTAGTCACTAACAGTGGTGTTGGGGTGTAGTCACTAACAGTGGTGTGGGGTTGTAGTCACTAACAGTGGTGTTGGGGTGTAGTCACTAACAGTGGTGTGGGGTTGTAGTCACTAACAGTGTTGTTGGGGTGTAGTCACTAACAGTGGTGTGGGGGTGTAGTCACTAACAGTGGTGTTGGGGTGTAGTCACTAACAGTGTTGTTGGGGTGTAGTCACTAACAGTGGTGTTGGGGTGTAGTCACTAACAGTGGTGTGGGGTTGTAGTCACTAACAGTGGTGTGGGGTTGTAGTCACTAACAGTGTTGTTGGGGTGTAGTCACTAACAGTGGTGTGGGGGTGTAGTCACTAACAGTGGTGTTGGGGTGTAGTCACTAATAGTGTTGTTGGTGTAGTCACTAATAGTGTTGGGGGTGTAGTCACTAACAGTGGTGTTGGGATGTAGTCACTAACAGTGGTGTTGGGGTGTAGTCACTAACAGTGGTGTTGGGGTGTAGTCACTAATAGTGTTGTTGGTGTAGTCACTAATAGTGTTGGGGGTGTAGTCACTAACAGTGGTGTTGGGATGTAGTCACTAACAGTGGTGTTGGGGTGTAGTCACTAACAGTGGTGTGTTTGTTTGTTTCAGGTGGAACAGTTGTCCAACATGATTGTGGAGAGCTGTAAGTGCAGCTAGAAGACATCGGTCATATCTCCTCTATCTCCTCCTATCTCCCCATATCTCCTCTATCTCCTCCTATTTCCCCATATCTCCTCTATCTCCCCTATCTCCTCTATCTCCTATTATCTCCTCTAATCTCCTCTAATCTCCTCTAATCTCTTCTATCTCCTCTATCTCCTATCTCCTCCTATCTCCTCAAATCTCTTCTTATCTCCTCCTTTCTCCTCTAATCTCTTCTATCTCATCTATCTCCTATCTCCTCCTATCTCCTCTAATCTCCTCTATCTCCTATCTCCTCTATCTTCTATCTCCTCTATCTCCTATCTCCTATCTCCTCTAATCTCCTCTATCTCCTTATATCTCTTCTTATCTCCTCCTTTCTCCTCTAATCTCCCCTATCTCCTATCTCCGCTATCTCCTCCTATCTCATCTTATCTCCTCCTTTCTCCTCTAATCTCCCCTATCTCCGCTATCTCCTCCTATCTCATCCTATCTCCTCCTATCTCCTCTATCTCTGCCTCTTCTGTTTCCTCACACACACCGATACGGACACACGGAGAAGGCATGGAGGGAGGAGAGAGAACTCAGAGATGAACAAGAGACGAGATAGAAGCATTGACTCTGGGATGGAGGAGTGGAACAAGAGATGAGAAGCTGATCATTTGTGATCGATGACAGAACCAACCTCCTCCCTGATGGAACAAGACCAGAACTATGGACATTTCATGCTTTTTTAAATTTTACACGCTATAACCTGGATGAATATAGGCTTTACATTTAAATAATACATTTATCTCAAGGAGTGAATTAATTTATTGGCCTTAGGATTTATTGTGTTACATGTAGCAGAGCTGTATAGCGTATTACTGTGGAGGCTTAGAGATGCAGTGGCATGTGGGGTAGTGATGGGAGAGACTTTGAGGACAGGGGTTAAGGGTTATCCGATACCCCAGAAGAGGTACAGGAACACTTCATTGGACCCAGAGAACACCAACCGGACCAGAATGAATTCCTTCATTTTAAGGGGAACACATTTTTTTCTAGTAAGTATGGGCCCAGGACTTTTTTATATAACCAACAGTGCCTGTCCAGAACTCACTTGTGCCAGACATTAGTACGAGGACACCACACGTTTGCACAAAAGCCTAAGGACCTTGTTTATGTGGGTGAATCATTGGGCTGGACCAGGTGTTTCCCAGAAGAGGCTTGAGAAGTGTTACGACAGCGAGCCTCCCTGGCTAGAGAGACTGTTACGGGTCGATGGCCTCCAGAGAGACTGTTGATTGGTCGATGGCCTCCAGAGAGACTGTTACGGGTCGATGGCCTCCAGAGAGACTGTTGATTGGTCGATGGCCTCCAGAGAGACTGTTGATTGGTCGATGGCCTCCAGAGAGACTGTTACGGGTCGATGGCCTCCAGAGAGACTGTTGATTGGTCGATGGCCTCCAGAGAGACTGTTGATTGGTCGATGGCCTCCAGAGAGACTGTTTATTGGTCGATGGCCTCCAGAGAGACTGTTGATTGGTCGATGGCCTCCAGAGAGTCTGTTTACTGGTCGATGGCCTCCAGAGAGACTGTTGATTGGTCGATGGCCTTCAGAGAGACTGTTGATTGGTCGATGGCCTCCAGAGAGACTGTTGATTGGTCGATGGCCTCCAGAGAGACTATTGATTGGTCGATGGCCTCCAGAGAGACTGTTGATTGGTCGATGGCCTCCAGAGAGACTGTTGATTGGTCGATGGCCTCCAGAGAGACTGTTGATTGGTCGATGGCCTCTCTGGCTAGTAGCACGTAGGTCCATGGTCCTTAATTTTCCTCTTTACCGTCCATCACTTTCACCTGTTTATTTAGCTTTTATTACTGCTACTCTGTTATTCTGTTATTCTGTGTGCTGTCACTTTGTTTCTGTTCCCCTGTCGTAGGTTGTTCATCATTCTGTCCGGCTTGTTATAACATTGTGTGTGTGTGTGTGTGTGTGTGTGTGTGTGTGTGTGTGTGTGTGTGTGTGTGTGTGTGTGTGTGTGTGTGTGTGTGTGTGTGTGTGTGTGTGTGTGTGTGTGTGTGTGTGTGTGTGTGTGTGTGTGTGTGTGTGTGTGCGTACTTGTGTGTGCGTACATGTGTGTGTGTGTGTAGCGCTGTGTGTGTGTGTGTGTGTGTGTGTGTGTGTGTGTGTGTGTGTGCGTGCGTGCGTGCGTGCGTGTGTGTATCACATGCTCTGTGCTGTCAGAGGGAGGAGTAACTGTGGCAGTATTAGTAGGATTGGTACGCCCTGCCTTATGACATGCGTGTTGTTTTAGAGGGAGAGGGAATGTGGTTGTGGTGGTGGATGGGGGGGGGGGGGGTTAGAGGAAGCTGGGACCGTCTGTTTACACACTGTTCATGTGTTGCTGCTTCACGTTGCTATAAAGTCAATATAGACAATTTATTGCTTCTATTTAAAGATAAAATAGTCACATTTCTGCCTGTTATTGCAGCCCAAAACAAAGTTGTTGTTGTTGTTGTTGCTCGGTTCCAGGTCATGTGGGAGAGGAACTCTGCTTCTTTCTCACTTTACAATAATTGCACTTACTTTTTTTTCAGTCCTTTTTTTTCATTTCAACGTAAATATCTGAAAACAACTTTAAATAAACATTGATGTTGTTAATTTCTTGTATTATCGTAGCAAATGTATAGAGAACATTCTAGAGAAAATCAGATCTATAGAGAACACTGGGAAAATCAGATTTATAGAGAACACTGGGAAAATCAGATTTATAGAGAACACTGGGAAAATCAGATCACTGGGGAAATCAGACTTATAGAGAACACTGGGAAAATCAGATTTATAGAGAACACTGGGAAAATCAGATTTATAGAGAACACTGGGAAAATCAGATTTATAGAGAACACTGGGAAAATCAGATTTATAGAGAACACTGGGAAAATCAGATTTATAGAGAACACTGGGAAAATCAGATTTATAGAGAACACTGGGAAAATCAGATTTATAGAGAACACTGGGAAAATCAGATTTATAGAGAACACTGGGAAAATCAGATTTATAGAGAACACTGGGAAAATCAGATTTATAGAGAACACTGGGAAAATCACATTTGTAGAGAACACTGGGAAAATCACATTTATAGAGAACATTCTAGAGAAAAAACAGATTTATAGAGAATATTCTAGAGAAAATCAGATTTATAGAGAACACTGGGAAAAATCAGATTTATAGAGAACACTGGGGAAATCAGACTTATAGAGAACACTGGGAAAATCTGATTTATAGAGAACATTCTAAAGAAAATCAGATTTATAGAGAACACTGGGAAAATCAGATTTATAGAGAACTGGGGAAACTAGAGGGAAAATCAGATTTATAGAGAACACTAAAGAAAATCAGATTTATAGAGAACACTGGGAAAATCAGATTTATAGAGAACATGGGGAAATCTAGAGAAAATCAGATTTATAGAGAACTAGGAAAACTGGGAGAAAATCAGATTTTTATAGAGAAAAATTCTAAAGAAAATCAGATTTATAGAGAACACTGGGAAAATCAGATTTATAGAGAACACTGGGAAAATCAGATTTATAGAGAACACTGGGAAAATCAGATTTATAGAGAACACTGGGAAAATCAGATTTATAGAGAACACTGGGAAAATCAGATTTATAGAGAACACTGGGAAAATCAGATTTATAGAGAACACTGGGAAAATCAGATTTATAGAGAACACTGGGAAAAAAATACATTTATAGAGAACACTGGGGAAACATTATAGAGAAAATCAGATTTATAGAGAACACTGGGAAAATCAGATTTATAGAGAACACTAGAGGGAAAATCTAAAGAAAATCAGATTTATAGAGAACAGATTCAGATTTATAGAAAATAGAGAACACTGGGAAAATCAGATTTATAGAGAACATTCTAGAGAAAAAACAGATTTATAGAGAATATTCTAGAGAAAATCAGATTTATAGAGAACACTGGGAAAAATCAGATTTATAGAGAACACTGGGGAAATCAGACTTATAGAGAACACTGGGAAAATCTGATTTATAGAGAACATTCTAAAGAAAATCAGATTTATAGAGAACACTGGGAAAAATCAGATTTATAGAGAACACTGGGGAAATCAGATTTATAGAGAACCCTAGGAAAATCAGATTTATAGAGAACATTCTAAAGAAAATCAGATTTATAGAGAACACTGGGAAAAATCAGATTTATAGAGAACACTGGGGAAATCAGATTTATAGAGAACACTGGGAAAATCAGATTTATAGAGAACATTCTAGAGAAAAAACAGATTTATAGAGAACATTCTAGAGAAAATCAGATTTATAGAGAACTGGGAAAAACAGATTTATAGGAACAAAAATCAGATTTATACTGGGAAATCTAATTTATAGAGAACACTGGGAAAATCAGATTTATAGAGAACATTCTAAAGAAAATCAGATTTATAGAGTACACTGGGAAAATCTAATTTATAGAGAACACTGGGAAAATCAGATTTATAGAGAACACTGGAAAAATCAGATTTATAGAGAACACTCAGATTTATAGAGAAAAATCAGATTTATAGAGAACACTGGGAAAATCTGGGAAAATCAGATTTATAGAGAAACACAGATTTATAGAGGGAAAATCAGATTTATAGAGAACACTGGGAAAATCAGATTTATAGAGAACATTCTAGGAAAATCAGATTTATAGAGAACACTGGGAAAATCAGATTTATAGAGAACACTGGGAAAATCAGATTTATAGAGAATATTCTAAAGAAAATCAGATTTATAGAGAACACTGGGAAATCAGACTTATAGAGAACACTGGGAAAATCAGATTTATAGAGAACACTAAAGAAAATCAGATTTATAGAGAACACTGGGAAAAATCAGATTTATAGAGAACACTGGGAAAATCAGATTTATAGAGAAAACATAGGAAAATCAGATTTATAGAGAACACTGGGAAAATCAGATTTATAGAGAACACTGGGAAAATCAGATTTATAGAGAACATTCTAAAGAAAATCAGATTTATAGAGAACACTGGGAAAAAATTTATAGAGAACACTGGGAAAATCAGATTTATAGAGAACACTGGAAAAATCAGATTTATAGAGAACACTGGAAAATCAGATTTATAGAGAACACTGGGAAAAATCAGATTTATAGAGAACACTGGGAAAATCAGATTTATAGAGAACATGGAAAAATCAGATTTATAGAGAACACTGGAAAAACTGGGAAAATCAGATTTATAGAGAACACTGGGAAAATCAGATTTATAGAGAACACTGGGAAACTGGGAAAATCAGATTTATAGAGAACACTGGGAAAATCAGATTTATAGAGAACACTGGGAAAATCAGATTTATAGAGAACACTGGGAAAATCAGATTTATAGAGAACACTGGGAAAATACATTTATAGAGAAAATCAGATTTATAGAGAACACTGGAAAATCAAAAAATCAGATTTATAGAGAACACTGGGAAAATCAGATTTATAGAGAACACTGGGAAAATCAGATTTATAGAGAACTGGGAAAATCAGATTTATAGAGAACACTGGGAAAATCAGATTTATAGAGAACACTAAAGAAAAAATCAGATCAGATTTATAGAGAACACTGGGAAAATCAGATTTATAGAGAACACTGATTTATAGAGAAAATCAGATTTATAGAGAACAGATTTATAGAGAACACTGGGGAAAATCAGATTTATAGAGAAAACAGATTTCTAGAGAAAATCAGATTTATAGAGAACACTGGGAAAAATCAGGGAACAAAATCAGATTTATAGAGAAACTGGGAAAATCAGATTTATAGAGAACCTAGAAAATCAGATTTATAGAGAACACTGGGAAAATCAGATTTATAGAGAACACTGGGATTTAAAGAAAATCAGATTTATAGAGAACACTGGGAAAATCAGATTTATTTAGAGAACACTGGAAAAATCAGATTTATAGAGAACACTGGAAAAATCAGATTTATAGAGAACACTGGGAAAATCAGATTTATAGAGAACACTGGGAAAATCAGATTTATAGAGAACACTGGGAAAAAAATAGAGAACACTGGGATTTATAGAGAACACTAGAGAAAATCAGATTTATAGAGAACACTGGGAAAATCAGATTTATAGAGAACACTGGGAAAATCAGATTTATAGAGAACACTGGGAAAATCAGATTTATAGAGAACACTAGGAAAATCAGATTTATAGAGAATACTGGGAAAATCAGATTTATAGAGAACACTGGGAAAATCAGATTTGTAGAGAACACTGGGAAAATCACATTTATAGAGAACACTGGGAAAATCACATTTATAGAGAACACTGGGAAAAATACATGTATAGAGAACATTCTAGAGAAAATCAGATTTATAGAGAAAACTGGGAAAATCAGATTTATAGAGAACACTGGGAAAATCAGATTTATAGAGAACACTGGGAAAATCAGATATCTAGAGAACATTCTAGAGAAAATCAGATTTATAGAGAACATTCTAGAGAAAATCAGATTTATAGAGAACACTGGGAAAATCAGATTTATAGAGAACACAGGGAAAATCAGATGTATAGAGAAAACTGGGAAAATCAGATTTATAGAGAACACTGGGAAAATCAGATTTATAGAGAACACTGGGAAAATCAGATTTATAGAGTACACTGGGAAATCAGATTTATAGAGAACACTGGGAAAATCAGATTTATAGAGAACACTGGGAAAATCAGATTAATAGAGAACACTGGGAAATCAGATTTATAGAGAACACTGGGAAATCAGATTTATAGAGAACACTTGGAAAATCAGATTTATAGAGAACACTGGGAAAACAGATTTATAGAGAATATTCTAGAGAAAATCAGATTTATAGAGAACACTGGGAAAATCAGATTTATAGAGAACACTGGGGAAATCAGACTTATAGAGAACACTGGGAAAATCAGATTTATAGAGAACACTGGGAAAATCTGATTTATAGAGAACACTAGGAAAATCTGATTTATAGAGAATACTGGGAAAATCAGATTTATAGAGAACACTGGGAAAATCAGATTTATAGAGAACACTGGGAAAATCACATTTATAGAGAACACTGGGAAAAATACATGTATAGAGAACATTCTAGAGAAAATCAGATCTATAGAGAAAACTGGGAAAATCAGATTTATAGAGAACACTGGGAAAATCAGATTTATAGAGAACACTGGGAAAATCAGATCTATAGAGAACACTGGGAAAATCAGATTTATAGAGAACACTGGGAAAAATACATTATAGAGAACATTCTAGAGAAAATCAGATTTATAGAGAACACTGGGAAAAATCAGATTTATAGAGAACACTGGGAAAATCAGATTTATAGAGAACACTGGAAAAATCAGATTTATAGAGAACACTGGGAAAATCAGATTTATAGAGAACACTGGGAAAATCAGATTTATAGAGAACACTGGGAAAATCAGATTTATAGAGAACACTGGGAAAATCAGATTTATAGAGAACACTGGGAAAATCTAATTTATAGAGAACACTGGGAAAATCAGATTTATAGAGAACACTGGAAAAATCAGATTTATAGAGAACACTGGAAAAATCAGATTTATAGAGAACACTGGGAAAATCAGATTTATAGAGAACACTGGGAAAATCAGATTTATAGAGAACACTGGGAAAAATACATTTATAGAGAACATTCTAGAGAAAATCAGATTTATAGAGAACACTGGGAAAATCAGATTTATAGAGAACACTGGGAAAATCAGATTTATAGAGAACACTGGGAAAATCAGATTTATAGAGAACATTCTAGAGAAAAAACAGATTTATAGAGAATATTCTAGAGAAAATCAGATTTATAGAGAACACTGGGAAAAATCAGATTTATAGAGAACACTGGGGAAATCAGACTTATAGAGAATACTGGGAAAATCTGATTTATAGAGAACATTCTAAAGAAAATCAGATTTATAGAGAACACTGGGAAAAATCTGATTTATAGAGAACACTGGGGAAATCAGATTTATAGAGAACCCTAGGAAAATCAGATTTATAGAGAACATTCTAAAGAAAATCAGATTTATAGAGAACACTGGGAAAAATCAGATTTATAGAGAACACTGGGGAAATCAGATTTATAGAGAACACTGGGAAATCAGATTTATAGAGAACCCTAGGAAAATCAGATTTATAGAGAACATTCTAGAGAAAATCAGATTTATAGAGAACACTGGGAAAAATCAGATTTATAGAGAACATTCTAAATAAAATCAGATTTATAGAGTACACGGTGAAAATCTAATTTATAGAGAACACTGGGAAAATCAGATTTATAGAGAACACTGGAAAAATCAGATTTATAGAGAACACTGGAAAAATCAGATTTATAGAGAACACTGGGAAAATCAGATTTATAGAGAACACTGGGAAAATCAGATTTATAGAGAACACTGGGAAAATCAGATTTATAGAGAACACTGGGAAAAATACATTTATAGAGAACATTCTAGAGAAAATCAGATTTATAGAGAACACTGGGAAAATCAGATTTATAGAGAACACTGGGAAAATCAGATTTATAGAGAACACTGGGAAAATCAGATTTATAGAGAACACTAGGAAAATCTGATTTATAGAGAATACTGGGAAAATCAGATTTATAGAGAACACTGGGAAAATCAGATTTGTAGAGAACACTGGGAAAATCACATTTATAGAGAACACTGGGAAAATCACATTTATAGAGAACACTGGGAAAAATACATGTATAGAGAACATTCTAGAGAAAATCAGATTTATAGAGAAAACTGGGAAAATCTGATTTATAGAGAACACTAGGAAAATCTGATT